>NW_017189652.1:0-300000 GCF_001704415.2 Capra hircus | reverse complement strand
TGGGAACGGGTGGAATTCTGAGACCTGGGGTGGGTACATTTAGGCAGACATGCATGAGGCTGTGAACCACAAACCTCTAAATTGCCCTGAACCTTCTCTGCTGAAGGAGGTGACCTTTCCCCAGTCTCTGAAGCAGTCATCCCTGCTGTGCACACAAGTCTTTCAGTTGCTCCACCTGGAATAGTTGCCTTCCAACCCAGTGGCTAGTCTCCTTAGACCACTAAGTGTTTGGCTACTAACAAAAGCCAGATGAGTTATGGAAAAGCGACAGATCATCACAAATTTAGTCAGGTGGTGATAAAAAAGAAAATCACAACTCTTAAGTGTGGTATCTCCTCTGGAGCAAATTAACACAGCACCAAGCACCTGATATGGAGCCACAGACCTGGAGGATGCTTTCTTCATTCACACTGACAACCAAAGTCAGAATAGATTTGCATTTACAAAGTGGGAACAAGAGTATGAACTTCATGGTTGATGCTTCAAAGTGATGCCAGTTCCTTTGTTCCTTATCGTAATATAGACCCTGAAAGTGAAGTGAAAGTCGCTCAGTCCTGTCCGACTCTTTGCAACCCCATGGTCGCATGAAATTCTCTAGGCCAGAATACTGGAGTGGGTAGCCTTTCCCTTCTCCAGGGGATCTTCTCAACCCAGGGACTGAACCCAGGTCTCCTGCATTGCAGGCAGATTCTTTACCAACTGAGCCACAAGGGAAGCCCAATATAGACCCTGCTGTTGCTGCTGCTAAGTCGCTTTGGTCGTGTCCAACTCTGTGCGACCCCATAGACGGCAGCCCACCAGGCTCCCCCATCCCTGGGATTCTCCAGGCAAAAACACTGGAGTGGGCTGCCATTTCCTTCTCCAATGCATGAAGGTGAAAAGTGAAAGTGAAGTCACTCAGTCGTGTCTGACTCTTAGCGACCCCATGGACTGCAGCCCACCAGCCTCCTCCATCCATGGGATTTTCCAGGCAAGAATACTGGAGTGGGGTGCCATTGCCTTCTCCTAATATAGACCGTAGGGACCCCAAATATATTGACATCCCACAGAACACCATACTGCTCCATTACATGGAAGACATTATGCTGACTTCCATGTCAGACTCTTGTGACCCCATGGACTGTAGCCCACCAGGTTCCCCTGTCCATGGAATTCTCTAGGTAAGAATATTGGAGTGGGTTGCCATTTCCTTCTCCAGGGGATTGTGCTAACAGGCCCTGGTAAATGGAAAATAATAATCACTCTAAATGTTTTTGTGATTAATATATGTATAATCAGGGATATATACACAGACACATAAATATGTATATATTGTGTTGTCAACTAAAAGAAAAATGCACAATGTTAAAGTTGTGAGTTAAATTTTATTCGGGGTCTTACTGAGGACTAGTCTGGGAGACAAGTCTCTCACATAGCTCTGGGAGCTGCTCCAAAGAGGTGAGGGGAAGCTAGTTTACATGTTTTGCTGTTAAGGCATACATGTAGTCAGACATACATCTTGGTGAAATATTACAGGTACTCACAAAGAACAGAGGTTTCAAGTCCATGGTTATACTGTTTTTCTATGTATGGAAAGATGCAAAAAGCAGGGTTCATTACAATTCTTCTTGAAATGCATATTAACTACTTCAGGACCTGTCTGTCCAAAGCGCAGAGTATCCTGTTATCATCTTGAATTTCCTGAAACACACAGTGCCTCATCCTGTTATCCTGTTAATCTCTTCCTCTGAACACCCAGTACCCTGTCTATCACCAGCTGCAGCAGATCAGTCTTTGTAGACTTGGGTGGTAAACAAAATGCTCTTTGTTCTTTTGTCTGAAGTTTGATAGTATGTATAGATACTATAGTATGTAAAGATATTATCTTTATTATAAATGAGTATTTCTTGCTTCTGACTTTAATGGGAATGGATCCCATATTTCACTGTTTAATATAATGTTCAGTTAGTTTCAAATATTTTTTATAACATTTAAAAAGTTTCTTGCTCCTACTTTATTTGGAAAGGCTATAGAATCTCATCAAGTGCTTTTTCAGCATCTTGGATATGATCACGTTTATTCTCTTTGCTGTAAATTATACTCTCATTCAATGGCAGGCTGGCGAATGTTTAACAACCAGCTCTGGGGCAAAGTGGAGGACAGTCAGGGGAAGGGCCTTTATTTGTAACATTTGCGGATTTCCATGATGTAAATATTTCCCATCACACCTGATTTCAAGCTGCTGATGCAAGGTCACTGAATGCAGACTTGGGAGCAGCCAGCCACAATTGCTTCTCACAAGCTAGTCCTAGCTGGCTCCAGCACAACTCAGTGCTGCGTTCCAGGAAAAACCTCCCTTAGTCATAGTATATTAGTCACTGAATGTTTAGTTGGATCGAAAAAACTGAAATATCTACATCTCCTCTACTGAAAAAGTTTCTGAACTGGTGGTCTAGTCTAATGGCAGTAGAGATGTCTCTACAGTTCACACTAACCAGAACTCTGTCATCCCAGAGCATGCTTGATTAATTTACACATTTCAGTCTTAGTCATCTTCCTCCAGTATAATGGTTCTCAAATGTTTAAAAATCTTTGTACCATCCACATGCTCAGTCCCTCAGTCATTTGCAGCCCTATGGACTGTAGCCTGCCAGGCTCCTCTGTCCATTTTATTTTCCAGGCAAGAATACTGGAGTGGGTAGCCATTTCCTTCTCCAGGGGATCTTCCCCACCCAGGGATCAAATCCGAGTCTCCTGCATCAGCAGGCAGATTCTTTACCACTGTGCCACCTGGAAACCCCAGGAAACCAGGTGTAATCCACCTGGACAACCATTCACATGCAAAATATTTTTTCATAAGCAACGTCTCATCACAGAAGTCCCTCATAAAGGGAGTAAAAGAACCCAACACCTTTTAAAGATCATTGCTTCACTGGCTACTATTTTCAATATTTCATAATATTTTGAATGTGAATTTTGAACTGTCAGTGATGCAGATCTTTCCCTTTGGTTTTCAAGTTTAAAAGAACACTAATCCTGTCCTTTTAAAATATTTATCTTTGGTTGTGTTAGAAGTCAGTGTTAATGTTGACACCAGGTGATGATATACAGCAAGAGAATTCTGTCAAAATCACTGATGTGGCCTTAGCCCAGCTCTCTGTGCTACAAAGTGTCTGAAGAAGATACATAAATGAGCCAATGGCAAACAGAAAACAGCCTTTAGTGTTTTCTAAAGTTAGGCTTGAATATGCAATACCAGGCTCTGTGGTAATTCCTCACCTCACTCCCTCAAAGCAAGCTTTTAAGGGCTTTGCTGGTGGCTCAGTAATAAAAATCTATCTGCCAGTGCAGGAGATGCAGGTTTCATCCCTGGCTTGAGAAAATTCCCTGGAGAAGGCAATGGCTACCCACTCCAGTATTCTTGCCTGGGAAATCCTATGGACAGAGGAGCCTGGTGGGCTTACAGTCCATGGGGTCACAAAGAGTCAGACATGACTTAGTGACTAAACAACAACAAAGGAGGCTTTACTTTGCACCTAAACCCAAATGCTCTCACCAGGCACACTCCATAATTCATTCCTGAGCATTCTTGTCCTAAGGATGGTAAGGGAGGCAGCCAGGGCTGAGTGTCCCAGAAAAAGCAAACACACAAGGGAGCGTGCACCCTCACTGCCTTGGCAATAAGTTGGACTGGGCTTTTAGGGCTTGGAAGGACCCTGCCTGGCAGCCACATGAGGGCACAGGAGGGGTGCCTGCATCTGTCTCCAGTGGGCTCCCCTATACTTGCTTAGCCACTACTGAAATAGAGGTCCAAAAGCATACCCTAAAAGTCCCACCCATTTGGGGGCACTTATCTCATACAACACTCCACATATTCCCCCTCCCCACCAAATATGCAAAAGCAAGATAGATTCCTAAACTGAGTGCTTAAAACTCACCCCCAAAAGATTAGTGCTGTCTACAACTTCAGCCTAAAGGATGCATTTTCCCAAACTGAATGGAAGAGAATGAGAATATATTCTAAAGAGTTCTTGTCATCACACTCAGCGCTAAAGAAAACCTGAGAAAGTCAGTTTGCATGTATCATTTGGACCAGAAATCTAGTGTCTAAAAATGGAACGCCACCCTGCTTCTGGGGACCAAGGGCATAGTCTGGCATATACGTGATCACACTAGACCAAAGAAGCATGCTAATTTTATATATTTGAGTTGAAGATTTGTAGAAGGGTCCATACTACAAGTAAAACCTGCCCATGTGGATTAGCTGGACCTCTCGGAACAACCGCAACTAACAACTCCATTGCACATCTGACACCATTGTGCTGGAGCTCACCCCGTCCTCACCCCTACTCCCAGGCCCACCCCGTTTGTACTGAAAACATATGCATTGCAGCTAAAGACCACATCGCAAATGATCTCTGTAGATTCAAAGGCACAGTGTCCATTTCGAGTGAATGAATCCACCTCGGATCTAAATGGGAACTATCTGTTTGTGCTTCTGCCTTCTGACAGGTAGATAAGCTATTCCCATTTTACAGAGGAGATCAATCTAAACCACAAGTCAGGAGTGTCAGAAAGGCTTTATCATGGATTGAGGGCTGTAGTGACAACCGCGGAGTACTGAATACAACGATTCTAACGTATAAGGCGCATGGAACAAAGGAGGAACTGGGCGATCACGCAGGCAGACATCACAATACGCTAAAGAATCAAAGTCACCATGAAAAAAATCATGCAGCTAGAGTTCCAGGCCAGAGCTATGCAAATAAATCCTGTGTGAAACAAGGATGTGGGGAAAGTGGAGCCCTCTGGGCGGTGGAGGGGCGGGGGCCGCAGAGCGGGGTCGGGAGACGATTGGGTGAAAGGAACCCAAGGCATTCTCCAGTTTATGTTGAAATTTCTGGTGAGGTGAGCTGTGTCCTCCGATTCTATTATATGGGTGTTTTTTTTTTTTCTGCCACTGTTATGGAAACAAGGTGACTTTAGTCAACTGCATTCTTCCGGTGGCAAGACAAGTAAGATACACTGCAGAAGCAGAAGCGCCAGGATCAAGATCTTTCGTGTTCCCGCAAATGCGCAGGCCCGTGCCTGAGTTTCAGGAACAGGCACAGCGTGGCTGGGTTCCTCTCAGGGATTCGTCAGATCCCCTGGCCCGACGGGGAGACGGTTTCCTGCAGAACGAGGTGCAGGAGGTGGTTCTGCTCGGCGCTCAGCAGGGGCCACATCTCCACCTGCAGCGACTTGACGGCCTCTGTGTCCCTCTCGTGCGCGGCCATGACCAAGGACTGTAGCAGCAGGAATAGCTCCTCGGGCAGCGGGCCGCTGCTGTCCTGCCCGTGGCCGTCGAAGGCCTCCCAGGCGTACTTCTCCAGGGTGTGCGCGTGCTCCGGCAGGAGCTTGGCGGGCGGCGGCTGCAGGAGCAGCAGCAGCAGCACACGGGACACCTCGCAACGGACCAGCACGTCGGCGAAGGCGCCCAGCGTGGCCGGGGTGGCGGCAGCCGGCGGCCCCGCGCCGGGCAGGAGCAGCGGGAGTGGAGGGCCGGAGGCGGCGGGCTGAGGGAGCGGGGGCTGCGGCGGGAGACCGCAGAGCTCCTGTGCCAGGCGTTGCATGTGCGTGAAGAGTGCCAGCGCGCCGCTGTAGTCCCGCGCCAGCAGCTGGCAGGACGCGGCGTGGCCGAGCGCCTGCAAGGCGGCCAGGGGCCCCTGGGGCAGCTGCAGCTGCGCGGCGCGCTGGAAGTGGCCGGCGGCGGCGGCCGGCTGGCCTAGGTCGCGCAGGGCGGCCGCCAGCTCGAGGCAGAGCGCGGCGGCCGCGGCCGGCTGCCCGAGCTCCAGGTGTAGGCGCACGGCGGCGCCCAGCGCGGCGGCAGCGGCCTGCAGGGCCTCCCCGGCGGCGGCGTGGCAGTCCAGGCGCTGGCGCGCGTCGCGCTCCTGCCGCAGAAAGAGGCGCGCAGCTTCGGTCAACGCCAGCGCCTCGCCGGGCCGGTGGAAGAGCGCCTGCTGGCAGCGCGCCACCGCCAGCTGGCACCAGGCCGCGTACTGCAGGCACTCCTGGGCGCGCAGCTCGTGGCCGAGCTGGGCGAACTGCTCGCCGGCTTCCGCCACGTTCGGCTTCCGCAGGAACCGCTTCTTGAGCTTGTTGGACACCTGGCGGTAGCGGGTCAAGAAGTCCCCTGGCTCGGGCCCCGCGCCCGCGCCGCCGCCGCCCAGGCTGGCCGCGGAAGCCGCCATCTTCTCTACCCCGGCGCTTCCAGGCGCGCTGAAGCAACCGGGAGGCGACCGTGCGTCCAGCTCGGGCCCGTAGCGCGATGGCGCCGGCCCGGCCGCCCAGACGCTCCCGTCGCCGGGGTGATATGCAAAAGAGCGGGCACGGAAGTGGGGCCGTGATTGGCTGCCGGCGCCGTATGCAAATAGCGGGTCCTGGTGGGGAGCCGGCCGTTGCTAGGTGACAGCTTGCTCCCGCAGGTTGCCAAGCAGGGCATCTCCAGGCATCTCTAAAGGCACAGGACCAAAAAGTCAACTGGTGACCCCGCGTGACCCTGATGCCGACTTTGCATACGTACGGGTTGTGTCCCGCCCACCCCAGTCCTCATTCTGCCGCAGTCTTGTGGTCTAGGCCCCTGCCTCCATGGGCATCTAGGCCCTACGCCCATGGGAACCCCTCCCTATCAAGCACGCTGTCCACCATCCCTGCATTGCACGCTGTCCACCATCCCTGCATCGCACGCCATAAGGCGGTTGGTCACTTTGGCACCTTCACTCTGCCACGATGCTGTCCTCTCGGTCTTGAACGTCACCACCAGGACCCCGGTCCCTCTGGGGACTTGGCCTGGCTCCTACTTGCTCAGAGCCAGCGGGGGAGCCTTCTTTTCCCCGGCCTCCCCCACAGACCCCTCTCCATCGCACCCTCGCCGCAGCCAGCTTCTCTCACCAGGGCCACCACATGCGCTGTCACCGTGGGCGACCGCTCCTCTCTGCCTGCCATCCCCGACTCCACCCGTACCCACAACACTCCCCCTCCGCTCCAGTCAGACCCCCGACCCCCACCTCTCGAAGGAGGGGTGTCCCACCTCCACCTCCCAGGCCAAGTGACTTGAAGCACACACAGGGATGTCTTGAAACACTTATTAATTCAACATGACTGGGCCCGAGGCACCGGGCTGTGCAGTCAGTCAGTGAGCAGGCCTGGTGCCCAACAGCAGGGGGGAGGCCCGTCTGGGGGCCCGGGACCCGGGACCCAGGTGTGGTTGAGCAGCTAGTGCCGGGCTGGGGCCACCAGGGAAATGGTTGTCATCCCAAAAGAGCCGCTGAGCAGAACGTTGTGGTGGACTGCTATGTCCACCAGCTCTGGGGTGATGCACCTCTGACCGCTGTTCTGGGCCTCGTTGCCTGCCAGCTCCAGGACCTTGGTAGTTAGGTGCTACATGATGGCTGCTAGGAAGATGGGTGTGGACGAGCTGAGGCGCTGGGCATAGTGGCCTTCCCACAGGAGGCACTCCACGTGGCTCACAGAGAAAGACAGCTCGGCACAGGCGGTGCGGGAGCGGCGACAAGACGACCTTCAATGGCCCCTTTCCCTGGGCATGCTGACCACTGATCCCGATTCCTCCGAGGCCTCGCTTTGCGGTGCGGTGGGATGAGGTGCCACGGGATGAGTCAGCTGGTCCCATCCTCTCAAGACAACCGGTACTCTCAGACCTCTACTCCATTTCCTAGAAACCATGGACTGGCCCCTCATTGGTCGGGGCACACAGTCTGTGACAGGCAGACTCCCTAAGATCACTGATTTCCCATGCCCCCCACCCCACCCCCACCCCCGCAGGCCTGAGCCTGCAAAGACATGACTCTGGCAGAATCCTGCTCACCCTGCCCACTGGACCCTCTCTTTGTCGGAACTCTCCCTTTCCACGGGAGGAGACCTTTGTACAGAGAAAGCAGCAGACTACCCAGTAGCACCAAGTATACACTGGCGGTGCTGGACCACCATCACCACTGTATCTAGTTCCAAAACGTTGGCACCACCGCAAAGAGAAACCCTTGTCTCGACCAGGCAGTCACTCCCCACTGCCCACTCCTGCAGTTTCCCCCACCCTACCCCCGTAGTCCTTAGGCAAGCACTCATCAAGTTCCTATCCACAGCCCTTTGCCTGTTCTGGAGACTTCCCAGAGATGGAGGCATACAATAAATAGGTGGCCTTCTGTGTCTGGCTGCTGTCACTGAGCATAGGGCCCATGCACGTGGTAGCACAAATCAGCACTTCTTTCCTTTTCCTGGATGAATAGTATTCCACTGGATGGCTAGACCACACATGTTTTGTATCCGCTCAGCAGTGGATGGACATTTGGGTTACTTCTCTCTTGTGCCCACTGTGGTAGACATTCCTGTATGGGTTCTTTCTGAATGCCTGTTTTCAACTCTTTGGGATTTATATACATGAATAAACTGATGAGTTTATTTCCAGATTCTTTATTCCACTGAGCTGTGTGTCTATCCTTACGCTAATACCACACAGTTTTAATAACTGTAGCTTTGGAATAAGTTTTGAAATCCGGAATTGAGTCCTCCAACTTTTTTCTTCTTTCCAGGATTATTTTGGCTATTCAGGGTCCCTTGAAATTCCATATCTATTTAGGGTTGGCTTTTACATTCCTGTAAAATGGAGCATTTTGAGTTCCATAGGGATTACATTAAATATCCAGATACTTTGTCTTCCTATGTCTTCTTTATTTTTTTTATTTTTTTTCCTATGTCTTCTTAATCAAGACATAAGAATTGAAGTTAAAATGAAGCCAATCTACTTATCAAAAATAATGCTGTGCCCAGAGATTGACATAATGAGTAAAGTAAGTCAGACAGAGAAAGACAAATATCAAATGATATTGCTTATATGTGGAATCTAAAGAAAAGATGCACATGAACTTATTTAAAAACAGAAATAGTCACAAGTGTAGAAAACAAATTTTTGGTTATGAAGTTGGAAAGGAGGGGGTGGATAAATTAGGAGTTTGATGAACATTTTACAGAACCCCAGTGTAGACTGCTTCACCTGCACAGACCTAATTTCCCTTGATCCACTCTTCTTCCTATAATTTTTCTCCTTCATCTTTTGTATTCTAACACCTGTCTAGCCAGGATGGTTTTGAGTGTTGGGTGCTGTTGAAAAGTGAATGTGTTAGTCACTCAGCCATGTCTGACTCTTTGTGACCCCATGGCCTGGGACCAACCAGGCTCCTCTGTCCATGGAATTCTCCAGGCAAGAATACTGGAGAGGGTTGCCATTCTTCTCCAGTGGATCTTCCTGACCCTGGGATCAAACCAAATCTCCTGGATCACAGGCAGATTCTATACCATTTGAACCACCAGGGGGCTGTTGAGAAATGCACAAACAAATCTAGAAAAAAAAACTTGATTGGGAGGAATTGCTTCTTATTCTGTCTTCATTTTACAGGTGTTCTTTGGCAATGTGGATTCATCTGGAGTAAAACACAATATTTTTAACCCTCCAATTATTGCTAGATATATCCGTTTGCACCCAACGCATTACAGCATCCGCAGCACTCTTCGCATGGAGTTGATGGGCTGTGACTTAAATAGTAAGTTTCAAGTCATCCCATGTACTTCCCACTCCCAACCATGGGTAGTATGACTAGCCATACTAGTTTTTCTGAGATGGGGAGGGAGATGTTTCCCAGGACACAGAGGTCTCAATGCTAAAACCAGTTAAGTCCTGGGCAAACCCATCATTTGCTCATCCTAACCATGGAATTCCCCAGGGTCAGCCATATCCTACACTACTATTAACAAGGCAAATCAAAGCCCAACAAAGCTTAGCAGAGCTGACCAGAAAATCCAGAGCATGTTAACAATAACATCCAAAAGTTAATGCCTGGAAAATGATGTCATGATGACAACTAGAATGTCAGTGGAGGCAGAACTTTGGCTGCAACCTGTTCTTGTGATGACACTGTTGTTCCATTTCTTCAAGGTTGCAACATGCCACTGGGAATGGAGAATAAAGCTATATCAGATACACAGATTACTGCCTCATCCCACTTAAGCAACATGTTTGCCACCTGGTCTCCTTCACAAGCCCGACTTAACCTTCAAGGGAGGACAAATGCCTGGAGACCCCAGGTAAGAGAGAACAAATTTACTATTTAACTGATTCAGAATAAGGAGCAGTGGTTGGGAAAGAATAGGGAAAGCTCTGAACTGTTTCTTCAGCTACTTCCGTCACCTGGTTGTTCCCACCAAGAGTGTCAAGGAAAGGTGACTATGCATGGAAAACCCCACAGATATTTAGTGGATGTGCCATATGCATTCACACATTCATCCCTATTAGGGATCATTTCTTCCTGGAAACAAAATATCTGTATGCAGTACTGGGCTAATATTCAGTGAACATTTACTGGGCAGCTATAAGTGGGTAACCCCAGTTGCTTGCTTTGAGTCTAATACGGGGGACTGGCAAAAAGATAATTAATATGCAGAGTGATAAGTGCTGAGTTATGATTAAGAAGGCATTTGGTGATTTCTGGGAGCAAATCATGATCAACAAGACACTACTCTAACTTCCCCAGGTGAATAATCCAAAAGAGTGGCTACAAGTGGACTTCCAGAAGACAATGAGAGTTACAGGAATAACCACCCAAGGGGTGAAATCTCTGCTTACCAGCATGTATGTGAAGGAGTTCCTTATATCCAGTAGTCAAGAGGGCCATAACTGGACTCCATTTCTTCAGAATGGCAAAGTGAAGGTATGTTGATCTCATAGGCACAAAACCTCTCTTAGCACTTGACATTTAGGACACTATGAAAGGCAGAGTAGAGCCAAAAGTTGATTATCCTCAGGGATATTGATGTCATTCAAGATGGTGGCAAGCATCAGAGGGTGAAGAAAAATGAGTTTATTCACAGAATGCTTAATGATCTGTATCAGCAGCAACAACTCAACTTAGATCCAGCAAGAATTAACCATGGCATGAACCTTACCAATCTCCTAGTGCAGTCTCTTGCCACTTGCTCCTTTACTCTCTAAGTCCCACTCATACTAAGAAACCCTCAGGTCTCTAAAAACACCATGTTCTTTCTCACACTACATTGGTATACATACTATTTCTTCTACCTAGGACATTTTTTTAGGTGCTTCCTATTGACCCTTTCACCTGGCTCATTTTTTCAAGCCTGAGATAGACATGATCTCCTCCAAGAAGAATTTCTTGTTCCCTCAAGGCTGAATTAAACACTTATGCTTCTGGCAATTTAGTGGACTAGAGTATTGATAATATATGTTTTAGAGGGCATTCCTATGTTAAAAAGGGTGTATCTTTGATACATGTTAAAACATGGATGAACCTTGAAAACATGCTAAATGAAATACAGCATATATAAAACTACAAATGTTGTATAGTTCCACTTATATGAGTATATTAGTAAGGATTCTCCAGAGAAACAGAACCAGTTGACTCACATGATTATGGAGGCTGACAAGATCTGCAGGTTGTGTCAGCAAGCTGGAGACCCAGAAGAGCTGACTGATCAAATGTCTTTGCAACCTATGGACTGTAGCCCACCAGGCTCCTCTGTCCATGGGATTCTCCAGGCAAGAATACTGGAGTGGGTTGCCATTTCCTTCTCCAGGGGATCCTGCCGACCCAGGAATCAAACCCACGTGTCTTGCATCTCCTGCATTGGCAGGTGGGTTCCTTACCACTAAGTCACCTAGGAAGCCCCAGTAAAACTGGATAGTCACATGCAAAAGAATGAAGATACCACACACAGATTATATACAAAATTTAATTCAAAACAAATCATCACAATGTGGTAAGATTAGATGTCAACTAGAGGGGGAAGAAACTATTAAAATACAAACATAGGGAGATTAAACAACACATTTCTGAATAACCAACAGATCATAGAAGAAATAAAAAAGGAAATCAAAATATGCATAGAAACAAATGAAAATGAAAGCAAGACAGCCCAAAACCTATGGGATTCAATACAAGCAGTGCAAAGATGGAAGTTCATATTAATACAAGCCTACCTCAAGAAACAAGAGAAACATCAAATAAACAACCTAACTTTACACCTAAATCAACTGGAAAAAGAAGAATAGAAGAACTGCAAAGTTAGTAGAAGGAAAGAAATCATAAAAATCAAAGCAGAAATGAAGGTGACTATAGCAAAAACCAACAAAATGAAAATCTGATTCTTTGAGAAGATAATTAGACAAACCATTAGCCAACCTCATCAAGAAACAACGGGAGAAGAATCAAATCAATAAAATTGGAAATGAAAATGAAGAAATCACAACAGACAACACAGAAATATGAAAAATCACAAGAGACTACTATGAGCAATTGTATGCCAATTAAATGGACAACTTGGAAGAAGTGGAAAAATTATTAGAAAAGTATAACCTTTGAAAACTGAACCAGGAAGAAATAGAAAATCTGAACACACCAAGTACAAGCACAGAAATCGAAACTGCACTCAAAAATCTTCTAAGAAACAAAAGCCCAGGACCAGATGGCTTCACAGGTGAATTCTACCACATATTTGGAGAAGAGCTAACACCTACTCAAACTCTTCCAGAAATTTGCAGAGGAAGGTAAACTCCTAAACTCCTTCTATGAGGCCACCATCACCCTAATACCAAAACCAGACAAAGATGCCACAAAAAAAGAAAACTACAGGCCAATATAACTGATAAACATAGATGGAAAAATTCTCAGCAAATCTAGCAAACAGAATCCAACAACATATTAAAAAGATCATACAACATGACCAAGTGGGCTTTAACCCAGGCATGCAAGGATTCTTCAATATTTGCAAATCAATCAATGTAATACACCATATTAACAAATTGAAAGGTAAAAATATGATTATCTCAATAGATGCAGAGAAAGCCTTTGACAAAATTCAACACCCATTTAGGATAAAAACTCTCCAGAAAGCAGGCATAAAAAGAACATACCTCAACATAATAAAAGCCATATATGACAAACCCACAGCAAACATTATCCTCAATGGCAAAAAATGGAAAGCATTTTCTCTAAAATCAGGAACAAGACAAGGATGACCACTCTCACCACTACTATTCAACATAGTTTGGGAAATCCTAGCCACAGCAATCAGAGAAGAAAGAGAAATAAAAGGAATCCAGATCGGAAAAGAAGAAGTAAAACTCTCACTGTCTGCAGATGACATGATCCTCTACATAGAAAACCCTAAAGACACCACCAGAAAATTCTAGAGCTAATCAATGAATATAGTAAAGTTGCAGGATATAAAATTAATACACAGAAATCTCTTGCATTCCTATACACTAACAATGAGAAAACAGAAAGAGAAATTAAGGACCAATCCATTCACCATTGCAACGAAAAAATGAAATATTTAGGAATAAATTTACCAAAGAAACTAAAGACCTATATATAGAAAACTATAAAACACTGATGAAAGAAATCAAAGATGACACAAATAGATGGAGAAATATACCATGTTCGTGGAATGGAAGACTCAATATGGTGAAAATGAGTATACTACCCAAAGCAATCTATAGATACAACAAAATCCTTATCAAGCTACCAATGGTATTTTTCACAGAACTAGAACAAACAATTTTACAATTTGTATGGAAACACAAAAACCTCAAATAGCCAAAACAATCTTGAGAAAGAAGAATGGAACTGGAGGAATCAACCTGCCTGACTTCAGACTATACTACAAAGCTACAGTCATCAAGACAGCATGGTACTGGCACAAAGACAGAAATATAGATCAATGGAACAAAATAGAAAGCCCAGAGATAAATCCACACACCTTATCTTTGACAAAGGAGGCAAGAATATACAATGGAGAAAAGACAGTCCATTTACTGGTCAACCACCTGTAAAGGAATGAAACTAGAACACTTTCTAATATCATACACAAAATAAACTAAAAATGGATTAAAGATCTAAATGTAAGACCAGAAACTATAAAACTCTTAGAGGAAAACATAGGCAGAACACTCTCTGACATAAATCACAGCAAGATCCTCTATGACCCACCTCCCAGAGTGATGGAAATAAAAGCAAAAATAAACAAATGGGACCTAATTAAACTTAAAAGCTTTTGCACAATGAAGGAAGCTATAAGGTGAAAAGACAGCCTTCAGAATGGGAGAAAATAATAGCAAAGGAAACAACTGACAAAGAATTAATCTCAAAAATATATAAGCAGCTCATGCAGCTCAATACCAGAAAAATAAACAACCGAAACAAAAAGTGGGCCAAATGCCTGGGGCTGGTGCACTGGGATGACCTGGAGGGATGGTACGGGGAGGGAGGTGTGAGGGGGGTTCAGGATGGGGAACACGCATACACCCATGGTAGATTCATGTTGATGTGTGGCAGAACCAATGCAATATTGTAAAGTAAAAAAAAAAAATAATAATAATAACAAAATAAAGCAGTGAAGTGATTAAAAAAAAAAAAGCAAGCCAAAGAACTAAACAGATGTTTCTCCGAAGAAGACATACAGATGGCTAACAAACACATGAAAAGATGCTCAACATCACTCATTATCAGAGAAATGCAAATCAACACCACAATGATGTACCATCTCACACTGGACAGAATGGCTGCCATTCAGTCGTGTCTGACTCTTTGCAACCCCATGAACCGCAGCACGCCAGGCCTCCCTGTCCATCACCAACTCCTGGAGTTTACTCAAACTCATGTCCATTGAGTCAGTGATGCCATCCAACCATCTCATCCTCTGTCATCCCCTTCTCCTCCTGCCTTCAATCTTTCCCAGCATCAGGGTCTTTTCCAGTAAGTCAGTTCTTCCCATCAGGTGGCCAAAGTTTTGTAGTTTCAACTTCAGCATAAGTCCTTCCAGTGAATATTCAGGACTGATTTCCTTTAGGATGGACTGGTTGGATCTCCTTGCAGTCCAAGGGACTCTCAAGAGTCTTCTGTAACACCACAGTTCAAAAGCATCAATTCTTTGGCACTCAGTTTTCTTTATAGTCCAACTCACATAGCCATACATGACTACTGGAAAAACCATAGCTTTGGCTAGACTGATATTTGTTGGCAAAGTAATGTCTCTGCTTTTTTATGCTGTCTAGGTTGGTCATAGTTTTTCTTCCAAGGAGCAAGCGTCTTTTAATTTCTTGGCTGCAATCACCATCTGCAGTGATCGTGAAGCCCAAGAAAATAAAGTCTGTCACTGTTTCCACTCTTTCCCCATCTATTTGCCATAAAGTGATGGGACTGGATGCCATGATCTTTGTTTCTGAATGTTGAGTTTTAAGCCAACTTTTTCACTCTCCTCTTTCATTTTGTCAAGAAGCTCTTTAGTTCTTCACTTTCTGCCATAATGGTGGTGTCATCTGCATATCTCAGGTTATTGATATTTCTCCTGACAATCTTGATTCCAGCTTGTGCTTCATCCAGCCCAGCATTTCTCACAATGTGCTCTGCATAGAAGTTAAATAAGCAGGGTGACAATATACAGCCTTGATGTACTCCTTTCCCCATTTGGAACCAGTCTGTTGTTTCATGTCCAGCTCTGTTGCTTCTTGACCTGCATACAGATTTCTCAGGAGGCAAGTAAGGTGGTCTGGTATTCCCATCTCTTGAAGAATTGTTCACAGTTTGTTGTGATCCACAGAATCAAAGGATTTGGCATAGTCAATAAAGCAGAAATAGATGTTTTTCTGGAACTCTCTTGCTTTTTCAATGATCCAACATATGTTGGCAATTTGATCTCTAGTTCTTCTGCCTTTTGTAAATCCATCTTGAACATTTGGAAGTTCACAGTTCATGTATTATTGAAGCCTGGCTTGGAGAATTTTGAGCATTACTTTACTAGCGTGTGAGATGAGTGCAATTGTGATAGCTTAAGCATTCTTTGGCATTGCCTTTCTTTGGGATTGGAATTAAAACTGACCTTTTCCAGTCCTGTGTCCACTGCTGAGTTTTCCAAATTTGCTGGCATATTGAGTGCAGCACTTTCACAGCATCATCTTCCAGGATTTGAAATAGCTCAACTGGAATTCCATCACCTCCACTAGTTTTGTTCTTAGTGATGCTTTCTAAGGCCCACTTGACTTCACATTCCAGGATGTCTGGCTCTAGGTGTGTGATCACACCATTGTAATTATCTGGGTCATGAAGATCTTTTTGTGTACTTCTTCTGTGTATTCTTGCCACCTCTTCTTAATATCCTCTGCTTCTGTTAGGTTCATACAATTCCTGTCCTTTATCGAGCCTATCTTTGCATGAAATGTTCCCTTGGTATCTCTAATTTTCTTGAAGAGATCTTTAGTCTTTCCTATTCTATTTTTTTCCTCTATTTGTTTGCATTGATCACTGAGGAAGGCTTTCTTATCTCTCCTTGCTATTCTTTGGAACTCTGCATTCAGATGCTTATATCTTTCCTTTTCTCCTTTGCTTTTCGCTTCTCTTCTTTTCACAGCTATTTGTAAGGCCTCCCTAGACAGCTATTTTGCTTTTTTGCATTTCTTTTCCATGGGGATGGTCTTGACCTCTGCCTCCTGTACAATGTCATGAACCTCCATCCATAGTTCTTCAGGTACTCTGTCTATCAGATCTAATCCCTTGAATCTATTAGTCACTTCCACTGTATGATTGTAAGGTATTTGATTTAGGTCAGACCTGAAAGCTCTAGTGGTTTTCCCTCCTTTCTTCAATTTAAGTCTGAATTTGGCAACAAGGAGTTCATGATCTGAGCCACAGTCAGCTCCCAGTCTTGTTTTTGCTGACTGTATAGAGCTTCTCCATCTCTGGCTGGAAAGAATATAATCAATCTGATTTTGGTGTTGACCATCTGGTGATGTCCATGTGTAGAGTCTTCTCTTGTGTTGTTGGAAGAGGGTGTTTGCTATGACCAGTCCATTCTCTTGGCAAAACTCTGTTAGCCTTTGCCCTGCTTCATCTTATAGTCCAAGGCCAAGTTTGCTTGTTACTCTTTACTTCCTACTTTTGCATTTCAGTCCCCTATAAGGGGACATCTTTTTTGGGTGTTAGTTCTAAAAGATCTTGTAGGTCTTCATAGAACCGTTCAACTTCAGCTTCTTCAGCATTGCTGATTGGGGAATAGACTTTAATTACTGTGATAGTGAATGATTTGACTTGGAAAGGAACAGAAATCATTCTGTCGTTTTTGAGATTGCATCCAAGTACTGCATTTTGGACTCTTTTGTTGACCATGATGGCTACTCCATTTCTTCTAATGGATTCCTGCCCACAGTAGTAGATATAATGGTCATCTGAGTTAAATTCACCCATTCCAGTCCATTTAGTTCGCTGATTCCCAAAATGTTGATGTTCACTCTTGCCATCTCCTGTTTGACCACTTCCAATTTGCCTTGATTCGTGGACCTAACATTACAGGTTCCTTTGCAATATTGTTCTTTACAGCTTTGGACTTTACTTCCATCACCAGTCACATCCACAACTGGGCACGGTTTTTGTTTTGGGCCCATCTCTTTATTGTTTCTAGAGTTATTTCTCCACTGGTCTCCAGTAGCATGTTGGGCACCTACCGACCTGTGGAGTTCATCTTGCGGTGTCCTATCTTTTTGCCTTTTCATACTGTTCATGGGGTTCTCAAGGCAAGAATACTGAAGTGGTTTGCCATTCCCTTCTCCAGTGGACAATGTTTTGTCAGAGCTCTCCACCATGACCCATCTGTCTTGGGTGGCCCTTCATGGCATGGCTCATAGTTGCTTTGAGTTAGACAAGGTTGTGGTCCATGTGATCAGTTTGACTAGTTTTCTGTGATTGTATTTGTCATTCTGTCTGCCCTCTGATGGATAAGGCTAAGAGGCTTATGGAAGCTTCCTGAAGGGATTGACTGGGTGAGACTGGGTCCTGTTCTGATGGGCAGGGCCATGTTCTGCTACTGCTAAGTCACTTCAGTCGTATCCAACTCTGTGTGAACCCACAGACGGCAGCCCACCAGGCACCTCTGTCCACAGGATTCTCTAGGCAAGAATACTGGAGTGGCTTGCCATTTCCTTCCCCAATGTATGCATGCATGCTAAGTCACTTCAGCCATGTCCAACTCTGTGCAACCCTATGGACAGCAGCCCACCAGGCTCCTCTATTCACAGGTTTCTCTAGGCAAGAATACTGGAGTGGGTTTCCATTTCCTTCTCCATTGACAAATTCTATAATGGTAGTCAAATTGAGGAAAAGTGTCAGATGAGCTTCTTACTTAACCACTCAGCCAAGACCATTCAGTCCCCTACAATAGAGTGACCTCAGTATGTTTCAGCTGAGCCCCAGGTATTCCTCAATTTTTTCCCAGTTGAACCCCCCTACCCAGTACCTTTCCGCTGGGTGGGCAATTCTCCTGGCATTTTTCAGCCAGCCCCCCACCCAACATCTTTTGACTGGCTGGGAATTCTTCGGTATCTTTCAACCAAGCCCCACTCAGTGTCTAGACCATGAGTGGGTATGCCCTGGATATTTCACCTCCCCCCCTCCAGTATCTTTCCTACTAGGAGGGGGCAGGTAACCTGCTCCACCACCAAGTAAAACTCAGAATCTCAACCAATATGGGAAATTTAAGAACCAGGAGAGACTTACCCAATTTCGTCTGCACTCCCCTAGGAGGCAGATGGGTGTAAGGGGCCGCTGCTGGTACCAAAGCTCCATTTCCTCATGAAGTACAGTTGAAGGAAGGAAGTCCACTCTGGGTCACTTCATCGGTCACCATAACTGTCAACTAAAAAAAAAAAAGATGTACAACTTGAGAGTTGTTCAGCGACCATATTCAGGAAATCTTTAATCCAATTTTCTGTTGATGGGTGGGGCAGTGTTCCCTCCCTGTGGTTTGACCTGAGATCAAACTAGATGTTGTGGAACATTTTGGCATGCCACAAAGACTAATGAGCCCATAGGAAAGGAACACAAGAGCTGGCTTGAAGGGGTTCATACTGGGCAAATTTGAAACAATTTAAGCATCCATATACACAATGAAAAAAGAATCCAGGAGTCCATAATCATGGTCAGAAACAAAGGGAGAGGAGAGGCTTTTCTCCATAGACAAATTCCAGCTATTAATAATAAATGCAGAAGACATGACAAAATTAAGAAACCAATTGGTAACCATCAATATAGTATATAATACTTGTAAGGAACTTCAGTGGATACTGAAACCATTGGATGAAACCTTAATGTGGAATAGAATATTTTGTTGTTACTGTTCAGTAACTAAGTCATGTCCAACTCTTTGCGACCCTGTGGACTGTAGCATGTCAGGCTCCTCTATCCTCCACTATCTCCTGGAGTTAGCTCAAATGCATGTCCATTGAGTCGGTGATGCCATTCAAACATTTC
The DNA here is from genome assembly GCF_001704415.2 of Capra hircus. Lineage (NCBI taxonomy): Eukaryota > Metazoa > Chordata > Mammalia > Artiodactyla > Bovidae > Capra > Capra hircus. The sequence continues at coordinate 280,660 of NW_017189652.1, read as the reverse complement.
ATCCTCTGTCGCCCCCTTCTCCTTTTGCCCTCAATCTGTCCCAGCATCAGGGTCTTTTCCTATGAGCTGGCTGTTTGTATCAGGTGGCCGAAGTATTGGAGGTTCAGGCTCAGCATCAATCTTTCCAGTGAATATTCAGTGTTGATTTCCTTTAGGATTGACTGGGTTGACCTCCTTGCAGTCCAAAGGACTCTCAAGAGTCTTCTCCAACACCACAGTTCAAAAGCATCAATTCTTTGGCACTCAGTTTTCTTTATGATCCAACACGTACTTGTGAGAATATTTATACAGCATTAAAGCCTCACCCCACAGATTGTAAGGAAAGGAAAGTAATTACCTTTATTTAAGTGAGATGTGGTGGACACCACCTTAAGTAAGGCTCAAACTCTGAAGGAATCAGTATCATGTGTCCTTTGATATGATACAGTGGGAAAGACACATCGCCTAGTTAATATTTTCACTAAAGATGTTGCACTAAGATTTAATAATTAAGAAAATAGTCACAGAAATTTAAAATGTGGGACATTATCGACACAATGGTCCTAGGCCTTTTTAAATGTCAGCATCATGAAGGACAAAAACAGACCAGAGACTTGGAGTGTGTTGTACATTAAAGATGTGAGTGTTCCTTCTGTTATTCTTTCAGTTTCTTGAGGGGAAACAACAAGGAATAAGCCTAACAGAAGATGTACAGGTTTCAAAAGTTTACCAAAAATATTTATCCAAGAATCTCTTTGTTTCCCAAAAGTTTTATCAAACACACAAACTCTAGCAAATGTTTATAGTATATTTGCTATGTATATACTGCATTTCTTGCATGTATGGAAGATCAGTGACCAAGGCCTCTGCTGTCATGGAAGTGACATTTGGTGATGAAAACAGAGGTAATGGTCAATAAGCAGGTAAACAGATAAATGAGAAGATAACAAATGCTGTAAAGAAAAGTGATCTACATGAGATTGAGTCAACAAGAGTCCTGTTTCAGAGGATGAAGAGCTCTCTAAAGAGATAACGTTTAAACCCAAAGTCTTGGCAGGTTGAAGTAGTTGAGAGTAAAATGCCATGATGTTTACAACTTCCTTGAATTAGTTGAGAAAGTGGGTGAGAACGTTCTCAGAGGTAAGCCATAGCTGGAAGCAAGGGCTCCACAGCAGGTTAGCAAGTGAGCAGGTGAGTGAGTGAAGTTGCTCAGTCTTGTCTGACTCTTTGCTACCCCATGGACTGTAGCCTATCACGCTCCTCTGTGCATGGGATTTTCCAGGCAAGAGTACTGGAATGGGTTGCCATTTCCTTCTCCAGAGGTTCTTCCCGACCCAGGGATCGAACCTGGGTCCTCCTGCATTGTAGGCAGATGCTTTACCATCTGAGCCAGCCAGGGAAGTCCTGCAGGTTAGCAAGGAGGCTCTTAATTCTGAATGTCATACGCCCTTTCCCAGGCACAGACTAAGTCATTCAGGGGACTAAGTCATTCAGTCACCTCCCAGGGTTCAGTTCTGAACTACCGAACTAGGGAAGTTTGGATCCCTCAACCCAAAATGAAAAAAGCTTCCATCCTGAGCTTTGGGGTGGGTGCCCGTGAAGAGCTATTGGTGAGTTCCAGACCATGCAGGAGGCCAGTGAAGGTGTATAAGCATTGTAATTCTTTTCCTGTCAACTAACACATGCTGTCTCTCCTCTTTTAGGTTTTTCAGGGAAATCAAGACTCCTTTACCCCCGTGGTGAATGCTCTAGACCCCCCGCTGTTTACCCGCTTCCTTCGGATTCACCCGCGGAGCTGGGTGCACCATATCGCCCTGAGGCTGGAGTTTTGGGGTTGTGAGGCGCAGCAGCAGTACTGAGGCCTGGTGCCTCCCTTCTGTCCCTGAGCCTTTCCTAACTGAAATGCAGCATCCTTGTGAGCCCTTCCGCTGGGTGACTTCCTGCCCCACAGTGCAATCCGTTTTTGCTGTATTTCGATGCCTCTGTGCCAGCAGCTGTGCCCTGAAACCACCCAAATCAATTGCCATGGGGACTGCGTTCTCTGGAGTCATGTGGAAAGCATTCTTCTACGGAAGTGGCAGTCACTTCCTCCTCTGTGGTGATGAAGAAGGGTCACGACCATACTAGGCTACTAAAGGACATGTTTTTAACATTTTCTTAGAAAAATGAGGAAACTCCGTGGCTCTCTCGGATAGGAGACCCAACACGATGTACCAGGAAATTCTGTACGGTGACAGAAAACTAGAGGCCCTCTTTACACAGTTAAATATTGGGGAGTCAGAAGGAAACTGAGCTGGAGGAAGCAGAGAGAAAATTCTTCCAGTCAGCCACATGCCCTTTCCAAGAGGAACCCCCGCCTTGCCCCGCCCCTACTATATAAGGTTCAAAATGGTTTACTGTCCTGGAAAAGTGAAAATTAGAGATTAATGTATAGAAATCAGTAAGCTGCTTTGCTGTATAGCCTGGTAGAGATGTTAATCCCCCAAATGATGTGGTTTGACTGCCTGCAAAAGTTAACCACTTTAATGTTGACCTTAATCATCTTCTTGTAGCATTCTTTTCCCATTGACTACATACATCTCTATTTTTCAACTGTTCTTGGAACCAGCTCTTTTGTCTTCCTGCTGGAATAGTCAATAATCAGTTGAATAAAACATTGACATGTAAAACCAAATGCCTTTGAGAGTTCTGTTTTTCTATTGGCAATTTAAATGTGAATGATGGAAGCCTGCTGGCTGCACCGGACCTCCCTGAGAGGAGCTACCCCACGCCCGAGGTCAGGAGGGCAGTGTTGGGACCTGACCTGAGCCATGACAGGCTCAACAGGGCACACTAGGCCTAAGCCTCAGGTTCTTGTAAGCATGAGTCATAATTCTGGGAAGCCCCACCAAGGTCCTCGATGACACCAAGGTCCTCCCTGATGACCCAAGGTTGAGTCAATCACCACACGCCAACTACACTATTGCTGAGACAAAAGACCGCCTGTATATAAGCAATTGTGATTCAGAGCTCGGGGCTCTCGTCAAGATTCCACTGTGCTGGATGAGACTTTGGCCCTAGCTCGAGCTAGCAATAAACCCCTTTATGCTTTTGCATTGCTGTGGACGTCTTATTCTCTCAGTTTTGGGGACTCGGACACTGGGCATAACAGGGCGGCTGTGAGGAGATAACCCTCGTCCAAGGTAAGGAGCAGCAGCTGCGCTTTGCTGGAGCAGCCGTGAAGAGATACCCCAAGTCCAAGGTAAGAGAAACCCAAGTAAGATGGTAGGTGTTGTGAGAGGCATCAGAGGGCAGACACACAAACCATAATCACAGAAAACTAATCAGTCTAATCACACGGCCTTGTCTAACTCAATGAAACTAAGCCATGTCATGTGGGGCCACCCAAGATGGACGGGTCATGGTGAAGAGGTCTGACAGAATGTGGTCCACTGGAGAAGGAAATGGCAAACCACTTCAGTATTCTTGCCTTGAGAACCCCATGAACAGTATGAAAAGGCAAAATGATAGGATACTGAAAGAGGAACTCCCCAGGTTGGTAGGTGCCCAATATGCTACTGGGGATCAGTGGAGAAAGAACTCCAGAAAGAATGAAGGGATGGAGTCAAAGCAAAAACAATACCCAGTTGTGGATGTGACTTGGTGACAGAAGCAAGGTCCAACGCTGTAAAGAGCAATATTGCATAGGAACCTGGAATGTTAGGTCCATGAATCAAGGCAAATTGGAAGTGGTCAAACAGGAGATGGCACGAGTGAACGTCAACATTCTAGGAATCAGCAAACTAAAATGGACTGGAATGGGTGAATTTAACTCAGATGACCATTATATCTACTACTGTGGGCAGGAATCCCTTAGAGGAAATGGAGTAGCCATCATGGTCAACAAAAGAGTCTGAAATGCAGTACTTGGATGCAATCTCAAAAACGACAGAATGATCTCTGTTCATTTCCAAGGCAAACCATTCAGTATCACAGTAATTCAAGCCTATGCCCTAACCAGTAATGCTGAAGAAGCTGAAGTTGAACAGTTCTATGAAGACCTCTAAGACCTTCTAGAACTAACACCCAAAAAAGATGTCCTTTTCATTATAGGGGACTGGAATGCAAAAGTAGGAAGTCAAGAAACACATGGGATAACAGGCCAATTTGGCCTTGGAATATGGAATGAAGCAGGGCAAAGGCTAATAGAGTTTTTCCAAGAGAACGCACTTGTCATAGCAAATACCTTCTTCCAGCAACACAAGAGAAGACTCTACACATGGGCATCACAAGATAGTCAACAGCAAAATCAGATTGATTGTATTCTTTGCAGCCAAAGATGGAGAAGCTCTATACAGTCAGCAAAAACAAGACTGGGAACTGACTGTGGCTCAGATTATAAACTCCTTATTGCCAAATTCAGACTTAAATTGAAGGAATTAGGGAAAACCACTAGACCATTCAGGTATGACCTCAATCAAATCCCTTATGATTATACAATGGAAGTGAGAAATAGATTTAAGGGACTAGATCTGATAGATAGAGTGCCTGATGAACTGTGGAATGAGGTTCGTGACATTGTACAGGAGACAGGAATCAAGAGCATCCCCATGGAAAAGAAATGCAAAAAAAGCAAAATGGCTGTCTGAGGAGGCCTTACAAACAGCTGTGAAAAGAAGAAAAGCGAAAAGCAAAGGAGAAAAGGAAATATATAAGCATCTGAATGCAGAGTTCCAAAGAATAGCAAGGAGAGATAAGAAAGCCTTCTTCAGTGATCAATGCAAAGAAATAGAGGAAAACAACAGAATGGGAAAGACTAGAGATCTCTTCAAGAAAATTACAGATACCAAGGGAACATTTCATGCAAAGATGGGCTCGATAAAGGACAGAAATGGTCTGGACCTAACAGAAGCAGAAGATATTAAGAAGAAGTGGCAAGAATACTCAGAAGAATGGTACAAAAAAGATCTTCACGACCAAGATAATCACGATGGTGTGATCACACACCTAGAGCCAGACATCCTGGAATGTGAAGTCAAGTGGGCCTTAGAAAGCATCACTGCGAACAAAGCTAATGGAGGTGATGGCATTCCAGTTGAGCTATTTCAAATCCTGAAAGATGATGCTGTGAAAGTGCTGCACTCAATATGCCAGCAAATTTGGAAAACTCAGCAGAGCCACAGGACTGGAAAAGGTCAATTTTCATTCCAATCCCAAAGAAAGGTAATTCCAAAGAATGTTCAAACTACTGCACAATTGTACTCATCTCACACGCTAGTAAAGTAATGCTCCAAATTCTCTAAGCCAGGCTTCAGCATTATGTGAACCATGAACTTCCAGATGTTCAAGCTGGTTTTAGAAAAGGCAGAGGAACCAGAGATCAAATTGCCAACATCTGCTGGATCATCGAAAAAGCAAGAGAGTCCTAGAAAAACATCTATTTCTGCTTTATTGACTATGCCAAAGCCTTTGACTGTGTGGATCACAATAAACTGTGGAAAATTCTGAAAGAGATGGGAATACCAGACCACCTGACCTGCCTCTTGAGAAACCTATATGCACGTCAGGAAGCAACAGTTAGAATGGGAAATGGACCAACAGACTGGTTCCAAATAGGAAAAGGAGTGTCAAGGCTGTGTACTGTCACCCTGCTTATTTAACTTCTATGCAGAGTACAATATGAGAAACGCTGGACTGGAAGAAGCGCAAGCTGGAATCAAGATTGCCAGGAGAAATATCAATAACCTCAGATATGCAGATGACACCACCCTTATGGCAGAAAGTGAAGAGGAACTAAAAAGCTTCTTGATGAAAGTGAAAGAGGAGAGTGAAAAAGCTGGCTTAAAGCTCAACATTCAGAAAACTAAGATCATGACATCTGGTCTCATCACTTCATGGGAAATAGATGGGGAAACAGTGGAAACAGTGTCAGACTTTATTTTTGGGGGCTCCAAAATCTCTGCAGATGGTGATTGCAGCCATGAAATTAAATGATGCTTACTCCTTGGAAGGAAGGTTATGACCAACCTAGACAGCATATTCAAAAGCAGAGACATTACTTTGCCAACAAAGGTCTGTCTAGTCAAGGCTGTTTTTCCAGTGGTCCTGTATGGATGTGAAAGTTGGACTGTGAAGAAAGCTGAGCGCCGAAGAATTGATGCTTTTGAACTCTGATGTTGGAGAAGACTCTTGAGAGTCCCTTGTACTGCAAGGAGATCCAACCAGTCCATTCTAAAGGAGATCAGTCCTGGGTGTTCTTTGGAAGGAATAATGCTAAAGCTGAAACTCCAGTACTTTGGCCACCTCATGTGAAGAGTTGACTCATTTTAAAAGACTCTGATGCTGGGAGGGATTGGGAGCAGGAGGAGAAGGGGACAACAGAGGATGAGATGGTTGGATGGCATCACCGACTCGGTGGACATGAGTTTGTTGAACTCTGGGAGCTGGTGATGGACAGGGAGGCCTGGTGTGCTGCGATTCATGGGGTTGCAAAGAGTTGGACATGACTGAGTGACGGAACTGAACTGATGGAATCTTACAAAAACAAATTGAGCCACTGAATGGCAAGATAGACAGCTCAGAAAAACAACTAAGTTAGAATAGCAGATTTCATGTAAATTGCAGTAAAAACTGATATATTTTATGAGGTGAAGTTAACATTTAAAAAAATTAGAAGTGGAACCTTGATCCAAGCGCAGAGAGAGAGTGACATGTTTAATCTTGACATCCATTAGCACTGGTCTCTTTCTTATCTCACAATGGGAGTTTCCACTTTAGAAGGAGTAATAAACCCTGATGTTTCTGAGTATTCAGGGTGGCTGCTACACAGGAAGAGCAAAGACAAATATGCTTGGCACTCAAGTGATTCATTCAGGCATCTCTTAGGATTAGGGCATCAGTCTGGGCTCTGGCACATCCCACTAATCCCCGTTTTATAAGTTTTCTAGAAGTTGTGACCAACCAGAATCCTGGAGAAGGTGTGGCAGAATGTGGTGAGCCTAATGTGAGAAATGAGTGGATTTGAGACGTAGATGCTGCACTTGTATCACCAAGATGTCCTGGGACCCCTTTCAGGAGTCCAGTGGTTTCATTCATCCCCCAAATGCTTTGGCTAATGGAGGACCTGTACTCAGAAACCTAAAAGACCCTGATGAAAGAAATGGAAGATGACACAGACAGATGGACAAAAGACACTGTGTTCATGGATTAGAAACATTAATATTGTTAAAATGACCATGCTACCCAAGGCAATCTACAAATTTAAGGCGATCTTTATCAAAATTAGTTCACCCATGGCATTTTTCCAGAACTAGAACAGACAACTCAAAAATTTATGTGGAAACACAAAAGACCATGAACAGCCAAAACAATCTTGAGAAAAAAAGAGCAAAACTGGAGGAATCAGGTTCCCTGACTTCAGACTGTATTACAAAGTTACAGTCATCAAAACAGTATGGTACTGGTACAAAAACAGAAATATAGACTAATGCAACAGGATAGATAGCCTAGAAATAAAGTCATATGCCTATGGGCACCTTATCTTTTACAAAAGAGGCAAGAATATACAATGGGCAAAACACAGTCTCTTCAATAAGTGGTGTGGCAAAACTGGACAGCTACATGTAAAAGAATGAAATTAGAACATTTCCTCATATCAATACAAAAATAAACTCAAACTGGTATCATTATTTTGGAAAACAATCTGACATTATCTACAAAAGTTGAGCATACAGATACCCTATGACAGTTCTGTTGGGTAATGACCTAGACCCAGAACTGCCACGTGAAACAAGAGATGGGGCAGCACTATTCAAAACAGCTCCAAACAGGAAACAACCCTTGTATATATTTCCTAGTGGCTTATTATAATTGCTGTATAGTAATCCATTATGGCTTCTCTTGTGGCTCAGCTGGCAATCTGAGTGCAAACTGCCTACAGTGTGGGGGACCTGGTTTTGATCACTGGGTTGTAAAGATCCCCTGGAGAAGGAAAAGGCTACCCACTCCAGTATTCTGGCCTAGAGAATTCCATGGAGTTGCAAAGAGTCGGACACGACTGAGTGACTTTCACATTCACTTTCAATCCATTATGTAATATACATCACAATTTATTTCAGTTCAGTTCAGTTGCTCAGTCATGCCCGACTTATTGCGACCCCATGGACTACAGCACGCCAGGCCTCCCTGTCCATCACCAACTCCTGGAGTTTGTGTCCATTGAATCAGTGATGCCATCCAACCATCTCATCCTCTGTTTTCCCATTCTCCTCCCACCTTCAATCTTCCCAGCATCAGGGTCTTTTCAAATGAGTCAGTTCTTTGCATCAGGTGGCCAAAGTATTGGAGTTTCAGCTTCAGTATCAGTTTTCCAATGAATATTCAGGACAATTTATGTATCCATTGCTTTTCTGACTGATACATCATTTATGCCAGTTCTATGGATCTGACCATCCTTTTTAAAAATTTGATTTGTAACAACAGTTCTTTGTACTTTAACATTAACCTATTATCTGTCTTGTATGTTATGGCATTTTTCACTTAATTTGTCATTAATGTTTGATCTTTCTTTACAATGTTTTCCTGTATGAAAGCTTTACATTTTTATGCAATAAATTTATCAGTAGTTACACCTATGGCTTTGGGGTTTTATGACATGTTCAGAGTAAATTTTTTCATACCAAGATTACAAAAAACTCATGTTTTATTCCAACATGTGTATGGTTCTATTTTTGTTCAGTCTTTGATCCATCTAGAATTTTTTTGTGTGTGTAGGACTCTAACTTCAGTCAGTGCATTCAAATGAATAACCAATCCTCATATTAAACCATCCATTTTTCCCCACTGAAATGAAATGCCATCTATTAAACTGCCATATATATACTATTTTAAGGTGTAGTTGATACCATGTGGCAAACAAAATATCTTAGAATTCTTCAAGCCCAAGAGGATATGGCTACTGTAAGGATGGGTTTTAATATCAGCACAGATGTTTCCACATAGACCAAAGAAAACATCTGTATGCTTAGCTGTCAGATAGAGACTGGGGGAAGGTCAAGTACAGTCAATGATATCATAAAAGGGAAGAGAATTCTATTTGGAATTTCAGAAGCCTGAAAGGAAGGCTCTGGCCAGCCTCTTCTGAAGACTGAGGCCAGATTCACTGGCTTCTTCACCTCCCTACCTGACACAGGTCTCAGCAGTGGATGAGTGTATCAATTGTAAATGTCTTAAGTAATAGAAAGCTCGGATACAAGTTTATTTTTCACAGAGCTAGCAATTGAGAAGTGGGCAGATAAAGGTGTTGGCTTCATGGCCTAAAATTGTCAGAGCTGAATCCAGGTCATTTTCTCATGCTTTTCCTGCTGATCACAAGATGACTCCTCCAGTTCAGGTAACACTTAGAGAATGTTCAAGGCAGCATAAATGGTAAACAGTAACACCATATCTTTTCCCAAGACAGCAGAAAGTTTCCCCGGAAGCCACCCATCAAATCTCCGTTATGCTTCAGTGTCCAAAAGTGGGGCCTGTAGCCATTGCTAACAGCAAGGATGGCTGAGAAAATGGTATCTTTTCATAACTAAACTTTTCTAGACTGTCGGGTTGTATGTAATAAGTGAAAAGGGGGTGGAGATGACCAGCAATGAAAAAAAGTCTGCCCATCCATTTATTCATTCAAAAAAAATATTATTGAGCACCTGAGCAGCCTATGTGAACCAAAGAGAGAGGACCGTGCTTGGCTTGTTCTTGAGGAAATGAGACTGAGGTGGAGTGATCAAAAGGAGATGATAAGACATGAGTTCAGGGCAGTTTGTAGAGCAATCTGACTTACAACAAAGTGACATCTCCTTGGCTGTTCAGTGGAGAAGAAGCTGAAAGGAGGCAAGGATGGTAGCAGAGAGACAGATGATGGGTAAAGTGGAGGTGGTGAGAAGTGGCAAGATATGGATACACTTTAGAGACCAAGCCAACCCGATTCTTCTGATAGATCAGCTGTTAGACCCTAAACCACACAGTTTCTGCAAAATATACTTCTATTTTCTCCCAAGTTGCGTCAGCAAAGTTGACTCAAACAGGCATGTGTGATGGGAAATTACCACTGCACAGCAAGGAATTTGCTTATGTGGTAGTCAGTGGACTTGGTCCCTAACTTCATCATTAAAATGGCAGCAAGCAGGAAGCTATAAACTCTTGTGACCTGTGACTCCCTTCACATCAGGTGCACTGACTGCAGAATTCCTGGGCCACCCCCATGATGGACTGTGCCCCCTGATCCCGTGAAATCTATACCAGGTTAACCGTTTACACTGTTTATTTGCTGATTTAGAAATAAACCCTGGGCACTAATACCACAAGTAGAATTTCAGGGGCTAGGTACCTATCGGGAGAAGGAAATGGCAACCCACTCCAGTATTCTTGCCTGGAGAATCCCATGGACAGAGGAGCCTGATGGGCTGCTGTCCACAGGGTCGCAGAGAGTCGGACACGACTGAAGCGATTTAGCATGCATGCAGTAATAAACCCAACAACAAAACAAAATACACACAAAAAAAATGTGGGACTAAAAAAATGAAGTCAAAAACAACACCACCAATTTTGGCCTGAACGACTTACAGCATTTCCCACTCATTGAGCTGGAGAAGGCTGAAGGGGGACCTGGTTAGGAGGGAACGGCAGGTGTCTCATCTGCTGAAGCTCAGTAAATTTCTGTCCTGTGTTCTTTCTTGGATGCGGAATGTCTTTTGTTTGGGAAACTGACTGTGTTCAGGATTCAGTGGTGTCAGTCAGTGAATTTTTATGTTAGTTAACAGCTGTAGTTTTGGGATAAAAAACTAAACCATAGTTTTTAACTTTTCAGACAAAGCAGCCTTGCAAAGAGCCAAGGGAAAAACCATCTGGCCTTGGCACAGGAGAATCTGTAGAAGCCCTGAAGCTGCTGAGCATCACATTTCTGCTGTGCTCTCTGACTTGCCTCTTGCTGGAGACTGTTGCTTCCTCTGTGTCACCTTTATCTGCCTTCAGAGTACAAGACCAGGATGCCCTGCCAGAACACTCAGTGGGTGTGTTTGCTGTTATGATGAAAGTTCCGGCCTCCATAGGACCTAAGATTCTCGTCGAAGGTCAGGAAAAACTGATTTTGTATTTAAAAATAATCTTCATTATTTTTCTTTTATTTTTTTCTTTTATTTTTATCTTCATGTCCATTATTTCTGGTTGGGTTCAATTTAGTTCAACCAGCACGAGCCCACCTACTGTGCACCAATCTGTTTGCTAAATGACATGGATTAGGCATTCACAGGTGGGCAGTCCCACCCATAGGTGTCAACCTTCCATGAAATATGACAAATGCGCCCTGAGGACAAAGGGAGAATTACAGTTGTTTGCGGGGAGGGGTCAGGAAGGACTTGAGGAAGGAAGCAAAATGTAAGCCCAAGCTAATAGGTCACTGACCCGCAACTTAGGTGCTCCCAGAGCCCAATGTGTTGCTTGAGTCCTTCCCAGCACTGGAAAGTGAATTGTGGTGAGCGGTGACTCCTTGTGACTTCAGGTCACAGACACTTGTGTTTACCCTACCTCTCCTCTTGATCACCAGACTCTGTGAAGTTCCTTCTGCCAGCTTCCAAGGCCTGTTCGTCCCCTCTGGGTGTTCCTGGGGCTGGTGTCTGTCTCTTCTCTTCACCAGACACACAGGGGCCTTTGCCTCCAAAACACCCTCTAGGCAGGTAGTTATGAAATCAAGCTGCTCTCTCACAAAGTTCCACACTGATTCATGGAGATAATTGCTCCTGTTTGACATACCAGAGGCAAAGATGAAACCATCTGAGGATACACTTTTTTTTTTTCTCCAAATGTGTATTCCTTTAACCACTTAGCTTAGCAGAGTCATTAAAAATATGGGTCCTGGGCCACTATAAGAACGTCAGATCTGGGACAACTCTTTGAACTTGAACGAGAGTTTGTATCCCATCTTCATCATTGACTCGGTGAACATCTGTGCTCTTCCTGCAGAAAATTCCAGGTCCTGGCTGAGCAACTTCAAGGATTATCTCTGTGATCTCATCAGGAGCCACATCCCTCCAGCAGCCATTTTTATTTTTCTTATCATGTCAGCAGTACTGGGGACCCTCTGCTGCCTCACGTAAGCTTCTGGAAGAGGAGGGAGAGGAAGGAACAGGTACCTAGGGAGAGACAGGAATGGCCATGTGACCCCCTCTTTGAAAAAGTCTCCTCCACGTTCTCTTTTTTTCTCCATCCTGCTCCATCCCTTTCCAACCATTGACAGGTGACATTTAAAGACCAGTATTTGCAACTGATTTTTTTTTAAGTAACTTCATTAATTTCTAATTATCCTTCCCTTGGGTATAGGAATCATACATGGCAAACAAATGATTAACTCTTCTCTATTGCCTGGACTTCCTTGGTGGCTCAGACGGTAAAGCGTCTGCCTATAATGCAGGAGACCTGGGTTCAATCCCTGGGTCGGGAAGATCTCCTGGAGAAAGAAATGGCAACCCACTCCAGTATTCTTGCCAGGAAAATCCCATGGACGGAGGAGCCTGGTAGGCTACAGTCCATAGGGTTGCAAAGAGTTGGACATGACTGAGCAACTTCACTTCATTACCTCAAAAACGGACCAAAATATTTACTATTAAATCATGTGAGTGAGTGAGTGAAGTCGCTCAGTCGTGTGAAGCCAAAGAGATTCTTGAAATTTCTAACTAAACAAGCTTAACTAGTTAGTGAAAGTCAGTCGTGTCCGACTTTTTGTAACCCCATGGACTATGCAGTCCATGAAATTCTCCAGGCCAGAATACTGGAGTGGGTAGCTTTTCCCTTCTCCCATGGGAAGGGACTCTTCCAGGGGAATCTTCCCAAGCCAGGAATCGAACCCAGGTCTCCCGCAATGCAGGCAGATTCTTTACCAGCTGAGCCACCAGGGAAGCCCAGACAAGCCTCAATTTCATTAATTTAACCAGTGTTTAGCTAAGAGATGACTACTTGCCTGTCTCTGAGGTGAGACAGAGCCCACGTGGAGAAACCTGGATTGAAAAGGCTTTGTGTAGGGGAGGGCTGTTTTCAAACTGAAGAATCTAATCAAGTGGCTTGGTCAAAGATCAGGTGAAGGGTGTGGTTCCTGACAACCTCAAAATGCCCATGGATGAAGAACCATGTCTGGGAAGCAAAGTTGGATATGGTTCCCAGCACACTAGACTGATTGGAGCCACACAGAACTCAGTGAGCCTATTTGTTGTTTGAGCTGTAAAGCAGTATTTGGACCTGAGAAGGACAGAGGCTCTGAAGGTCCCTAGGAGGCTTGCTCCCTGACACTTCAGATACAGCCGCAGGGAACAGTAGACCAGAGGAGCCTCCCAGAGGATGGGCCGTGGTGGGCCTGGGAGCTCAATTTGATGGAAGAGTTTGCCTGCTAAGTGTCTGATCAGCAGGATTCCAGAATGACTACAGAGCAGGGACTGTTACATGCCTCCCGGTCTTCCTCTTTTCCAAAGGGAGGGTTGATGGCGATTGTCTGCTTCCTGTTCCTTTACTGTATGGAAGATGGCGGAGGTGGCGATCAGGGGCACACGGGTTGATTTTGGTTCAAAGTTCTTTGCCTGAGAGGAGCCACACCAGGACTTGAGGTCAGCAGACACTCTGGAAGCAGGCTGGGCAGTGGGAGTGTGCAGCATCTTATCAGGATCCCTTATCAGGGATCCACGCCTGTGCAGGGCAGGGAGGAAGGGAGAAGCTGAACTGCCTTGCAAGCACAGCAAGGCCTTGAGTGACCCCTTCGGAGTGGTCTTCCCTTTATCAGTACACCTTGAGTGGCAGCTGCAGGATTTAGGCCACTCCAGGAAGTACAGGCCCTGTATTCATCAATCCTGTCCCTCCTTACCAAGCCCAGAGGAAGACTGCGTGTCGCAACTGCAAGAGCCGGGAGTCAAACCAAGATGCATGCAATTCTGTATCTTTTAAGTCCTTGTGGCTCCAACTCCAGCTGGCAGGCCAGCTGCCTCAGAAACATCTGAAGGATTTCTGCGAAGATAGTTAGGCAACATGCCAAGAGAAAGACTTCCTTCTTTGAAGTAAATGGCTCAGCCTGGGGAGAAAAACCGAAAAACCTTTGCTGGGAACAAGCGAGGATGTTAAGAGGAGGAAAAAAAAGACGTGGATGACAAAATATAAAAGGAGATAAGGAAAGCAGGACCCCAAAAGCTGGCTCTATCAAATAAAGACTTCAGTGAAAGTAAGATTAGAGAAAAAAATGATAGATGCAGGAGACATATCATGAATTTTTTGGTAGAAAAAGGACCAAAATAATACCACAGAAAACAAATACTTCAAGGCATAATTTTGTCACATGTGGTGGAAACAAAGGAAAGCTTGAGTCTCAAGTCATACAGACAGATGGGCACTTGGGACTGAGCCCACAGTGGACTGGCACTAATACTTGATTTTCTATGATTGCATTTTGCAATAAGAACTGCAAACCGTTTCTCTCTGCCTCTTTATTCACCCTCTATAAGCATTAGTGGTGTCTACAATGAAGGCTTAGGATAGCCGCTGGGTAGCTAAGCAAATCTCCACTGAAGCCTGGAGAATTCTCAGCTCTCTGTCAGTAATCATGAGATGTAGAAATACTTGTATAAAGAATTTTTATTATGGTTTTCACTAGCAAAGAAATAGAACCAACTGAAATGATTATTAGCTGGTTAAAGAAAGCTGTGAACATTCATACATTGTTGTAGAAGACTAATCACATGGAATCGGAGTCATGAAATACTGCTGAGTGAAAAAAATGCCAATTGTAATGGAGGATATACAATCCCACCCAATTTATTGTGAAAAAGCTACTTCCAGGGAAAGAAAAATCCTTGAAGGATCTAACCAAAGATTTGGACATTGGTTATCTCCTTCAGATAGTGAATAGGTGATTTTAATATTCATGATTGTTGTTGTTACTTAGTTTCAGGTTTATTTTTGTCTGCCCTTTTCAATGTTTCCACAACAAAACATATTGTTTAATTAGGAAGTTTTTAAAAAGAAACTTAAAAACAAGAAAAACTATCTGAACTTACTTCTACTCTATCTCTACATCCAATCCCACACTCTCACTTTCTCAAGTCATGAAAGCCTTTTCACAATATGAAATCACTTGGTTCATACTAACACAAAAAGCCGTCCAAAATCCTATCTTGGAAAAGGTGATATAATAACAAAGTAACTCTGCAGACCAAGACAGTGTGTTGGAATTTAAATTAACTTCAGCAGTCATCATTGTCTCTTCCTTTCCCAGTGTTCTAATAGGTGAACCTGTCCAATGAAGTATGAGAAGATTCAATGGACAAATGTAATGCTTAGCTTGCTGGATTCAAAGAGAGTGGAGAGTGTGCTATTTGTATACAATAAGGAAGTATCTACCGGGTAAAATTAAATCATCTTATATCTTAAACGATCTTTGCCTTCATTTTCTCCTTTAAAACATGCAATTGAAACAAAATGATAATAGACTCATTACTATTTTGATTATAAAATCATACATCATGCTCCTGCTCAGTTGTGTCTGACTGTCTGTGACCTCATGGACCATAGCCCTCCAGGCTCCTCTGTCTGTAGGATTTTCCAGACAAGAATGCTAGACTGGGTTGCCATTTCCTCCTCCAGGGGATCTTCCCAATCCAGGGACGGAACCTTTGTCTCCTGCTTTGGAAGGCAAATTCTTTCCCAATGAGCCATCTGAGAAGCCCCAAATAATACATATTTATCACAAAAAAAAAAAACCCATAAAATATAGAAAGAGGAGAAAATACCCATAATTCTAGCACCCAGAAACAAACATTCTTTACATCTTTGTGTATCTTCTTTCAAACTTTTTTCTATTCTTATACTATCAGTTTCCCAAAATCTGTTCTTCAAAGCAATAGCTCCATTTTAATAAATGTTATGAGATAATAGGACTCTATGTGGCCAATTAGGCTGGAGAGATGTTGAATTAAATAAGTGTAAACGTATTTCTTTGCTCCAGCACTTCTAACAGCCTTTCACAGGCTAACATGGATCTCCACAAAAGAGTAGAACAGGCATTTCCGAAACAAATGTAAACATGGGCTTTTTTTATGGAGTGAATGCTGATGTATACACAATCGCAGAAAGTCGCTCACTGAGATCCTTTCTTTCACCAACCTATCATATTTTGTAGCCTACTTTTTCCTTCACTCTATGACACATGGTGGCTATCTTTCTGTGTCAGTAAGTGCCGTGTAGTATTTCTTGCAGTGGATTCAATTGAAGTCATTTAATCACCACTCCATAATAACTTACCCCATGCACTATACAGTCCATGGAATTCTCCAGGCCAGAATACTGGAGTGGGTAGCCTTTCCCTTCTCCAGGGGATCTTCCCAACCCAGGGATCGAACCCAGGTCTCTCAAACTGCAGGCAGATTCTTTACCAGCTGAGCCACCAGGGAAGCCCTAGAGTGTTCCTACTTGTTCACTATTATACATGTAATGCAGGTGATAGTTTTACACATTATTCATTTGCTTTTCACTTTGCTGGGGCCACCTGATGAAAAGAACTGACTCATCGGAAAAGACCCTGATGCTGGGAAAGGTTGAAGGCAGAAGGAGAAGGGGACGACAGAGGATGAGATGATTGGATGGCATCACCAACTCAAAGGACATGGGTTTGGGTAAACTCTAGGAGTTGGTGATGGACAGGGAGGCCTGGTGGGCTGCAGTATATGGGGTCGCAAAGAGTCAGACACGACTGGGCGACTGAACTGAACTGCACTGAACTTGCTGTTCCGAGTTGGAAATCACTCACTCCGCAAACACTATGGCACACCTCCTGTTCTGAGCAAGTAACAAGGCAAACAGCAAACTTGGCTAGAGTGAAAGACACAGCAGCGCCAGGGGACTAGGGTGAGAGTCTGCCTGGGGCAGAGTTAAGACCTGGTGGGCCTCGGAAAAGATCTGGGTTCTCCTGGGAGCCCATGGAAAGTGGGGAAAGTCATTTGATGGGTGTTTTTAAAGGGTCATCTCAGTCGCCATGTTGAGAGGGTCCAAAGCAGGGAGACCAGCCAGGAGGTTTCCCAAAATCCAGGCAAGACACAGCCTTGTTGGCACCAGGGTGGGGATTGGCAGAGTTGTACTCAGTGTCAGAATCTGGACGGAGGGAGAAGTGAGAGCCATCAGGATTTGAACAGTGACTGGACGAGGAGTGGGAAAGAACTGAAGCTTCGAGAATGCCTCCTGGACTTTGGGCCTGAGCAAGCCAGGGGCTGGGGTCCGGGCAAACCACAGGAGGTTAGGAATTTATTGCCTCAAAAAATGCAAAGAGAAATACCAAACAGGTGTTTTTTTTTTTAATATACTTATCATTTATTCTTGAGGTAAATAAACACTTAAGAATAATTTAAATTACATGCAACTTAAACAGCATAGGTATATAGAAACTGGAAAGCTGACACAAATCTGTTAATTTATTAAAAACTAGTGAGTTGTACACTTTTTTTTCTTTTTTTTATTTTAATTGGAGGCTAATTACTTTACAATATTGTGGTGGTTTTTGCCCTACATTGTCATGAATCAGCCATAGGTGTACATGTGTTCCCCATCCTGACCCTCCCTCCCACCTCCCTCCCCATCCCATCCCTGAGGGTCATCCCAGTGTACCGGCCCTGAACACCCTGCCTCATGTATCAAAAGGATGTTCTGGCTGATACAGGGGTAAGATCCTGGCACACACCCTCCGTCTCAGACTCCACTTGGTGAGAGGAGACCATCCTCTGATCAGACTTGAAGAGGAAGTTGAACTGACCAGGTTGTGTTGAGCTTTCAATCAGCCAGGATGTGAACTTACATTTTCCCCCACTAAGCAGCACATGGGGGCTGGGGAGGGGAATCTAAGCTGCCTCCTTACACACACCTTCACAGTCCTTTTTATCTTGCCCACACTGTTCCTTAAGGCAAACTGCTGAACGGGGAATGGCTGGGTCAGAGGCTGCAGGCGTGCTACCATGCAGCACTTGTGCAAGGCTCACAGACCTCCCCCTCCTGTTCTCTTGAATATTCTGTTGTGTCCTTGATTTGCTTTATATTTTTGCCAATTTGGAGAAGGCAATGGCAACCCACTCCAGTACTCTTGCCTGGCAAATCCCATGGACAGAGAAGCCTGGTAGGTTGCAGTCCATGCCAGTTATGTTAGGCAATCCACTATTTAATTTTGCTGGGATTTTACAAATTCCTGAAGTCTCCCTAAACTTGCTGCCCCAGACGTTTCAAGCTTCTCTTTTGCAATATAACCTACCTACAGCAAAGAGCACAAGTCAAAGGTGTATAGTTTGGAGACTTCCCACAAAGTGGACACATTCACTGTCCTTCTCCCCTTTAGGATCAGCAGCTCCTCCTCACTGGCCCCCCTCTCCCCACTCCCTGTAATCCTCATCTGGTCTCCTCATGCCAGAGCCTTGCCTGTTTTTAAGTTTTCTGAAAATGAAACCACAGGCGTGCACTCTCCTCTGTGCTTTTCTTCTTTTTGGTTTTGAGTTTCTGTCACGTGGATGCCTGGAGCTGCAGTGACCCCTTTGTAACCCAACTGTATGAAAAGACCTCTACTCATTTAGCCCATTGACGGTGGACAGGCATGTGTGTTGTTTCCGTCTTTTCTACTCTGAATAAAGCCTCCAGAAGTATTACTGCACATGTCTAGTAGGGTATACGTGCAAAAGTATGTCTAGTAGGGTACACGTGCAAAAGTCTCTCTGAAAAGTGTCATCTGTGACTGCCTTTCTGAGTCAAAGGCCAAGTGCCCCCATCACCCCACACCCTTGAGAAGATATAACATCATAGTCTTCATTTTTTTTTTTTAACCAATCTGGTGGATAGAACATAGTATCTTATTGTTTTCTTACTTGGCATTTCCCTGACACCTGATGACATTGAAGATCTTTTCTTGTGTTGATAGGACATTTATCTCTCTCCTATGAAATGTCTGTTAATGAATTGTGCCCATTTTTCTAATTTTAGCTTCATTTTTTCCTTATTGATCAGTAGGACTTCTTTGTATACTCACTATACTAATATGTTGTAGGCTAGAAATGTGGAACATACCGTCCCTTATTCTGAGGGTTGTATTTTGATTTTAATGTTGTCTGATTTGGCGATAATTTTTTAATTTTAATTGGAGGCTAGTGACTTTTCAATATTGTGGTGGTATTTGTGATTTGGTGATAATTTTCCTTGCGTCTGTTTAAGGACCCCTTTCCACCCAAAAGTCATAAAGGATGTCTCCCATGTTGTCTTCTAAAAGTTTTACAGTTTTGCCTTTCACCTTTATATCCTTTAGCTCCTCAGGATAAAGTTTTCTTTGAGATGAGATCAAGCCTAATTTTAGTTTTTAAAGAAAATTGTGAGAAACGATGTTTTTCCAGTCGTGAACTCTGAACTAAATTTCTGTGCCTCAAAGCAGTTCTAGGAACTTAGAAAAGCAGATAGCTGCAATAAATTCCAAGAAGCAATAAATTCTCAGGAGCAAGGCCTCATTCTGAGCACTGAGCACACTGAACTGGAACCAGCCGACCAGAAACAGGCGAGTGCATGTTGAAAAGAAGACCAGCTGTATGACCAGCCCTCCTTGGAGTCAGCCCACTTGCCTTCCCAGTACTTTTCCACTCTGAGCTTGGCCTCAGGAAAAGCTTCAGCTACATTTTGCTCGAGGACTCCCTGCCTCTGAAGTTCTCTGGCTGCCATAGTTTCGATAGCCTGTGTGCCTTCACCTGTGACCAGTCTTGGTTTCTGTTTTGATTCCCCATATGCCCAGTTGCCCTAAGTGCAAGTGTGTCCTTTCCCTACTGGTCTGTGACACATCTTGTCATGTCACCATTTCTTGTCTCTTTTCTGTTCCATTGGTCTATTTGTCTCTTTCTGCACCTGTCCTACACTCTCCTAGTTACACAACTTTGTTATAGGTTGCGCGATCTGGAAGCCAAGTCCCTCCACATTGTTCTTTACAAGTCCATACACATTTTAAAATGAGATTTTCCAGTTTCACAAAACCTATCTGTTGAGACCTTTATTGGAATTGCATCAATATATACATCTAGGAGTAGGGTTGCTGGCTCAGAGGGGAGATGCATGTTCAATTTGAAGAAACACAAAGCTTTTCTCCTAATAGTACTGCCAAATGTAGACTCTCAGTAGCAACGTTCAAGAATTCACATGGGTTCTCATCTCCTCTAACACTTGATATTGTTAGACTTTTAAATTTGTGACAGTTTAATGGAGGCACAGTGGTATTTCCTTGTGGTTTAATCACTAATGAGGTTGAACATCTGTTCATATGTTTATTGTTCATGCGTGTTTCTCCATCTGTGAAATGCTTATTCGTGGTTTTTTTTTTAACCCATTGATCTGCTGAGTTGTGTGTGTTTTTCTTATTAATTTGTAGACCTTTATATATTCATAATAGGAATTCTTCATCAGTTGTATTGAAAATATTTTCCACAAGTCACATCTGGTCTTTTTTGCTTTTTTAGTTTGCCTTTTGATGAGTGAAATCTCTTAATGTTAAAGTCAAGCTGATCAATATTTTTTACAGTCGATGATTTGTCTGCATTGTTTAAGAAATCTTTCTCTATCCCAAAGTCTAAAAGTTCTTTGCTGATGTTTTTAGTCAAAAGCTTTGAAGTGTGTTTTTGACAGAGAAGTCCTCAATCCATCTGGAATACATTTATTTCTGCATATGGCATGCAGATTGGTTCCAGGTTCCTCTCTTTCAATATAAATAAACATTTCCTGCTGCTGCTGCTGCTGCTGCTGCTAAGTTACTTCAGTCGTGTCTGACTCTGTGCGACCCCATTGACGGCAGCCCACCAGGCTCCCCCACCCCTGGGATTCTCCAGGCAAGAACACTGGAGTGGGTTGCCATTGCCTTCTCCAAACATTTCCTAACTGTGGTTTAATAAAAAGTGTCTCTTTACTCACCTAACATGGCACTTGTATCAGACACCACAATTACACACCGGCCAGTGTGCATCTCTGCATTTTCTAATCTATTTCATTGCTCATTCACTCTGTCTGTGCACGGTATCCCACTGTCTTAATTTCAATAGTTCCCTTTCCTCTGTGTGTGTGTGTGTGTCTCTGTGTCTCTCTCCCTGTGTGTGTGTGTGTCTGTCTGTCTGTCTGTCTCTCCCTCTGTGTGTGTCTCAGACTTCTATAGTTTCTTGAGGGTAATCTTGGAGAAGGGAGCCATCCATCAATCACATGAGCTCAGTCTCTCAGCAGAGAAAACTGGGTGATTTGGCTGCAAACTCTTGGCCCTTGGGTTTTTCTCTTCTTGGCCAAGAGGTCCTGGAAGGACGGAACAAGATTACGCAGAGTAATGTACTGCTTGTAATACTGCGAGGTTATTCCCTTTGGGTCAAGGAGCCAGGTGTTTATCAGGCAAATGTGTGTACAGATGGCGCACAGCCCTGAACTCTGTAAGCACAGGAAATGTTTGTTTTGTTCAGCAAGTTTTTCGTGCCTTCGCTGCTGGGGTGAACGCCAGGAAGGTGTGAGGGTGCTAAGGAATCCCGCTCTGGCCTTCGTAAGGAATGTTGGTCTCCTCGCTGCCACTGAGCCTTCCATTTTTTGTTTGTTTGTTTTCGTGGCTTTAATTCTCAGAGATGTACTTGTGCGCCCTTTCCCGGCGCCCAGGTGCGCAGAGCCGGGCCCCTGGGGGTCTCGGGGGCGGAGACCAGGCGGGGGGCGTGTTCAGAGGCGGAGAGTGGGCGGGGCTACGCCCCCGCGCGCCCGGCGCGCTTCCTGCGGGGTGGTGACGGCCCAGGCGCGCCGAGTCCCAGCAGCCTTCGCCGCCTCCGCGCGCCGCAGGCTCCCGGGCCCTCGCGCTCCAGCTTCTGCCCGGTCCCGCGGCCCCGCGGCCCCCGCGTCCCAGGCGGCCCGGCTCTCCCACAAGATGACGCTGAAGGCGAGCGAGGGCGAGGGCGGGGGCGGCATGCGCACCGCGCTCTCCGATCTCTACTTGGAGCACTTGCTGCAGAAGCACAACCGGCCCGAGGTGAGCGGCTCCCGGGGTCCCCCCAACGGCATGCGGTGAGGGCCGGTCCCCGACTCTAGGCCTCGCCGTCCGCCCTCCTGCCCTCGGGGAGGGGTCCTGACCCCCGGGGCTCGTGCGGGACTTCTGGGCGCCTTGGCTCGGGACTCCGCGGCGCCTCTAGGCGGGAATCGGCAGAGGCCGCGGCCCCTGGCCCCAAGAGTTGATGAAAGGTCGGGGGAAACTTCTGCGTGGACGGAGTCGGGGTCACGGAGAAGACTTTCAGGAACAGAGCCCAGAGGAGGTCTGCTTAAGTGCTTGTGTCAGCAGAAAGGGTTGGTGGTAAGAGCCAACGCTGGCCTCAAAGTGCTCAGTCACCATGCCGTGGCATTTCTGCGGGGGCCTCTGGCGCTGGGGGGCACCCGGGTGGCCTGTGTCTGTGGGCAGGCATCATCTCAGGAGTAATTCTGTGCCCCCCCACCAAGATTCCTGCGATGGCCCATAAATAGCAACTCACCTCTATCCTCAAAGATGGCCCATAAGGGAGAGTTGATTCTCTTGTTATCTTGGGGCTTCCCTGGTGGCTCAGAGGGTAAAGCGTCTGGTTCGGTTCCTGGGTCGGGAAGATCTCCTGGAGAAGGAAATGGCCACCCACTCCAGTACCCTTGCCTGGAAAATACCCTGGACTGGTAGACTACAGTCCATGGATCTCAAAGAGTCTGATATGACTGAGCGACTTCAAGGTAAGGCTGCATGCCAGGCCCACTCACTCACCTGAAGACTGAAGCTGGGTCTCAGTGGTCAGCCATCAGCCAGCACCCACTGGCAGCCCTTCCATGTTCCCTGGCCTCCTCACAGCCTGTTGGCCAGGTTCCAAGAGAGGATGTCCACAGAGACACCCAGAGACAGAGGGCTCATCAGACACTAGCTGGCCTGGGAACTCACGAGTGTGAATCTTTTTCTAGACCTCCAAGATCTTCCAGGGCAGGGCTGTTTGCACACTCACTTTTTCCAGGTGAAATGCCTGATCCGTGGGGCCTTGGAAATGGTTCCCAAATTACTAAGTGCCTGAAGAGGTGGACGTGTTATGCAGCGCACCCATCCACTTGGGCATATGATGAAACTGCAGATCCCCCAGGTCCCAGCAGACTGGTGTGCAGGCTGCGGACTGTGGACTGGGAGGCATCAGAGGGAGGCTGCATTCTGTATCTGCATTGAGCTTGCTGTTTCCCTCAGGGTGCCATATTCACACTTTGCCGTCTTTGCAAATCAGGATTGCGGTAGTCTAGGCTTCCAGGAGCAGCGGGATGATCATGTGGGGAAGGCAAAGTTGCAAGTTAGGCAGCGGCAAGTGCGCTAGGAGGGGATCAAGCTCTGAAACTCCTTGATTCCCCATAAGCTTGGAAATGTGATTTTTTTGCTTTTCTTCCCATCAGTCAACTCACTTGGCTGAGCCTTAACTCCGTCCCTACCCCCTGCCAAACTCGCTTTATTGAATTTTCTTTTGGCAACTTTATTGAGATTTACTTTGCATTAATAGAATTCACTGATTTGTGCAGTTCATTGACATTGGACACATACATCCCACCCTGTAGCTGTGACCACAGTACTTGGGGGTTGCCCCCCAACCCCCTGCCATCCCTAGAAGCATGGAACACCCCCAACCCCCCACCGCCAGCAGCATTTGGAAAACACTATCACTTTGCCTTTTTGAGGCTGTCCCACAAATGGACTCCAGCTTACATAGGCCTTTCTGTGTGCCTGCTTTCACTTTGCACAACCTGAGCGCCACCTGTGACTCAGTGTCCCGACCCCTTGGAGATCTTTCTGACCCTGGTGGAAAGGCTGGGGAGATTCGTTGTGTGCAGTTTTGAACAGAAGCTCTGTCACTACTCTCTGAGTAAGCAGCAGTTTTTGTGGAGCCATGAGTTTATCCTGCAATACCAGATACAGACTCCTGCCTATGTAGTTTGTTTGCATGAAAGGATTTGAGGATGGGATAAGAAAAATTGGTAAAGCACAGAATGAAAAGCTTCCAGAACTGCCCAACTGTGGACCTCGGAGGGAGAATCTCCACACCATGAGGGGTGGCCTGACCCCAGAAACTGGCTGATTTCTGATTTCCTGAGGTTCACCTTCCCTCCGAGGAAGCTGTTGGCTTTAAAGCAATTCAGAAATTCCTGTTGCCAAACGTTTCATTGAGAAGGATTGCTTTCGGTAAAAGTTCTAAAGACTCAAAAACCAAAGTTTCCCTTCTGATTGTAGTCTGTATTTGATAACTGAAAAAGTCTTATCAGAACACAATGTTGCAATACATTTGAAGTGGAGGCTGCCTCCTCTATTTAACTATAGGTGTCCTTCCTTGAAGAAACATTTTATGAGCTCTCTGTGACCTTGTTCTTTATGGCAGTCCCTTAGTGCACATAAAATGTGTTGTAAAGTTCCTACTTGTCTCTGCTGGCCTGTTTGAAGTTGCCCCTTTCCCATGAGCTGAAGAAATAGGTTGCAAGTCCCTGAAAGTTCACTTGGGCCTAATGGCCCAGGGATGAAGTCTGGCTCCAGCTGAGTATCCACTCAGCAGAGCTCCTGGCCAGCAGATTCGGCCTCATCTGCTGTTGCACAGGTTTGAGGGTGGAGATATCCAGGGTGCCATCAGCCAACAGTGCTCCAGGGAGGGGACATTCAGGGCTCACAGAGGTCTGGAGATTTCGCCAGAGGTCCCCTGGGATGGGGGAGATGAAATCAGGTGCATTTCATGGATGGCAGGGATTTTTTTTCCCTTAAGCACCAGTTGCTCAAGTTTTTAACTGTTGCTCAAAGGAGAACTGACTCCACAGCTGGGAAATGGGAAGACATGCTCCAAATTAGGGAGCCAGAGTACAGCTTGGTGTAACAGAATTTTCTGAGGCTTCACTTTGCCTTTTTCTTTCACGTGGAGGCATAGAGTTGGGCCGTATCCATACGCATTCATTCCTCTGTCCCTATGGTTCATCCACGACTACAAGCCTCCAGCCACCAGCAGAGGCCACCGACCCTGGACTGAATTGTGTGGTGCTGCGGGGTTGACTATGCAAGAAATGCTCATGCCAGCGGACCTTTGGCAGCTCACAACCATCGTGTCCCAAGGCTGATTGTACATGTTTGTGCTCTGAAGTCACCAGCCTGCCAGTCCTGCTGCAGGTGCTTTGTTTGCCTGCATCCCAGGTACCTGGTTCATCAGGACTGAAGCCAGGACTTGCATAAAATCCTGCCTCTGAGGCTCTCCTCCCAGCCCTTTTGTGCAGCTCTCATATTTGTGGGGAAACAGTGTCCCCTTTTTTCTGGTACCTTGAGCCCTCTTGGGTTTTCTCATTTTTTTTTCTCCTTGTGTTCTTTTCCAAAGTGGAGCCTGCCCTGGCCCAGGAGGACTGAGCAGCTGGTGTCTGGTGTGGGCCATCACTTGCCTACTTGGCCTGGGCCTTCTTCCGAGTCTGTTCAAGTCGCTCAGTCATGTCCAACTCTGGGCGACCCCACTGACAGTACAGTCTGTGGAATTCTCCAGGACAGGATCTTGGAGTGGGTAGCAGCCTTTCCCTTCTCCAGGGGATCTTCTCAACCCAGGGACTGAGCCCAGGTCTCCCGCACTACAAGTAGATTCTTTCCCAGCTGAGCCCCCAGGGAAGCCCAAGAATGCTGGAGTGGGTAGCCTAGCCCTTCTCCAAGGGAACTTCCTGGCCCAGGAATCGAACCTGGGTCTCCTGCATTGCAGGCAGCTTCTTTCCCAACCGAGCTCTCAGGGAAGCCCCACGGTACCTGGAAACAGTGGGCAGAGGGCTTATCCATCAGCCTAACAGATGTTGATTCTTTCCCTCCCGTCACTGGCACCAGCTCTTAATGTGACTTGGTGGCCCCTGCTCAAGTCATCCACCTCCGCCACCTGCCGCTAAGTTTTTTTTTTTCATCTTTCTCTCTTTTTTAATCCCAGCTTCCTCTGAACTGCTGCCTCTGCCCTTTGAACCCACTGCAGATGTTTCCTCTGAAGAGGGTTTCAGAGGCCAGGTCTTGCCACCCCAGCAGTTTGTGTGATTATGAGCCCCTGAGAGGCTGCAGAGCAAAGGGCAGCCCTGCACCCTCCTCATGTGGGACAGCCATCCCCCATCTTGCCTGGGTGTGGCTGGGGGCCTCCCTGGCCAAGGGGGGTACTGGTGTCACAGAAAGCAATCGAACACCTTTGCCCGATGTTGTTTGCTCAGCATTGCTTGTATCACTTTGTAATCACCTGGCACGGGTGCTCATGGCACTGGGAAGGACTCAACATTGTGGTCCAGTGTGGGGCCAGTAAGTCCCAGAACAAACCATGGAAAGTCTCTGCCACCCGTTGGAAGGCACGTGTCTTACCAGCTGTGGAAACACGCCAAGTTCCAGCAGTTGAGGGGCAGGGCAGGAGAGACAGGGAACCAATTGCAGCCTGCGGCCCCTGCTCTGCACACATCTGTCTGTCTGTCTTGCCCTTCCTCACAATTGTCTGCGGGCTGGGGGTGCCAGGGGCTGGCATGCCAGGTGCCATCAAAGAGCGGTCAGAGCAGGGGCATCAGGTGGTGCTTGGGGTGCGCCCCATGGGTGCGAGTTGGTTCTTCGGGTGCCAGGTCAGAGCATTCCGGGTATCTCTCTCATCACTGGCAGCTTCTGAGGGAGTGTAATAGTGGCTCTGAGTCATTAGGAAGGGGGACTGTCTTGACGGATAAGCACATTGAAAAGCCCAGCGTTTGGCATAGCAAGTGTTGATCTTTTCTGGGTTTGATGTGTTCTACCTCTGGCAGGCTTTGTGGAGTCCTTAATTTAAAGGCTAACGTGTCCTGGAGCTGAATGAAGAGATGAGGCCCCCAATCACGCAGGCATCCACCCCCTTGCCAAGTTCACTCGGTCTTCTGTGGACTGACTTTTGACTCTGTCCTTGTTGAGAATGTTATGTAGGGCTCCACCATGTCTGCAAACCCAGATGAATCATAAGAAATGCTTTCTTGATGGTACTTTACAGCACATGATAAGAGAATCTGATCTGTGTTTCCAGACTTTATGGCCACCTTTACCCGCTAGGGTTACTGATGAATCCCTGGTTATATGGATCGAACCCAAATCTCCTGCATTGCAGGCAGATTCTTTACCAGCATTGCTGGGTTGTAAGACATGTAAGTGGTACATGTTTGGAGAAGGCAATGGCAACCCACTCCAGTATTCTTGCCTGGCAAATCCCATGGATGGAGGAGCCTGGTAGGCTGCAGTCCATGGGGTTGCTAGGAGTCAGACACAACTGAGCGACTTCACTTTCACTTTTCACTTTCATGCATTGGAGAAGGAAATGGCAACCCATTCCAGTGTTCTTGCCTGGAGAATCCCAAGGATGGGGGAGCCTGGTGGGCTGCCGTCTCTGGGGTTGCAGAGTTGGACATGACTGAAGTGACTTAGCAGCAGCAGCAGCAGCAGCAGCAGCAAGTGGTAGTTGCTGGCAGATCCATGGAATGAATCTGCGGGTTTGATTTTGAGCTTTCTCACCCCACGATTACTAGTGAACAAAGATTTGTAAGTCAGAATCAGGGCAAGTCAGGCATGCAGTCAGTGATCCTTGAACTCCTCAGTCTATCCGTTCAAATCTCTTAATACCTGCAACATGGTGAAAACAAATAAGGTGCTTAATTTAACAGAAAGAATTCTTCCAACTTGATGTCACATGCTTCCACGTTGCTGTGGGTAATGCTTTGAGAAGTTCTGGGGTCACCATGTGCTGTAGCCTGTTCATTCCAACCCCAGATTCCTGCAACTTTCTCCACGGTTTGTTGTTGCCTCTCCCCATTGGTTACTGTGCTCTCTTAGTTACAGCTCTTTGGGTGCAAACAAGTGCTACCTGCCAGCTGTTTTGCAACTTTTTTGCAATAACTTCAACTCTGTCTCCTACGAGATCAATAATAGTACATTGTCAAAACCATGGACTTGACATTGCTGTGACATGTAAGTGTAGCTCTGGGCCATTTTGTCACGTGTGTGAAGATACGTAACCACCACCACTAGTCTGTTTTACAGCTCTGTAATTTTGTCATCCCAATAATGTTATATACCTGGAATCAAATCATTGGCAATATTTCTATTGCTGGGAATCATCCCAAAGTCTGGATGGATCATAGTCTGTTGAGCTGCTCACTTGTGATAGATACTCCTGGTTGTTTCCAGGTTTGAGTTACTGTGAGTAAATCTGTATGAACCTTCAGTTCAGTTCAGTCACTCAGTCGTATCCAACTCTTTGCAACCCCATGAACTGCAGCACACCAGGCCTCCCTGTCCAATACCAACTCCTGGAGTCTACCCAAACTCATCTCCATTGAGCCAGTGGTGCCATCCAACCATCTCATCCTCTGTTGTCCCCTTCTCTTCCTGCCTTCAATCTTTCCCAGCATCAGGGTCTTTTCAAATGAGTCAGCTCTTTGCATCAGGTGGCCAAAGTATTGGAGTTTCAGCTTCAACATCAGACCTTCCAATGAACACCCAGGACTGATCTCCTTTAGGATGCACTATGTGGATCTCCTTGCAATTCAAGGGACTCTCAAGTGTCTTCTCCAACACCACAGTTCAAAAGCATCAATTCTTCGGTGCTCAGCTTTCTTTATAGCCCAACTCTCACATCCATACATGACCACTGGAAAAACCATAGCCTTGACTAGACGGACCTTTGTCGACAAAGTAATGTCTCTGCTTTTTAATATGCTGTCTAGGTTGGTGATAACTTTCCTTCCAAGGAATAAAGTGAAAGTGAAGTCACTCAGTAATGTCTGACTCTTTGTGACCCCATGGCCTGTAGCCTACCAGGCTTCTCTGTCCATGGGATTTTCCAGGCAAGAATACTGGAGTGGGTTACCATTTCCTTCTCCAGGACATCTTCCCAACCCAGGGATTGAACCCAGGTCTCCTGCATTGTAGGCAGACACTTTGCCGTCTGAGCCACCAGGGAAGCAGTAAGTGTTTTTTAATTTCATGGCTGAAGTCACCATCTGCAGTGATTTTGGAGCACCCCCCCAAATAAAATCTCTCACTGTTTCCACTGTTTCCACTGTTTCCCCGTCTATTTGCCTTGAAGTGATGGGACCAGATGCCATGATCTTAGTTTTCTGAATGTTGTGCTTTAAGCCAACTTTTTCACTCTCCTCTTTCACTTTCATCAAGAGGCTTTTTAATTCCTCTTCACTTTTTGCCATAAGGGTAGTATCATCTGCATATCTAAGGTTATTGATATTTCTCCCGGCAATCTTGATTACAGCTTGTGCTTCATCCAGCCCAGGTACGAACCTTCATGTAGCAGGTTTTACATTTACATTTGTATTGTTCCATTACAGTGAATACAGTGAAAGTCTCTCAGTCGCGTCCTATTCTTCACGACCCTATGGACTATGCAGTCCGTGGAATTCTCCAGGCCAGAATACTGGAGTGGGTAGCCTTTCCCTTCTCCAGGGGATCTTCCCAACCAAGGGATCGAATCCAGGTCTCCCTGTGATTCTTTACCAGCATTGCTCACTTGTAAAGTACTCATTTTGTTTTCTAAGTAATCACCCAATTCTTTTCCTGAATGGCTGTCCCATTTTACACTGCCACCAGCCATGGATGAGAGATTCAGTTTCTTTCCATCCTTACGACTAGTCTTGTCACTGGTTTTGATCATAGCTGCTCTGATGGCTGCGTGGTGATATTTCCTTGTGGTTTCCTTTCTTTTTTTTCAATAGTACTGGTTTGTTTTTCTGTTTTTGTCTCTGCTGGGTCTTCATGGCTGAGCTCAGGCATTCTCTAGTTGCAGCAAGAAGGGACTCCTCTTGGTTCCACAAGGACAAGCCTTCTGACTGTCACTAAATGCAACCCAAGCGTGTGGCCAAAATCCAGCAGAACTAAAAATTCTCCATTCATTCCTTTGACAGCTTTCCTTCTCGCTGGTCTCCCAGGATTGGAAGACCCTTCCCTTCAATCTTTTCTGTCGTGTGTGTGAGGACCTTGATGTTGTAAGGGTTCTGACATTTACAGTCTGTTCTTTACCAACAATTGTTTTGCAACTTGCTGTAGGTCGATGCTAAAAAGAGAACATCGGTAGAGGCTTTTGTATTATTCTGTTTGGTGGCCAACCCAACAGCTTTATTCTGTTTCTCACTGATCCAGCTTCTCCCTGATCTTGTTAGGGATGACCAGACGCCGAGCTCAGTTCTTTTTTCAGCCCCTTGTGCAGCCTGGGACAGCCTGATCTCCAGTTCTGGTTGATGAGACTCCGGCTTCCTCCTTCCTGCAATCCTCCCCAGCTAGTTTCTTTTGGGTGCACATTCTTGGCTCTGCCGTCTCCTGGAACATTTTTGAAATGTCTCATCCTCATGACTTCCTTTTGTGTGTGTGTAGGTTTCTATTTACCTTCCTTCCTTGGGATCTCCTTTCAGTAGGGCCCAGGGACTTTTCCAAGGCTCAGACTTTAC
Organism: Capra hircus; assembly: GCF_001704415.2. Taxonomy (NCBI): domain Eukaryota; kingdom Metazoa; phylum Chordata; class Mammalia; order Artiodactyla; family Bovidae; genus Capra; species Capra hircus. The sequence continues at coordinate 250,192 of NW_017189652.1, read as the reverse complement.
CATGGGTTCAATCCCCGCTCTGAGAACTAGATCCTGCAGACTGCAACTAAGACCCAGCACAGTCAAATAAATGAATATCTAAAAAAAAAAAATAGGGTCCACACTACACACAAGTCCTTAAGCTCCCAACTTGAATCTAAGTGACACTCACTTAGGAAAATTCTATCTTGCCACAAGAGAAGGCTTTCATGTGCCTGTTTAGAGATTAATCTGAAATGAATCCAGTTTTCTTCTGAGCCCCTTCTCTTGTCTCCCAGTTCCTCCATGTTGTTCACATGTCCTTCCAGAGAGAGATGGCATATTTACAAGCAGATATGAAGATTTTCTTCTGTTTCACAGCATACCTTTCCTTCCCCCACCTTTTTTTTTTCACTTAACAACATTTCTTTGAGGTCAACCCCTGAACCTCCTTTTCATGGCTCCATGGTATCTGTGTGTGCTAGGACACTTTGCACAGAGGTAGGGGTAACTCATCTACTGTAGATGGTCTTGAAGAGCCCTGTAGCTCTGGTGTCATGAGTTACATCAGTTACATGAGTTACATCAGTTACATCTCATCAGTTACTTTGCTAAATACAATCCTTTGTTAGACACTTCTGCTTTCATAGTGCTGTGGAAAGCCGTGTCACGTGAGTTTGGAGAAGTGCTAGCTGCTGCCCAGGGCGGTTTCTCTTTCTTGGGACTTTCCTGATTGCAATAGATCTGGAGAGACAGATCATAGATGGAGCTAGCTGTTCCTCCCTGGGGAATCTTCCCATTTCTCCTTTGCCCCCAGCTGGCTGATGAGGTGTCCTTCTCCTGGTCCCACCCATTGGGAATATCTTCCCTCCCCATGGCCTCTGAGGGGCACCGCCACCCCTGCTGTGGCTGGATCACAGCCGCCGTCCATGTGCAGCAGAATCCTTCCCTATTGTCCTGATTGAATATTTGACCCGGAGTGGGTGGGAGCATTTTCAGAGTGCTCCTTGCCCTTCTCCAAGCCCTGGGCTACTTCAAGAGCAGTTAAGTTAGAAAGAGGAGGAAGAACCAGCAAAGGAGACTGAGGAGTGTTTTAAGGAGATCCATCCATTTATTCTCATTGGCGTGTGTTGTGAGAGCCACACTGTTCTTAAAATTCCAAAGTCCATCCACAGTAGGGCGGCACCCAAGGGTCCCAGTTCCATGCTCTGTGGCCTTTTTTCACTCTCCTGATGCCATTCCTTCCAGTGTTTTATCTGCAAATTTTCAAACCCACTGCAAAGAACAAACAATTTGATAGTAGCTTCCATTTGACATACCTCCTAGATTATACCATTAACACGTGGCCATGTGTGCTTTGTCATGTGTCTATCCACAAACCATTCATTCACCTTTTTTTTTTTTTTTTTTTGCACTTCAAAGTAAGTTCCACGACTGAACCCTGTGTCTACAGCCTGTGCCCTGCAACAGGACAAACCACTGGGATGAGAAGGCCACTCACCACATCTAGAGAAAAGCCCAACAGCAGCAACTAATACCTGGCACAGCCATAAAAGAAATAAATGAATCTTGTTTTTTGTTTTTTTTTAAAGTTGCAAGCATCAGAACAGTTCACCCCTAAAGGCTTCAGCGTGCATATCATGGACTAGTATTCAGTATTTCTATATGATTTTTTTTTTTTAACTTTGTGGTCCAAGGTCCATCCAGTGAAATGTACTGGATGAGTTTGAACAAATACATACACCTGTGCTAACCCAACCCTGATCACAGTTTGGAGCATCAACACTCCAGAAGTATCTCTCATATTCTACCCAGCCTACCCCTTCCCATCCCATCAGAGGCAACCACCATCTTCAATGTTGTTATTGTCATTTAGGCATGTTCTAAAACCTCACAAATGGGCTCATCTAATGTGTACTCTTTTGCCTAAAGCTTCTTTCATTCAACATTACACTTTTCAGACTGATGCATGTTGACCCCTTTGTTAACATTTTGGTCCTTTTCTTGTTTCTGCAACCTCCTGTGGGTGAATAAAGCTGCTGTGAACATCCATGTGCAACCCTGTGTCTTTTCTTTTGGGTGAACACTTCGAAGTGTGGTTGACAGGGCCTAGGGTCAGTGTGTGCTAAACTTGTCTTTTTCGCCATCAGCTCCCTAGTACATCTTATGAAACAGTGCAAAAGAACTTTTTGGCCCACCTAATATTTCCCTGATTACAGTGCTTGTAGGGTCTTGAAGTGCATGTGGCCTTCTGAAATGAAGCGTCCGTTCAAACATTCTGTCTTTTCCTCGCTTGTCATCCTGTTATTGAGTCATAAGAATTCTTCACATGTTCTGGGTATAAATAAGGCTCTGTCAGACGTATGTATTGCAGCTTTTACAGTCAGGCTATGCCATGCCTTCATACCTCTTGATCGTCTTTTGGTGAGAAGGTGTTAGTTTTGATGGGACAACTGTCTGCATCTATGATTATCACTCTCTGTGCCTACTAAACCTTTGCCTGTCTCAGGGGAGTTACTTCACTTCAAGCTATTTATATTTTTTAGTTGTCGTTTGGCTCTTTTGTGTCAGATAGAAGGCACTTCTGCTTCCTCCCCGGTTTTGACAATGTGCTGTGCTGCTTTTCTCAAAGCTTGGCTGTCTCACCTTTTCTGTTTGGCGTTGCCAACTGTCTGGTTTTGTCTAAAGTCAGGTGGGGATGAACATTCCTGCTGCCCATGTGGGGTTGACCTGGCACCATGGATTACCAAGACCAGCCTTCTGTCTGTCCTCCTGCCCAGGCCAGAGGCCTTAAATTAACTTCAGATGTATCATGCAGAGTCTTTCCAGAGTGTAATTCATCCGGCTGTGCTGTCTGCATGGTTGGGGTCAATGAATCACAGTTCACGTGGCACCTCAGGCCAATGGGAGGGGTGGCCCATTGGATAAATAACAGTTCAATTCAGTTCAGTTCAGTCACTCAGTCGTGTCTGACTTTTTGCAACCCCATGAATCGCAGCACGCCAGGCCTCCCTGTCCATCACCAACTCCTGGAGTTCACTCAAACTCACATCCGTCCAGTCGGTGATGCCATCCAGCCATCTCATCCTCTGTCGTCCCCTTCTCCTCCTGCCCCCAATCCCTCTCAGCATCAGAGTCTTTTCCAATGAGTCAACTCTTCACATGAGCTGGCCAAAGTACTGGAGTTTCAGCTTTAGCATTATTCCTTCCAAAGGAACCCAGGGCAGATGTCCTTTAGAATGGACTGGTTGGATCTCCTTGCACTCCAAGGGACTCTTAAGAGTCTTCTCCAACACCACACTTCAAAAGCATCAATTCTTTGCCACTCAGCATTATTCACGGTCCAACTCTCACATCCATACATGACCACTGGAAAAACCAAAGCCTTGACTAGACAGACCTTTGTTGGCAAAGTAATGTCTCTGCTTTTCAATATGCTATCTAGGTTGGTCATAGCTTTCTTTCCAAGGAGTAAGCGTCTTTTAATTTCATGGCTGCAGTCACCATCTGCAGTGATTTTGGAGCCCCCAAAAATAAAGTCTGACACTGTTTCCACTGTTTCCCCATCTATTTGCCATAAAGTGATGGGACCAGATGCCATGATCTTCGTTTTTTGAATGTTGAGGTTTAAGCCAACTTTTTCACTCTCCTCTTTCACTTTCATCAAGAGGCTTTTGAGTTCATCTTCACTTTCTGCCATAAGGGTGGTGTCATCTGCATATCGGAGGTTATTGATATTTCTCCCGGCAGTCTTGATTCCAGCTTGTGTTTCTTCCAGTCCAGCGTTTCTCATGAGGTACTCTGCATATAAGTTAAATAAGCAGGGTGACAATATACAGCCTTGACGTACTCCTTTTCCTATTTGGAACCAGTCTGTTGGTCCATGTCCAGTTCTAACTGTTGCTTCCTGACCTGCATATAGGTTTCTCAAGAGGCAGGTCAGGTGGTCTGGTATTCCCATCTCTTTCAGAATTTTCCACAGTTTATTGTGATCCACACAGTCAAAGGCTTTGGCATAGTCAATAAAGCAGAAATAGATGTTTTTCTGGAACTCTCTTGCTTTTTCAATGATCCAGCGGATGCTGGCAGTTTGGTCTCTGGTTCCTCTGCCTTTTCTAAAACCAACTTGAACATCAGGAAGTTCACGGTTCACGTATTGCTGAAGCCTGGCTTGGAGAATTTTGAGCATTACTTTACTAGCATGTGAGATGAGTGCAATTGTGCGGTAGTTTGAGCATGCTTTGGTATTGCCTTTCTTTGGAATTGGAATGAAAACTGACCTTTTCCAGTCCTGTGGCCACTGCTGAGTTTTCCAAATTTGCTGGCATATTGAGTACAGCACTTTCACAGCATCATCTTTCAGGATTTGAAATAGCTCATCTGGAATTCCATCATCTCCACTAGCTTTGTTCGTAGTGATGCTTTCTAAGGCCCACTTGACTTCACATTCCAGGATGTCTGGCTCTAGGTGAGTGATCATACCATCATGATTATCTGAGTCGTGGAGATCTTTTTTGTACCATTCTTCTGTGTATTCTTGCCACCTCTTCTTAATATCTTCTGCTTCTGTTAGGTCCATACTATTTCTGTCCTTTATCGAGCCCATTTTTGCATGAAATGTTCCCTTGGTATCTCTAATTTCCTTGAAGAGATCTCTAGTCTTTCTCATTATGTTGTTTTCCTCTATTTCTTTGCATTGATCACTGAAGAAGGCTTTCTTATCTCTTCTTGCTATTCTTTGGAATTCTGCATTCAGATGCTTATATATTTCCTTTTCTCCTTTGCTTTTCACTTCTCTTCTTTTCACAGCTACTTGTAAGGGCTCCCCAGACAGCCATTTTGCTTTTTTGTATTTCTTTTCCACAGGGATGCTCTTGACTCCTGTCTCCTGTACAGTGTCACGAACCTCTGTCCATAGTTCATCAGGCACTCTGTCTATCAGATCTAGTCCCTTAAATCTATTTCTCACTTCCACTGTATGATCATAAGGGATTTGATTTAGGTCATACCACTTTCTTCAATTTAAGTCTGAATTTGGCAATAAGGAGCTCATGATCTGAACGACAGTCAGCTCCCGGTCTAGTTTTTGTTGACTATAGAGCTTCTCCATCTTTGGTGGCAAAGAATATAATCAATCTGATTTTGGTGTTGACCATCTGGTGATGTCCATGTATAGAGTCTTCTCTTGTGTTGTTGGAAGAGGGTGTTTGCTATGACCAGTGCATTCTCTTGGCAAAACTCTATTAGCCTTTGCCCTGCTTCATTCCATATTCCAAGGCCAAATTTGTCTGTTACTCCAGGTGTTCCTTGACTTCCTACTTTTGCATTCCAGTCCCCTATAATGAAAAGGACATCTTTTTGGGGTGTTAGTTCTAAAAGGTCTTGTAGGTCTTCATAGAACCGTTCAACTTCAGCTTCTTCAGCATTACCGGTTGAGGCATAGACTTGGATTACTGTGATATTGAATGGTTTGCCTTGGAAATGAACAGAAATCATTCTGTCTTTTTTGAGATTGCATCCAAGTACTGCATTTCGGACTCTTTTGTTGACCATGATGGCTACTCCATTTCTTCTAAGGGATCCCTGCCCACAGTAGTAGATATAATGGTCATCCGAGTTAAATTCACCCATTCCAGCCCACTTTAGTTCATTGATTCTTAGAATGTTGACTTTCACTCTTGCCATCTCCTGTTTGACCACTTCCAATTTGCCTTGATTCATGGACCTAATATTCCAGGTTCCTACGCCATATTGCTCTTTATAAGCATCAGACCTTGCTTCTGTCACCAGTCACATCCACAACTGGGTATTGTTTTTGCTTTGGCTCTATCCCTTCATTCTTTCTGGAGTTATTTCTCCACTGATCTCCAGTAGCATATTGGGCACCTACTGACCTGGGGCATTCCTCTTTCAGTATCCAGTATGAAAAGGCAAAATGATAGGATAAATAACATAGCCCATCCAATTGGATGCAGTCAGCTACCAGCCTAAGGAGATAAGCATTGGTTTATGTAGCTTGGGATTCCCTGGTGGCTCAGATGGTAAAGCGCCTGCCTGCAATGCAGGAGACCTGGGTTCGATCCCTATGTCAGGAAGATCCCCTGGAGAAGGAAATGGCCACCCACTCCAGTACTCTTGCTTAGAAAATTCCCTGGATGCAGGAGCCTCGTGGGCTACAGTCCATGGTGTCGCAAAGAGTCAGACACGACTGAGCGACTTCACTTTCACTTTCTGTAGCTTTAGGGGTTGTAGACCTGCAGTGATATCCTAGGGGTCACCTCAGCCACTTGCTTCATCCAATGCTCTGCTCTTTTGCCCCGCCAGCCTGTGTCACCCCAGCTGAGTGCTGTGATGGAGGACATGTACACCAATGGGCCCGCTGCCCTGGGGAGCCCGGCCCAGACTCAGGGCCAGGAGGCCCGGAAGGTGCGGCTCATCCAGTTCGAGAAGGTCACCGAGGAGCCCATGGTAACCCTTGTTTTTTGCCACCATCACCCCCCAACCCCCACCCCATGCCTCCACCTCAGAGCGGGCTTCCTGGTCCCTTCCAGTGGTTGACGCCCCAGCTGGTGGAGACAGAAAGCCTTTCTCCCAAGAAATCACTTTCAGATGTCTTAAAGATCAGCTCAGCCTGGAGACAGAAACAGCAACCAACTCCAGTATTCCTGCCTGGAAATGTCCATGGACAAAGAGGAGCCTGGCGGGCTACAGTCCATTGGGTTACAGGACTGAGCATGCACACATGAGGGTGGAGGGTTGGTAGCAATAAACTGATAGAACTAAAACAAACAAAACAAGATCAGCTCAGAAATAGCTCACAGTCAAGCATGCTATGGCTTTGTCTGTCTTCCAGGGAATCACGCTGAAGCTGAACGAGAAGCAGTCATGTACGGTGGCCAGAATTCTCCATGGGGGCATGGTCCACAGACAAGGTATAGGTCCAGCCTTCTTCTATACTTTGTGACATGACTATATTTCCTGTTAGGTAACATTTGAGCAATTACTATATGCAACCCCTTTCATTCGCCTCTGAATACATAGCAGTGAAGCAAAGAGACCATCTCTGCCTTCTGGGGCTACCAGTTAAACTGAGAAAATAGGGAATTCCCTGGCACATCAGTATTTAGGACTCAGTATTCTCACGGCCGTGGGCCCTAGTTCAATCCCTGGTCAGAGAACTAAGATTCCGTTAGCTAAACAGCATGGCCAGAAAAAAAAAAAAAAAAAACAACTAAGCAAATAGACATTAATATGTATTTCAGTAACTACTGTATCTCCTTCATGGGAAGCAGCCATCAATTTGCAGATGCATCCTTTAGTAAAAACACTTTTCTTTGTATCTAGGGGAGTGCAGGTAAGATAACCACTCTTCACAGAGAATCACATAGATTCTAAACAGTGACTAACTTGACCACTTGGTAGTGTTTGGAGGTTTTAGCTTAACAGCAGAAAAACATCAAGCTTGCTGGTGACTTCAGAGTGCCAAGTTCTTCACTTTCTGGTTTCTTTGAGTGTGTATAGCTGTTATCAGAAGCCCCAGAGATCAGGGGCACTCTAGTTCCAGGACATTTTGAAGATCAGGTACTTTTATTCTTCACTCGGAGTCCTGAAGTCAAGGCTGGTCCTCATAGGACCCAGAGGGCCATCAATAGAATATTCCAGTCTCTTGTGGTCGAATACTTCCAACCCTGTGTTGTTTTTTTTTTTAACACAATCTATTGTATCATGTGCTACAAATCACAGTTTCTTTCCTGCAGTGTTTTGACTCCTATTGACAGCTCTTGTCTGAACCTGTGTTCTTTTGATGGTAGGCTCACTTCACGTTGGGGACGAGATCCTAGAAATCAACGGCACAAACGTGACTAATCACTCGGTAGATCAGCTGCAGAAGGCGATGGTGGGTATCCACTCTGCCCTTGTCTTGGTGAACTGTGGATCAGAATTGCTGTCCACGTACCGCATTTTTCTGTGGAAGTGTTTATACCTCATTGAAGGGCCTCTTATCACTCAAGAAATGACAACTCTCTGTTTTCATTTAGTAAACTTCTAAAACAAGGCAGATGACCCAGAGTGTCTAGAAAGAGCTCTGTACTGAGTGCCAGAAGTCCTCAGTCTTTAATGGCATCCCTGAATCCCATTCTTCTTTACTCCAGCCCTGTGATTTGGAGCAAAATTCACTTCTCTAAGTCATCTGTAACACGAAGATGCTAGTAATCACTATTCTTCTGTTATAGATTTCTTACAGAGAGCAATTGGACTAATAGATGAAATGTCAAAAAGACAGAATGATCTCTGTTCATTTCCAAGACAAACCAGTCAATATCACAGTAATCCAAGTCTATGACCCAACCACTAAAGCTTAAGAAGCTGAAGTTGAATGGTTCTCTGAAAACCTAAAAGACATTCTAGAACTAAAACCCCCAAAGATGTCCTTTTCACTATAGGGGACTGGAATGCAAAAGTAGGAAGTCAGGAGACACCTAGAGTAACAGGCAAATTTGGCCTTGGAGTACAGAATGAAGCAGAGCAAAGGCTAACAGAACTTTGCCGAGAGAATGCACTGGTCATAGCAAACACCCTCCAACACAGGAGAAGACTCTACATATGGACATCACCAGATGGTCAATACCAAAATCAGATTGATTATATTCTTTGTAGCCAGAGATGGAGAAGCTCTATACAGTCAGCAAAAGCTAGACTGGGAGCTGACTGTGGCTCAAATCATGAACTCCTTATTGCCAAATTCAAACTTAAATTGGAGAAAGTAGGGGAAAACACTAGACCATTCAGGTATGACCTAAATGAAATCCCTTACAATTATATAGTGGAAGTGACAAATAGATTCAAGGGATTAGATCTGATAGACAGTGCCTGATGAACTATGGACAGAGGTTCATGACATTGTACAGGAGGCAGTGATCAAGACCATCCCCAAGAAAAAGAAATGCAAAAAAGCAAGATGTTGTCTGAGGATGCCTTACAAATAGCTGAGAAAAGAAGAGAGGCAAAAGGCAAAGGTGAAAAGGAAAGATATACCATCTAAATGCAGAGTTCCAAAGAATAGAAAGAAGAGATAAGAAAGCCATCCTCAGTGATCAATGCAAAGAAATAGAGGAAAATAATAGAATGGGAAAGACTAGAGATCTGTTCAAGAAACTTAGAGATACCAAGGGAACATTTCATGCAAAGATGGGCACAATAAAGGACAGGAATGGTGTGGACCTAACAGAAGCAGAAGATGTTAAGAAGAGCTGGCAAGAATACACAGAAGAGCTATACCAAAAAGATCTTCTGACACAGATAATCACGATGATGTGATCACTCACCTAAAGCCAGCCATCCTGGAATGCAAAGCCAAGAGGGCCTTAGGAAGCATCACTACGAACAAAGCTACTGGAGGTGATGGAATTCCAGTTGAGCTATTTAAAATCCTGAAAGATGATGCTGTGAAAGTGCTGCACCCAATATGCCAGCAAATTTGGCAAACTCAACAGTGGCCACAGGACTGGAAAAGGTCAGTTTTCATTCCAATCCCAAAGAAAGGCAATGCCAAAGAATGCTCAAACTACTGCACAATTGCACTCATCTCACACACTAGCAAAGTAATGCTCAAAATTCTCCAAGCCAGGCTTCAGCAGTACCTGATCCGTGAACTTCCAGATGTTCAAGCTGGTTTTAGAAGAGGCAGAGGAGCCAGAGATCACATTGCCAACATCTGTTGGATCATAGAAAAAGCAAGAGAGTTCTAGAAAAACATCTACTGCTGTCAAAGCCTTTGACTGTGTAGATCACCACAAACTGGAAAATTCTTCAAGAGATGGGAATATCAGACCACCTGACCACGCCTCCTGAGAAATCTGAATGCAGGTCAAGAAGCAACAGTTAGAACTGGGCATGGAACAACAGAGTGGTTCCAAATTGGGGAAGAATTTCGTCAAGGCTGTATATTGTCACCCTGCTTATTTAATTTACATGCATAGTACATCATGAGAAATGCCAGGCTGGATAAACACAAGCTGGAATCAAGATTGCCAGGAGAAATATCAATAACTTCAGACATGCAGATGCCACCACCCTTACGGCAGAAAGTGAAGAGGAAGTAAAGAGCCTCTTGATGAAAGTGAAACAGGAGAATGAAAAACCTGGCTTAAAACTCAACGTTCAAAAAACTAAGATCAAGGCATCCGGTCCCATAACTTCATGCCAAATACATGGGGAAACAATGGAAACAGTGACAGACTTTGTTTTGGGGGGCTTCAGAATCACTGCAGATGGTGACTGCAGCCATGAAATTCATTTGCTCCTTGGAAGAAAAGCTATCACCAACCTAGACAGCATATTAAAAACAGAGACATCACTTTGCCATCAAAGGTCCATCTAGTCAAGGCTATGATTTTTCCAGTAGTCATGTATGGATGTGAGAGTTGGACCATAAAGAAAGCTGAGCACCAAAGAATTGATGCTTTTGAACTGTGGTGTTGGAGAAGACTCTTGAGAGTCCCTTGGACTGCAGGGAGATCCATCCAGTCCATCCTATACGAAATCAGTTCTGAATATTCATTGAAAGGACTGATGCTGAAACTCCAATACTTGGGCCATCTGATGTGAAGAACTGACTCATTTGAAAAACCCTGATTCTGGGAAAGATTGAAGGCAGGAGGAGAACGGGACTACAGAGGAAGGGATGGTTGGATAGCATCATCGACTTGATGGTCATGAGTTTGAGCATGCTCTGGGAGTTGGCGATGGACAGAGAAGCCTGTCCTGCTGAACTCCATGGGGTCGCAAAGATTCGGACATGACTGAGTGACTGAACTGAACTGAGATGAGACATTGAACGTGCCCTCTAGATTCAGTTGTGCTGGGTGTTTGCTCCTCCAGATTCTTCACCATGGTTCTTCAGCCTTGCACACAATGGAGACTATTCCTGTAAGCAAAGCAGGAAAATCACATGGAGTAGTTGGGTGTCATTGGCCATGGCTAGTAGGAAGCACCCCTCAGGCACTTAGCATGGGAATGAAGCAGAGAATAGAAACTCGAAAACAAGTGTGGTTTGAACCAGAAATGAAAAAAACTGAACATTGCCAGAATTACATGTTAACATTCCTTTTAAATTTCTGCCAATCTGACAGGTGCAAAGTACTTCATGGTTGCTTTATTTTTCTAATTTTATTCCCAGAGCCAAAGTTGAGCACTTTTTAAGAGCTCATTGGCTATATGCTTTTCCTTCTTATATCTTTTTGCCCTGTTGTCTATTGGGTTGGTTATCTATTTATAACAGAGTTTCAGTGAGCCTGATTGTTAGTTGCTCAGTCGTGTCCAACTCTTTGTAATCCCATGCAATGTAACCCACCAGGCTCCTCCGTCCATGGACTTCTCCAGGCAAGAACACTGGAGTGGGTTGCCATTTCCTTCTCCAGGGGATCTTCCTAACCCAAGGACCGAACCCGGGTCTCCAGCATTGCAGGCAGACTCTTTACCATCTGAGCCACCAGGGAAGCCCATATAAAAAAGTTTAGAAGCACTTGAAATATTGGTTATTAACTGTCTGCCTATTATATGCACAATAATATGTTTCCAGTAAGTAAGTCAGTGTTAGTCACTCAGTCGTGCCTGATTCTTTGCGACCCCATGGACTGCAGCCCACCAGGCTCCTCTGTCTGTAACATTTTCCAGGCAAGGATACTGGAATGGGTTGCCATGTCCTTCTCCAGGGGATCTTCCCAACCCAGGGATGGAGCCCAGGTCTCCTGCACTGCAGGCAGATTCTTTATCGACTGAGCTGCGAGGGAAGCCCATTATGTTTCCAAGTGTATTGTATATGGTATCTTTTGCCACATGACACAAATTAACTTTTACATAGTTGATTATATTTATACAAATCAAAAAGAAGTGTAAATTTTGAATATTCATATATTTGAAACAGTTGTTCCAAGACTAAGGGATACAGCCTTGCTGTGGGCTCAGAAAAAAACCTGTGCATCACATTCTGTTGAGAAGAAATGATTAAGGCCAAGTGCAGAGGACGTGTTCTGTGCAGGGTACACTGAGGATATAAGTCAGCTACTCGTGCTGGTGAGCATGAAACACTCCAGCCAAGGTCCTGGCAGGAGATAGGTGACCCACTCCAAAAGGTGGATAAGATGCTGAATGAAGGGGTTGTTTACAGAGGGGAAGGCCTAAAGATAGAGGGGAACAAAAATCCCTGATGGCTGGGAAAGATTGAAGGCATGGGGAGAAGGGGACAACAGAGGATGAGATGATTGGATGGCATCCCCGACTCAATGGACCTGAGTTTGAGTAAACTCAGGACAGGGTTATGGACAGGGAAGCCTGGCGTGGTGCAGTCCGTGGGGTCACAAAGAGTCATACACGACTGGGCAACTCAATAACAACAACAATTACTACTGCACGGGTCTGGGGCACATGCTTTGGGTATTTGCATCAGGATCCAGGTCACGTCCACACACTGCAGTTGACAGATACATCTTTTAAGACTCTTTGAATCCTTCTGTTTTCTGATCTGATCTTTGTGGAAGAAACTTGGTTGTTGGTCCTATAGAGTTTCTCCTAGTGAGAGTGGAATGTCTATAGAAAAGTAAGTTGAGGATAGCTCTGAAAGTGTTCTTACCATTTGATTCCACATTTCTCTCATGGGGTTCTAGTCTGTAGAAATCAAATGCAAATATATAAGGACATATGTTGAAGGGGGTCTCTGGCAGCAGGTTGTAAGAAAGAAAGAAAGTGAAGTTGCTCAGTTGTGTCCGACTCTTTGCGAGCCCCTGGACTGTAGCCCACCTGGCTCCTCCATCCATGGAATTTTCTAGGCAAGAGTACTGGAATGGGTGGCCATTGCCTTCTCCAGGGGATCTTCCTGACCCAGGGATTGAACCTGGGTCTCCCACATTGCGGGCAGGCGCTTTACTGTCTGACCCACCAGGGAAGCGCAGGTTGTAGAAGAAAAAACAAAAACTGGTGACAATGGACACGCCTACTAATGGGGATGGTGGCTGAGGCCACCATCACACAAGGGATGTAACTGAGCCATCAGAGAGAGTGAATAAAGTCTTCATATATTGACCTGGAAGCAAGTTGTTGAGTCATGCTTATAGTATAATCCCATTTTGTTAAAAACAACAAAAATGCATAAATATGAATACATGTATAAATATCTGTACATGTTCGTATTGTATAGAAAAGTGTGGACATATGTGTTCATTGTAGGGGTTCATTTTAAGTACTTCTGGGGATCTTTTGGGGTCACCAGTGAAGAGGAGGGACAATCATTAGCCTTTGGTTCATGTTGTTATGCTGGTTTATGGGACGAAGAAAGTGTTCTGCTACGTTTCAAAGTGCAATGATGGCTATTGGGGGGAAAAAAAGAAACCTCATGGGCCTTTGGGAGGGGCCCATGACTTCATGAGACCCCCAGTCAGCCAAGTTCATTTTACTTAACAGTTATTTCATGTTTCTTTTTTTAATAGAAAGAAACCAAAGGAATGATCTCATTGAAAGTAATTCCCAACCAGCAAAATCGGCTTCCAGCACTGCAAGTAGGTGGCAGCATTTTCTCTGTTGCGATGACTGCAGGATTCAGACCCACGGTGTTCTCAGAATTTGATTGAATGATGTGATTCTAATCAGTGGAGTTGCCTAGTACTCTCTGAGCCAAATTGACACAAATTGACTGGCAGGGCTTTGCTGCGTATCCTGCATGTGAGAGCAAAGGCCCATCTCCTGATTCTGCAACCCCCCTTCACACACAGCGCATCATGGCTTAGTAGGGAAATCGCTTGGGCAGGGCCCTGGCAGATGAACTTTGACAAAAATCACTGAAGTTTCTGTTCCAGGTTACTTAATGTGTGATGGTATAATATTCTTGTCAAGTAAACTTTTTAAGATTGAAGTTTTGGTATACATGAGCACATAGACAACAAAGTACACAAATCCTAAGTATAAAACCAGATGAATTTTCACAAACTTAACACACCCATGTGACCAGCACCCTGAGAGTCCCCATCCCCATTTCCAGTCCGCCAACCCTGACTTCTGACTCCATAGATGAGTTTTGCCCCTTTTGGGAATTTGTGTAAATTGACTCACACAGTACGAATTCTTTAGTGTCTCGTTTTGTTCACTGGGTGTGAAGTCTGTGCTGTAGCAACTGATGATTCCTTCTTTTTTTGGTCTGAATTATTTTTATTTTTTAAAAATTTTAATTGAAGGCTAATTACTTTACAATATTGTGGTGATTTTTGCCATACATTCACATGCATCAGCCATGGGTGTACATGTGATTCCTTCTTATTCAATTCTCATGAACATGCTCTTGAGGGCCTTCTGCAATTCCAGCTTTTTGGTTCTTCCAAAAAAAAAAACAAAAAACAGTGCTGCCATGAACCTCATTGTATCTGAGTTTCAGTGCATTTCTGACGAGTTGTGGAGCATGTTCAACTGTAGTGATGTTGCCCAACTGTTTTCCAAGGTAGCTGTACCATTTTCCATTCCCAGCTTCCAGTTCTAGCTCCACCGCATCCTCGCTGAGAATTCTCTGGCATTTTCCCCCTTCCTTTTGGCCATTGTGTTGGTGGTGTTAAAATTTGCTCTCTGCTTGGAAGTGGCGTCTTCTCTCGTTTTTTAGTCGGCCTGAATTTCATAAATCTTCAGAGAACAGTGTCGCCTCTCTTGATCCTTTCAACTCTATTTTTCTGTTTCATTGCTTTCTGCTCCTTCCTGCTTTCTTTATTTCTTTGGGTTGGATTTACACCCGGATCTTCCTATCCGAGATAGCTGGTATTAAGTTCTGACCTAATAGCTTCTTCCAGTCTTTTTTTGCTTCCATGTATAAAGAAATACTAAATTTCAAGCATAGTAGGTGTTGTTTTTATTTGATAATTTGATAATCAAACACATTTTATTTGCTTGATTTGTTTTGATTTGCTTTGATTTGAAATGATCGTCTCATTTTATGTGATATCAGCAGCAAGGCTTGGGGCATGTTCATAAAGTAGTTGCTTTGTACTCCAGGACGGACAGCTGAGTCCCAGTAACCACACACCATCTTTGCCTCCCTGCTGCCTACACAGTGCAGACCCTGCTTATTTACAGCCAAACTTTCCACTAATGCAGCATCCCTCGCCTGCTTTTTCAGATGTTCATGCGCGCGCAGTTCGACTATGATCCCAGAAAGGACAACCTAATCCCTTGCAAGGAGGCAGGACTGAAGTTCATCACGGGGGACATCATCCAGATCATCAACAAGGATGACAGCAACTGGTGGCAGGGCCGGGTGGAAGGCTCATCCCAGGAGTCAGCAGGCCTGATCCCCTCCCCTGAGCTGCAGGAATGGTGAGCCACTGATGGACGAGGACCCACGCCCACCACACAGAACTGCCCAGCTTCCACAATCTGTCATGCCGTGTATCCTTTCTGTTGCTCAATGGGGCCAACCTCACAGTTTTCCTAGTACAATGGGCGGGGGGCAGGGGCAATGATTCCCTTATGAGCTTGACTGGCTGTTTTATGGCTAAAGGAGCCTGATTAGTTCTCCCTGCATCCACGGATCTCTGTGGCCACAAATGCTTTCCCTCAGCTTGCAAAGCAGGCCGTGGCACTGGGACTCAATCCCGCCTCCCCCAGCGCTGTTCTGAGCCATGATCTTCTGAGTCCTGCAGAAAAAATGAAAGTGAAGTCATTCAGTCATGTCTGACTCTTTGTGACCCCATGGACTGTAGCCCACCAGGTTCCTCTGTGCAGGGGATTCTCCAGGCAAGAGGACTGGAGTGGGTGGCCATTGTCTTCTCCAGAGGATCTTTCTGACCCAGGGATCGAACCTGGGTCTCCCACATTGCAGGCAGACTCTGAGCGCTGCTGAGAACAGTCAAATTTTAAGGATGTGTCCATTATGCACATTTGTGGTACATAGGAAAGGTTATCCCTGTGCCCAAGTTGGATTGCCATCCCTATCAAAACACCCGTAACATTTTTCACCAATGTAGAACAATCCTGAAACTTATTTGGAACCACACACACACACACACACACACACATAAAAACAAACCCTGAGTTTCCAATGCAATCTTAAGAAAAAAGAACAAAGCTGGAGTTAGCACATTTCTTGACTTTAGAATATACTACAAAGCTACAGTTGTCAAAAGAGCATAGTCCTACACCGCTATATTTAAAATGGATAACCAACAAGGGCCTACTGTATAGCACATTGAACTCTGCTCAATGTCATGTGGCAGCCTGGATGGGAGGGGAGTTTGGGGGAGAATGGATACACGTATATGGATGGCTGAGTCCCTTTGCTGTTCACCTGAAACTATCACAATATTGTTAATTGGCTATACTCTGATACAAAATAAAAAGTTTAAAAAATAGCATAGTAGTGGCACAAGAACAGACACACAGACCAATGGAATGGAACAGAGAGCCCAGAAATAAACACATGTACTTAACATCAATTAACTTATGACAGAGGAGGTAAGAATATGCAAAGGAGGAAAGACAGTATCTTCAATACGTGGTGCTAGGAAAACTGGACAGCTACATTTACTTTACAAAATAAAATTAGAATATTTTTCCACACCATTTACAAAAAGAAAAGGGATTAAAGACTGAAGTGTTAGACTAGAAAGTATAAAACCCCAAGAAAAACTGGCTGCACCGTGTGGCTTGCAGGATCTTAGTTGCTCAACCATGCATTGAACCCACACTCTTGACAGTGAAAATGCAGACCTCTAAGCACTGCACTGCCAGGGGATTCGCTATATTCCATTTAAAGTTATAAAATAATGGCCGTATGTCCCTATACTATATAATACATCCTTGTAGCTTATTTATTTTATGCATAGCAGTTTTTGTATTGATACCTCTTAATCCTCTACGCCTATATTGCCCCTCCCTCTTCTTTTTCCTCAGTGGTAACCATGAGTTTTTCCTCCATATCTGTGAGTCTGTTTGTTTTGTCTTATTCATTCATTCGTTTTATATTTTAGATTTCACATACAAGTGATAACTTAAAGTTTTGTTTTTCTCTGAGTTTTCACTAAGCCTAATACTCTCTAGGCCCATCCATGTTATTGTAATTGGCAGAGTTTCATTCTTTTTATTAATGGCTGAGTAATATTCCTCTGTGTGTGTATGCTCACATGTGCATATGTGCATGTTACATCTTTATCCGTTCATCTGTTGGCGGACATATAGGTTGTTTCCACGTCTTGGCTATTGTAAATAATGCCTTGAGAGAAAGGGCCGGAGGCAGATGGTTCTAGGGGTTTCATGTAGAGGGACCGCACAGGCAAGTGACCCAGGGCTTTTGCACCAAGAAGCCACCGATGTCCTTTGTTGTATCTTCCCTCCAGGCGAGTGGCGAGTGGGGCCCACTCTGCTCCAAGTGAGGCCCCTAGCTGCAGCCCCTTTGGGAAAAAGAAGAAGTACAAAGACAAGTACCTGGCGAAGCACAGCGCAAGTACGCTCCCCGACTCGCCGCTGCTCCTGGTCTCCTATGACCACATCCCTCTGCCTGGCTCCACACAGTCAGGGCATGTGGGAGGAAGGCTGCTCATCACACTTTCCCCCTAGGGATCCACCCTGACCGCCTTCCAGACCTTTCTCAATACATCAGCCGACATCAGTATGACCCAGTGCAGGGTTCGAGCCACCTCAGACAGCGGCCTGTTTTCCTGAACTAACTCTGACTGTGTTCTTTACCTGCTGTGGGCACAAACAGATTGTAGATAAGAAAGGAAGAATCATCCATGACTGAGCTACTGTCTGTTAAATGCCTCCTTCCTGCGGGGAGCATGTTCGAGAAATACAGGAGCAAATCGCAGGACCTGAAAGCACCTACCAAGTCAGGAGTCTCCATGGAGCCACAGAGGGCAGTTGTGTGACATGGGAGGCAGCAGGATCAGAGTCAGGATGACACTCACGTCCCCTGAGACAAAGGCCAGCACAGGCGGTACTGGGGAGATGACGGTGGTAGGGCAGATAGCTGGGGCCAAAAGCTTACAGAAAATCTGAGTGCAAAGAACTGACCAACAGCTGTGTTGAGTTTCAGTGGCAGGGGGTTGGGAAAACCAAGACATAGACCCCAAGGAGGGGCACCCACCATCAAGGGTCAGTCCCACCTGCAGTTGTCCCCACCAGTGTTCGAGCCTGTCGCTGATCTCAGTCTGCCCTGTTTGTCCAGCTCTGGGATGACCTTGGTTTGCTTTTCTTTGTCCCTAGTTTTTGACCAGTTGGATGTTGTTTCCTACGAGGAAGTGGTTCGGCTGCCCGCGTTCAAGAGGAAGACCCTGGTTCTCATTGGTATCTTCTTGTTGCTTTGCTACTGGACACGACATTTCTGTTTGTGTTCCCCTGCCTGCAGGATGTACCCTACCTCCATTGCCTCCCTGCCTGGAGCATGTAACCTGCCTCCATGCCTTCTCCCTACTCTCTTCCTCCAAAAAAAGTAGGGGACAGTGAGGAAGAAAAGGAAGCAAGAAGTTGGGTGTCTTGGGCCTCCATATGGAGCAGATTTAAGAGTTTGCTGTGTCCTTACCAGGACTCACCTTGGTTCATGTTGCTAGAGAGGGTAAACCTGATACAGTTTTCAGCAACTAATTCTTTTAGGTGATTTATCTGTCTGGCCAGCAGTAGGGATGCTCTAGGCCTATGCTTGCATTCTCCAGAAAAGGATTCAGGGCTCTTTGAAGTGGAGCAAGTCCTCCCTGTCTCTAGAAGGAAAAGGTTAGTTGGCTAGAGGATCTGTTTAAACTTGCAGGAAAAGTCTGTTCCATTCATTTGGGGGGAGTCTAGGAAGGCAAATAGCCTTCAGAAAGAAACCGAAAATGCCCTGTGGTAGCCAGCTCCTATATACAAACGACAGCTGTGTTCCGAATTGTCATCAGGACACCAGGCCCCGAAACCCTTGATCCTCCTGACCCCAGCCCTTCAGAAGCCCATGCACTTTGCGTTGACCTGTCACTGATCGTGGGCTCTGAGAGTTGAAAACCCACGTGTTAGTCCTCTTTCTAGCCCTGTCTTTGTCTCTGGGGAAAGAAATGGAAGCATTGATCTGCATGCCTGTCTCTGTCCATGCAGGAGCCAGCGGGGTGGGCCGCAGCCACATCAAGAGTGCCCTGCTCAGCCAGAACCCGGACAAGTTTGCATACCCTGCCCCGTGTGAGTAGCTCAGGGGCCTGAGGGCCATGGTTCCAGAGTGGTCTGTCATTTTGTGTTTTTTTTTTTCCTTCTTGGCCATGCCACGTAGCTGGGGATATCCCAATCTCCCTGGCCAGGGACTGAACCCATGCTTTGGCAGCAAAGACATAGAGCCCTAACCACTAGACGGCCAGGAAAGTCCCTTCTTTGTGATTTTTTCCCCCAAACATTTGATGATCAAAAGAAAAGATCATTTGGAAAGGTACAAATTTGCCCCTAGAGTTGCTGCAACTAACAAAGTAGTCATGCTGTTGGTCTGCATAAGGGACATAGTGGCACTTAGGGTCATTCAATAACTTAAAATGCAAACTGAGTTCACAAGAGTGGGTGAAAGTAAGAAGAAGTTGGGTCAAAGAAGGGAGACTTTCAGTGTGCTTCCCAGAAATCCAGACTATATATAGCCTGCAGATCGGTTTTATTTTTTAAAGTTTTTCACAACACTGCATGGAACGTGGGATCTTAGTTCCCTGACTAGGGTTCAAGCTTGTGCCCCAGCCTGCATTGGAGGGTGGAGTCTTAACCACTGGACTGCCTGTGAAGTCTCTGCAGATCTGCTCTGCAAAGATTTCCAGCTTCTGTGTCCCTGGGGTTGGTATTGGAGAGAGAGGCAACTTTATGACTGCAGGAGGATGGGCGCTCACTCTGGAGCATTTAAACGTGTTCCTGGCCCACTTCATTTTCTTGAGTCAGGCCCTGAGGATCCTAATAAGAAAGTGAAGTCGCTCAGTCATATCTGACTTGGCGACCCCCATGGACTGTAGCCCACCCGGCTTCTCCAGCCATGGAATTTTCTAAGCAAGAGTACTGGAGTGGGTGGCCCTTGCCTTCTCCAGGGGATCTTCCAGACCCAGGGATCAAACCCAGGTCTCCCATTTTGTGGGCAGATGCTATACCGTCTGAGACACCAGGGAAGCCCTTAGAAGATTCCCTGAATCAGAAGCCCCTGCACTAAAGGCAGCTGGGGTGGCAGTGGCGACACCAGGGTCTGTGCCCCCGGGAGCCACGGAGGGGGGCCCCCGAGTGGCTCAGGGATTGATCGGGGTTCTCGGGGTGCAGATACGACACGGCCAGCCAGGAAGAGCGAAGAAGATGGCAAGGAATATCACTTCATCTCCACGGAGGAGATGACGCGGAGCATCTCCGCCAATGAGTTCTTGGAGTTTGGCAGCTACCAGGGCAACATGTTTGGCACCAAGTTCGAGACCGTGCACCAGATTCACAAGCAGGGCAAGGTTGCCATCCTGGACATCGAGCCTCAGGTGGGTCGGTGGGGGAGGCCGGAGCAGATAAGAGCATGGTGCTGAAGAGCACAGCTCAGGGGGACCTGCAGGATGTGCACCCCGGCTTCACGAGCTGTCACTGGGGTCACCAGGAAGAAGAGCTGGACCAGCCATGCCGGAGACAGTCCTGGCCTTGGCGAGGCCCTAAGATGCTGATTGCCAGGGGTCTGCTGTGACCACTGACTCTTTTTCCTCTCTCTTCTCCCTCCCTCCACTCCGTTTTTTTTCCCCAGACCCTGAAGATCGTTCGGACAGCAGAACTTTCACCTTTCATTGTGTTCATTGCACCCACTGACCAAGGCATTCAGGTGGGAATGTAGGGTCTGTGCAGGGGGGCGGGAGACCCGACATATGGTTGGCAGGGTGCTGGCAGAGCTCAACGTCTTAGCTGCTGTTGTCTTCCTGCCCTTGAGGCCAAGAAGACAGAGCACATGTGTCCAGTCTGTTCAGTTCAGTTGCTCAGTCGTGTCTGACCCTTTGCGACCCCATGGACCACAGCACGCCAAGCCTCCCTGTCCATCACCAACTCCCAGAGTCTACCCAAACTCCTGTCCATCGAGTTGGTGATGCCATCTAACCATCTCATCCTCTGTTGTCCCCTTCTCCTCCCACCTTCAGTCTTTCCCAGCATCAGAGTCTTTTCTAGTGAGTCAGCTCTTCTCATCAGGTGGCCAAAGTATTGGAGTTTCTGTTCAATGGGGAGTTGTTAACCCACTAGCCAGGCCGTTGTTCCAGAAGCACAGAGATGGATGGTGGGCTTAAGAGGGGCAAATGTGGGGGACAGGGACCCTGGACATATGTGGCCCTAGGCCCACAGGGGTCGTGCTGTGGGGAGGGGGGACCATGTAGGGAAGCCTCCTGGGTCCCTAGAGCCAACGAGCTCCAAACCTCGCTGCAGACACTTTGCTTTTCACTGAACGCATCTGTGGAGACCTTCCTGGGCCTTTCTCAGGAGCTGTGGTCTCCCATCATGTGGATTTAGCTGAATTATTTAGTTCCCTAGGTATTCCCTAGCGGTTCAGATGGTAAAGCATCTGCCCACAATGAGGGAGACCCGGGTTCGATTGCTGGGTCAGGAAGATCCCCTGGTGAAGGCAATGGCCACCCACTCCAGTACTCTTGCCTAGAAACTTCCATGGATGGAGGAGCCTGGTGGGCTACAGTCCACGGGGTCACAAAGAGTTGGATACGAGTGAGTGACTTCACTGTAGTTCCCTCACTGCCT
The DNA here is from genome assembly GCF_001704415.2 of Capra hircus. NCBI lineage: Eukaryota > Metazoa > Chordata > Mammalia > Artiodactyla > Bovidae > Capra > Capra hircus. The sequence continues at coordinate 228,517 of NW_017189652.1, read as the reverse complement.
TCTTGATGGCTGTTTAGGTTTAAAACTTTTAATAGCATCAATATAACAATCCATGATTCTGTGCGTGTGCCTCCCATGTACAAATCTGTCCGTGGGAGATTGCAGGTGGCGTCGTGTTGGGAATTTTGGATGTGGCGGGGGAGTTGCCCCCGTTTCAGGAGCATGTCCTGCACTTTCATCTTTGGAGTCTGCTGAATGGGGAAGTGGAATCTCATTGAACTTGGGTGTTTGACTGGAAGTGGTAAAGCATCTTGTCTAGACTCCCAAGGGCCAGGTCTGTCTGTTTTTCTCTGAACTACCTGGTCAGCTCCTGAGCTTATTTTTGTTCAGTCATTGGCCTTATTAATTTCTGGGAACTCTGTGTGAGGGTCATTAGCCCTTAATAGTATCAGTTGCACCCCCCCCCTCAATTTGGCCTTTTAGTGTTTATTGGGCTTCCCTGGTGGCTCAGCTGGGAAAGAATCTGCCCACAATGCAGGAAACCTGGGTTCAATCCCTGGGTTGGGAAGATCCCCTGGAGAAGGGAAAGGCTACCCACTCCAGTATTCTGGCCTGGAGAATTCCATGGACTGTATAGTCCATGGGGTCGCCAAGAGTCGGACATGACTGAGAGACTCGCACTTTGCCTTTCACTTTCATGTTTATTGCTACTGAGACGTCTTCAGGGAGCACTTCTGCACACCCCAGCCCATTAACATTCTCAGGCAAGGGCTTCAGGGTTTTAGGTTGTTTTTTTTTTTTTTTTCAGTGAATGAAAGTCACTCAGTCGTGTCCAGCTCTTTGCAATCCCGTGGACTGTAGCTCACCAGGCTCCTCCGTCCATGGGATTTCCCAGGCAAGAATACTGGAGTGGGTTGTCATTTCCTTCTCCAGGGGATCTTCCTGATCCAAGGATTGAACCAGGGTCTCCTGCATTGCAGGCAGATTCTGTACCATCTAAGCCACCAGGGAAGCCCTTAGGCTTTTCAGCACGTGATTCAAAGTTGGGTGGCGGGCACAGCAATCAAGGCCTCCACTTGAACCGCCCTGAACCTCCCAGGCAGGGCACACGCAGCCTGCTCCATCCATGGGCCTCTCCCTTCTCTCCTCCACAGACAGACGCCCTGCAGCAGCTGCAGAAGGACTCGGAGGCCATCCGCATCCATTATGCACACTACTTTGACCTCTCGCTGGTCAATAACAGCGTTGAGGAAACCCTGAAGACATTGCAAGAAGCATTTGACCAGGCGTGCCGTTCCCCACAGTGGGTGCCTGTCTCCTGGGTTTACTAAGCTTTGCACCATAGTGGGGAGTGACTGGGGGCCCCTGTTCAGCCTTTGAAGTCCACCCCGCCTTGCTGTTTTAAGACCACAGGCTCGCTAGCTTTGTGTCAGCTTCTAGCTCTCTACAACTCTCCTCCTCATGAGGCCGGTGGGTGTCTTGTCTTCTTCACATTTCTGAAGGGCTGGGCTGATTTCCTGACGGAGCAGGATTTTCAAAGTATCCCTGCACGCTAAGGGCCAGAAGCACTCGGCCAAGGCAGTTGCTGATCACAGCTAGTGCCCACAGGGAAGAGAAGCAATGGACCCCCTGGCCCCCTGAAGCCTGCACCCCGTTTACCTTTGGTCACACCAGGCATTTCATGTGTCTTTAAAGACAGCATTTGTCACTGTGACTTTCTACCCTGCCAAATCAAACAGCTGTGCAATAGGATGGGTCTGCTCTAGGGAAACCCTCAAAAGCAATAAAAGTATTGCTGTGTTAAAATGCCAGTGAGCTTGTGCCTTTTAACTTTCTGGTTCCCAGCTGTGCCCCAAGCCCCTGGGGTGTGGAGATGCTGATCCCGTGTTCTGAAGTCTCTCTCAAGCTTGCGACGACCTTAAGCCTAGAGGTCAGGCTCAACTGGATTTCTGGGCACAGGTGGCGGTGTCTACGTGCACATGAACACGTGTGTGGTGTAGAAAGACACACTGGGAGCCAAAGTGTAAAGGGACTGACTCTACATTCTGCTCTGGGGAGGGGGGGTGGCAGGGGGAGCGTGCTCTGAACTACTTTGCTTCCACTTGCTTTGGACTTGATTTTGATACACCTACCAGATGTTGTTTTTCCTCCTGAAAGCTACTCCCTTTTAGCTTTCTCTTGCATTCTGGACACCCAGGCCAACTGCCCGGGTGAAGGTAACATCCCCAGAATAAACTCCTCCATTGGCTCTCAGGAACCCAGGTGCAGCTGTACCCGTAAGACTTACATGAGGCTGGTGTCCATGTACAGGAACCTGAGAGTGTCTTACCCTGGATGGAAACCCACCATGAGCGCTTCCTGGAGGCATTATGTCCTGGCATGCCTAGAGCAGGGGAAAGCCAGCCTTGGGCTGGCGTGTCCAGGTGGCTCTCAAGGGTCCCGGGCAGTGGAGGCCACCAGAAACCGTCACTGGGAACGTGGCCCTGACCCTTGCTGCATTGGCATGCCCCTCCCCACCACTCCACATACTGTTTTTGGTTCCAAATCACCTCCCTGGCCATCAGCACAAGCTTTGGCGGCTCCTGGCGTGGGTGTCTGAGCCCAGATGTGTCTGCAGGTGCCTAAACAACCCCTTGTCCCCCACCTCCCGCCTGCCACAGACACGGAGAACCTTCCTCCTCTCTGTGATTGTGGAGATCACCAAATTGGCGGTTATCCTGTCTTGAAGATGCCGCCAGGCCCTAAGGGAAATGTTACCAGACACAGAAAAAGGGAAAAGCACCACATTTACACTAGGACATAAAGATCTCTACATTTTTAATTGCCATGTCTTTTGTTGTTGTTGTTCTAACTTGTAGATCAACAATTAGAAAAATCCAACAGGAATACTTAAAAAACTTCAGAAGGAAATTTAATCAGTAAAAATTACAACCTTCTCCCAGCAGGGAAAGGAACGGAGGAGTAAAACAAAGCCTAGAGGAATGGTTTTTTTTTTGGGGGGGGGACTGAGCTCACAAACATAACTAGCCAGGTGGAGTCAGGCGCCTGAGGTGGTGTGTATATGTACAAGCTGTGAAGTGTACACAGGGGAGGGCATGGAAAGAGTGTACAAGACAAGCGTGCCAGAGCCCTCAGCCAGGCCTCTACCTGGAAAGGAAACCCAGGTGACCAAGGGAACTCTTGACACGAGACCGCTGTCCTCAGCACGCTGGCAAAAAAAAAAAGATTATCCCCTCAATAACATGGTTCAGTTCTGTTTTTTTTTTTTTTTTTTTCACTTGCTCTAGACCATTTTGTGGAACCGCCTTTTTTTTGTTTAGAAACTTTTTAGACGAGGGAAGTGGAGAAGCCAACTGGGGGAGGCCCAGGATGGTCAGCCAGCCCCGGGAAACAGCCGTGGGTGGGCACTGGGCAGCGCTGGGTCTGCAGGGGAGGTGCTGTGAGTCTCCTGGGCGGAGCAGTAGACGACGCCCAGTCCACCCCCTTCACCAGGGTCCTTACAACAGGACAAGATGGGGCGGCCATCCCAGGGGGCGTCAGCAAGGGCTCTGTGAGCTGCTCCCACATGCCAGCCTCTCCACCCTTCTGGGGACCTCGGGTCCCCTCCCTCGAGGACCAATGGAGCTCCAGGTTCACAATAAGGCTTTGATGGCTCCTCCCACCTGGACGCTGTGCCACACGTGGCCGCCCCTACTCAGAGACCATTTCCACTTTGATTTTCTTCTTCTTCTTCTTCTTGGTGCTGTCACTGTCCTAGGAGGAAAAGCAAGCAAGCATTTCATAAGCACCGCCACTTTCCCAGTCCCACCCCGTTGGGGTAACCAGAAGGTGATGCTCATGACTTGGATGTCCTGGGTGACATCAATCTTGCGGATCATTGTCCTGAGTTTTTCACTGATGCCTTCACCTTCACACTCCCCAGCTCTGCAGCCTCCCAACCCACCACACACAGAATCCTAATTGAGCTGATGCTAGGAAAGCTGGGCCCATCCCATCCTCCCTCCTGGGCAGTGGGCAATGCCTTCCCCTCTCAGGGACCCAGGGGCGCCTGGGTCCTGGGCCTGCCTGCACACACCCCAGCTCCTGGCTTCTCCACAGCAGCTTTGGCCTTCTCCTTCTTTTTCTTCTTCTTTTCCTTCTTGACTGCCTGCGGAGCCGCCGGGGACGCGTCCTCACTCTCGCTCTCTCGCTTCCGCTAAGGTAGAGACCACGGATGCACATTAGATCCAAGACCAATGTGGACGAGAACGTTTTCAGTGAGTCACAAAAGGTGGGGAGCCAGTCCAAGAGGATCCTGATGGGATCCAACAGGAAGTTTGCAAAAACCCCTTAAGGGGCCTGGTTTAACAGGCATTCAGAGACTGTCATGCCTGAAGGCCAGGAAGCCGAGGGCACAGCCGGAGTGCCAGGGCAACACAGAAAGGCCGCCTCCTCCCTGGGGTGCTCCCGGGAGCCCTCAGAGGGGGCAGGTGGGTTAGGAACCCCACCTGCCAGGTTCCACGGCAAGCCCTTTCCAGGACATTCGGTGCCACCCGCAGTAACAGACAAGCCACCGTGCCATCTGATGCCAGTGGCCCCCAGCCCTGAAGCCACCACGTGCACAGGTGTTCACTGGCCTTCTGCCAAGTTCCGCCTGGCCCCGAGTGTCCCCATCTCGATTCCAACATGCTCCTGCCACCTGTCAACCCCACTCTGTTCCACAGCTGTGGCCTGAGCTCAGCCAGCAGCCCAGGCCGGTCTAACCCCCAGGCTAACAGAACCCCCCAACAGACACAACAGACCAGCAGCTGGTGGGGCTGGGTGGAGTGCTCGAAAACCAGCACGGCACACCACTCACCTTTGGGGTTTTCACCACCTCAGCAACTACTGGCGTGGCTTTGACTGCTTTGGGTGGCACGTCTTTCTTGGCAGAATTGCTACGAGAGGAGCAGAAACAAAGGTAAGTGTCGCAGACCTGCTGTCCTCAGAGGCCCGGCTGCACAAAGGCATATCCGGCCAGTCGAAAGCCACCATCAGCATACTGACGCTGGACAGAAGAGCTCACCACTGCCACTCGCAGCCTGACTCCATCTAGAGTCCCACAAGCCAGGCTGGCAAGGGATAACCATTGGCTGCGCGGGGTCCAATGCCCTGACCTGCCCAGGGCAGCTGGGGTTCAGCACCAGCCCCCAAGGCGAGTCCCAACAGCCCTTCCCTGAGCACATTTCCTCCATATCTGGTTCCGTACTCATTGGAAGAACTGATGTTGAAGCTGAAACTCCCAACACTCTGGCCACCTGATGTGAAGAGCTGACTCATTTGAAAAGACCCTGATGCTGGGAAAGATTAAAGGCGGGAGGAGAAGGGGACAACAGAGGATGAGATGGTTGGATGGCATCACTGACTCAATGGACATGAGTTTCAGCAAGCTCCGGGAGTTGTGATGGACAGGGAGGCCTGGCGTGCTGCAGTCCATGGGGCTGCAAAGAGTCAGACACAACTGAGCAACTGAACTGAATTAAGTTGAGGTCTTCACCAGAGTGGCCGGGAGGCGGCACCCAGCACTCGGAGCTCCACGCCCTTCCCTCCTCCCCTGCCATCAAGGGACCCTGGCATCCAGGCAGGTCCCCTGTCCACTGCGGGGCTGGCCAACAGCCACCCTCACCTGTAGTCGACGTACTCTTGCGTCCAGGTGGTAGGTGTGCTGTCGGTGGGCTTGCCGTGCTTGTCCAGAAGGCCCTGCTTGATCATCAGCTTCTTCTGACTTGCCTGGAGGACCGGCAGGGTGTCCAGGTTACAATAGTGTTGACGCAAAGCAGGTTTCATAACCACATACACACATAGCAGAGCACTCAGAATTCACCTTCTCTTCCACGGGTGCAGACATGGGACTTTCAAAGGGCTTGCTGTATTCCTGGGAGCCTCTGTGGTCTCATTTGTACCACCTGCCATTCCAGCGGCCCCAGATGCTTCCCTCCCCGCTTCACCTCAATATCTCACATCGTGTATTTCTACTGGAGTGGCTCTAGCAGAGATCCCTTGCCCCGATTCCCTGACCAGGCCAAAGCCCTCATGGTGGACTCAAGGTGCCAGGGACCTTGCCACACCCCTTCACAGGGCCCTCAACTATGCCGAAAGTCACCACCCTGTGGTGCAAGTAGACTGAGGTCCATTTACGATCCCCTTAGCCTAAAGATCCTCAGGTCCAAGTGAGGCACATTTCTAACCAGCACCAACTTCCCAGAGCCTGGCACGATGCCAGGACATGGCAGTGGAGACACACCAAGAGCTGCTCAAGTATTCAACAAAGCAAAATACAATGCTGTGCAGGGCACAGGCCCAGTCCCACTTACTTACTTTTGGCCCTAAACCCCACTTCCGAGGATAAGTGTCTCTCTCCATGATAACTCTCTTGATCTTGGCTACAATGCCGTGGTCGCAGGTGGAGATCACCGCTGTGGTCATCAATGCAATTGCTGCAGGCGTTGGAAAGAGATAAAAGGAAAGACTTGATAACCAATGAGGCCAAATGCTGCCATTTTATACAAGTTTTACAAACTTCATGAAAACTTGTAAGCTTGGACTTTCCTGGTGGTCCAGTGGTGAAGAATTCACCTTCCAATACACGGGACACGGGTTCAATTTCAAGTTGGGGAACTCAGATCCCACATGCCACAGGGCACCTACGCCAGGGTGCCACAAGCAGTGAGACCACGCACAACCAGAGAGAAGCCCACATAGCCCAACGAAAGATCCTGTGTGCCGCCACTAACACCCAACGCAGCCAAACAGATAGATGATTTTTTAGAAAATAATCTCATTGTTGAAATAAAACTCTTAAGCTCTACTGCCTTGAGGTTTCCATTGCGGAGAGTTGCAAATGGAGAAAATCCACCATCAGGGGAAGACAGCCTGTGAAATCATGTTCCACTTATCAAGTGCAAAAAAATACTAATACTAATCACACTCATCAAAACCTATGCATTGGACATCCTCAGAGGAGACTTCTTAAGAGATATTCAACTGGCCAAAACGTTTGCGTTTTTCAGTTACACGTCTCAGAAAAATCCAAATCCATTTTTTGGTCAGGCCGATACATCCACAGCTCTTTAATGTGCATTATTTACACCAGGAATAAAGTGTGTCATCAGGATCCCTTTCCAGCTATGCACAATCAAGGTGGCCACAGAGTAGCCAGCAGCCAGAGGGGAAGGGCCACCTCGATAACGAACCCCAAAGACATACATGTCATGCTTGGAGCTCAGACGGGAATAATCCAGCAGTAGCTAAAGTTGCGCAAGTTAGCACTGCACAGAGAGGGACTGGACTGAAGGTTCCGCAGTTACCACCTTTATTCCCCACCTGTTGATGATTTCTTCTCTTACTGGAGAGCTAAACCACTGAGACAAGGCTCCTAACAGCAGCTGGCGAGACAAGAGGAAACCCCGCTGACCCCTTCTCACACATGCCTGTCTGAACTGGACCTTTGGGCTGTGACCACCCCACAGACCCCAAGGAACACAGGGATTCATTCGGTCACCCCACGAGGCCACTCCTCGGGCATGCCCTCCAAGGGAGCCTGGCTGTGATGGTGCAGAGCGGACAAGGGCCGCTTGCCTCTTACCCATGCAGATGGCCTCCCCTTTGGTGGTGATGACCACGATCTCTTGATTGACCTCAATGCCATCCTCGTAGCGCAGGACACCTGGGAGCATGATCTTTGCCCCGTAGCAGATGGCGTTCACCTGGCGGGATGATGGCCCCATGAGTGCCCCCATCACAGGGTGGCCCCTGCCCTCCACCCCACCCCGCACTGGGCCAGAGCAGCACCCCCTACCCATGCCAGAGGCACGACGGCATCCACAGGCTGCCATGCAGCTTGGATCACAGCCGCCACCCACCACAGGTTGATTCAGAAATGTAACCAGGGCTGGAACTCGCTACTCCTGTTCAGTTTACCTATTCTCTATTTCTCAGCATGAAGAGAAAACACCCTAACAGAGCTAGGTTATAACTGCCTTCCCAGGTCATAATCCTAGGTAATAATTACATCCCCAAAGGAATGAACAAGCAACACTGCCAAGGCCTGCTGAACCAATCCTACACGTTTTGACATGTCCTTTACGGACCCAGAGATACATATCAAGGCCAACTCTTCCTGAGTCTGCCCACACTCGAGGTGTCCAATCCACCTGAGGGTCTTGTCTTCACTCGCCATATTTCTCCCCTCCCTTGAAATTCCCCCAGAAGCCACTAATTTGACCATAGCAAAAGGGAATCGCATTCACATTGTTTGTCTTGTGTATTGTTTTCTCTATCATTATAGGGGCAACTGTGGTATGCATCTTCAGTTTTTTGTCTTTTATTATAAACTCTAACATCTATACAGTCAAACGTATACAGTTTAAGATCTGAGTATGAATGAACAAGCGCAAATTATTAAATATATAAACGATTTCTTTCTATGAGATTATTTAGTATGCATACTAAGAAAAAAGGCTTGATAATCTCCATGATGTTTAGGTTTTATGGCCTCAAATTGGGATTTATTTCAACAAAGCTTTTAAAGGAGATTCCGAAAGGAGAACTAGCCAACTCTCTAATCTCAATCTTTTATCCCCATCAAAACAACTTTTTCTAGCAATAGTTAAAAAAAAAACCAAGGTGTCTTAGGCACATGCAAAACTACCAGCTTATGGAAGAGCAAATTTTATGTACCACTAATAGTCTATTTCTTGAACCAAGTTACTTACTCTAAATGTTTCATGGAATCAGGCCCAATATTAAAATTTACTTTATATTTGGTTTTCACTTAATAAAGTTAATCATAAATACTTCCATTAACAAAAATAAATTAATCCAGTGCCCCATATACAAAATCAGAAAAAAAGAAAAGAAACCCCAAGAAAAATAGTGGTTGTAAGATCACAAAATCCTATTTTATCTCTTTAAATAGAATGAAATTTTCAGGCCACGGACCACATCTCCTCTCCTGAGCTCCCATTTTGTACAAACAGAACTTACTGCACTATCTTTCATGACTAGCCGTTTATGAGACGTCAACAGCTTTTCCAAAGGGTAAACGACTCGCCGCAGGTAACTCTCATCCTTATGGTTGTCATACAGCCATTGGGCATCAAGCACGTCATGCATCGTCACCATGTGGTCCTGGGAAGTAGCCGTGCATGAAAATTAATCAAGTGCCATTGTACCCCCAATAGGCAAATGGACCTCACACTTCCAGACACTGAATCAGTTTTGTCTCGCCTGCTAGTCCAAGCTCATTAGTCTTTGGTCTGTTTTCAGTCACCTCTGTAACTGGTGGTCTAGTAAACCTAAGCAGGCATATCTGTAGGCTAGGGAGTAAACGAATAGAGAGTAACAGTCTCCATCCACACACACCCCAGCCTGTGCTTTAATGTCCCAAAGTTTAATTAACAGAACAGGGAAGCTGCCCCGCACTGAACTCAACACTTTGGAAACTGCCTTTTCTGGGATGGAAAGTAGGTAGAGTTCTATCAAGGGCTGGAAGATCTAAGTATCAGCCAGCTTTAAGAAAAAAAAAAAATACAACTCCTTAAGAATAAAAAAAAACAACTCCCACCAATGACATACCTTTTCACTCATGACTCCAGAACGAACCCTCCGGAGTTCCTGCATCTGACCACCAACTCCCAACAACAAACCAAGGTGAACACACAGCGTCCGAATATAAGTGCCAGCCTCACAACTCACCCAGAAGATTCCTAAACACACGCACACACAAAAGTAGAACATATTTTCCTAAGTAAACACATGAAAGAAAGAAAGTGAAGTCACTCAGTTGTGTCCGACTCTTTGCAACCCCATGGACTGTAGCCCACCAGGCTCCTCCATCCATAGAATTTTCTAGGCAAGAGTATTGGAGTGGGTTGCCATTTCCTTCTCCAGAGGATCTTCCCAACCCAGGGATTGAACCTGGGTCTCCCGTGATGCAGGCAGAACACTTTACCGTCTGAGCCACCAGGGAATCCCTTAGGGAGAAAGGTATTGAGTATGATGTTTACTTAAGTCTTTCTTTATGGATACCCGTATCAGGTTGAGGAATTATTCTTCTATGCTTAACTCACTGAATAGTTTTTATTATAAAAGCATGGGCTTCCCTGGGGGCTCAGACGGTAAAGTGTCTGCCTGCAATGTGGGAGAGACCTGGATTTGATCCCTGGCTCAGCAAGATCCCCTGGAGTAGGCAATGGCCACCCACTCCAGTATTCTTGCCTAGAAAATTCCATGGATGGAGGAGCCTGGTGGGCTACAGTCCATGGGGTTGCAAAGAGTCACACACAACTGAGTGACTTCACTTTCTTTAAGTAAACACATGACCAGGTGAGAAACTCAGTTATTCTCTACCTGCAGCAGTGAAACTGGAGATGACACAAGCCACAACTACCCCATACGCTCAAGGCAGCTACTTTTACCAGATTCTGATTCTGGAAAATTCATTCAACACCAGAGTGCTCTGTGTCAGCTCAGTGCCCCACAGGCCTGAGGACCCACCTAATCGTCTTTCAGGGTCATACTCAATCATTTTGCTCTCGTAGATGGTTCTGACTCGGAGTTGCCTTTTTACTGCAGCAATGAGTGGGGGTCGCTGGAATAAGGCACCTGTCAGGGTTTCTAGGGCCTGGCAAGAAACACAAACGAAACTGCTCTTACTGCATGGACTCTCAAAGATGATCAAAGGGCAGATATGAAGAGTTTAAGGGCACAAGTGACACACAGAAGTTCTCTTGCAATCACTAAAAAGGGCCTTTCAATTTCTGATTCCTTCTGCAACTCCACATGGGTGGCTCAGGACTGATCAGAAGCCTCTCCTCAGAAGGCACATGAGCAGAAGTGTCTCTGCCGTCTGCAGTCACCTGCCCAGGTTGGCCCAGTGGCTCAGGTGGCTTCCCTTCAATGACAGACTTACCCTGGAAAGCTGAGTCCCCCCTTCGATAGCATTGTGCAGCCGGACAATCCCCACATACTCTTTGCCTGTAAAATGACAAGAGTAGTCAGGTGTGGCCACTGAGTTTGCTGTTATTTCCTATATGCTTGTATCACTCATAATCTTGCGCAGCCACGGAAAGCAGGAAAATTTCTATCAAATTTGCAGGAAGACAGATTTCAGGGTGTAGATGTAGGAAAGGAACGAAGACCCTAATGTCGTAGGTTCAACTCTCAACATGCTGAGAAGGACAAGAACACCTGTTGACAGCCTGTCTGGAGGGCACCTTGCAAGGCCAAGAAGAATTTTCCCTGATGACAACGAGGAAGCATTATTTTAGGCAGAAGCTGCAGGGTATTTCAAGGAGCCTGAAGTGACAGGCCTGCAGCCAGACTTGGACTCAGCTCTGCCTCAGGGCTAGAAGCAGATCCACTTGGCTCCACATGTTTGTCAAAAGCACCCAGAACTCCCAACAAGGCAGCCTCATCAGGATCTGGCAGAAAACAGAAGGCACATACCAAGCCAGAGTATCCCTTGCTTCTGTTTTTTTTTTTTTTAAATTGGGTTTGTAAGATTTTACCAATGTAAGAAATCACTTCTGAAAGCCACATGCAGAAGGGCAAGGAAACACAGAAAGACTTCCCATCTTCAAGCTGCCCCGTCCTTTCTCCCACTCTGATTTACCTGCGCTCTGCTGTGATTTCACCAAGCGAGTGGCTCGTTCGATGCACACTATTAAACAACCAGTCACCTTGGGATCCAGGGTTCCACTGTGACCCGTCTTCTCGACCCGAAGTATTCGCCGGATCCAGGCTACCACCTCATGGGAAGAGGGGTTGGAGGGCTTATCAAGGTTAATGAAACCTGTCCTAGATTGGGAAAGAAATTACTGTGTCATCAACTCTGGGCCTCGGATGAAAACTAAATTTGCAGAGTAAAAACCAAGTGTTGACCATGGGCACAGGTTATCATATATGTTGAGGGCATGTCACCACCTCCTTGAATAACTGACGTGAAAGGGTCATTGTGCAAAGAAGTGTGTGCTTGCTCCCAACACGCTTACCTGATGTAGTCCCCAATCTCCCTCTTCAGAGGATTTGAACCACAAGGAAGAGGTGTGTAATGTGTTGTCCTTACATTTAGCTTATCAAAATTCTAGAAAGCAACGATACAACACAAAATAAGCAATAAATCATTAACATGTGGAAAATTAAGTCAGGACCACTACGAACCATGATAAGGCGACCCTTTGGGTTCCTGTTTTGGATCTTGCTCCTGTATTTCCATTATCTGCTGTGGCAGACTGCTAAGCTCCACCACATGCTGGAGAAATTACCCAAGTATGAAGAAGACAAATTTTCTCCCTCCTCCAGAAAGACCTCCTGGGGTCCTACAAACAAATGTGGCTTCACTGCACAGGCTTATGCGTAAAATATGGACTAGCTTTTATTTTCTCAGGCACCAAAGGTAGCCAGCTGGAGGATGAACATTGCATGATGGTAGGACTATTGCCAACATGTAAAAATAAGAGAACCAGATGCTATCTAAATAGCAGACACATCTGGCCAAGCAGAAATTCAACTGCATTGAATTATATAAACAAATCTCATATTTAACCTCTTATTTAGTGGTTGATTCAAATTTTCTAGGCAAGAATACTGGAGCGTGGCCATTTCCTTCTTCAGGGGATCTTCTCGACACCGGGATCAAACCCGGGTCTCCCACATAGTGGGCAGACACTTTACCATCTATGCCACCAGGGAATCCTGTCTTTCAGTAAACTTGCCTCCTAATCTCATAGCTGGCACCCATTATGTCAATAACGAAATTTTAACTCTATTCATTACTGAACTACTTTATGAAAAACCCAACAAAATAGTCAATAACTTCTAGAGTATGTGATACATGCTGGGCACTTAGGCACATTTCATCGATCACCTCCTGCAACCCTCAATAGGCCTTCTGAAAGAGGAGGTATTATTTGCCAATAGCCTCAGAGAGGTCAAGATTAGCCTAAGGTCACACAGTACCTGACCCAAAGGGGTCTAGCATCAAAATCTATGCTGTAAAGCATGTACTACTCCACAAACCAGTAAATGTCTGTAAAGCGAAGCTTCAGTATTCTTGCCTTGAGAACCCCATGAACAGAATGAAAAGGCAAAATGACAGGATACTGAAAGAGGAACTCCCCAGGTCAGTAGGTGCCCAATATGCTACTGGAGATCAGTGGAGAAATAACTGAAGAAAGAATGAAGGGATAGAGCCAAAGCAAAAAAAAATACCCAGCTGTGGATGTGACTGGTGATAGAAGCAAGGTCCAATGCTGTAAAGAGCAATATTGCACAGGAACCTGGAATGTCAGGTCCATGAATCAAGGCAAATTGGAAGTGGTCAAACAAGAAATGGCAAGAGTGAACATCGACATTCTAGGAACCAGCGAACTAAAATGGACTGGAATGGGTGAATTTAACTCAGATGACCATTATATCTACTACTGCGGGCAGGAATCCCTCAGCAGAAACGGAGTAGCCATCACGGTCAACAAAAGAGTCCGAAATGCAGTACTTGGATGCAATCTCAAAAAAGACAGAATGATCTCTGTTCGTCTCCAAGGCAAACCATTCAATAACATGGTAATCCAAGCCTATGCCCCAACCAGTAACCCTGAAGAAGCTGAAGGTGAACGGTTCTATGAAGACCTACAAGACCTCTTAGAACTAACACCCAAAAAAGATGTCCTTTTCATTATAGGGGACTGGAATGCAAAAGTAGGAAGTCAAGGAACACCTGGAGTAACAGGCAAATTTGGCCTTGGAATGCGGAATGAAGCAGGGCAATAGAGTTTTGCCAAGAAAATGCACTGGTCATGGCAAACACCCTCTTCCAACAACACAAAAGAAGACTCTACACATGGACATCACCAGATGGTCAACACCGAAATCAGATTGATTATATTCTTTGCAGCCAAAGATAAAGAAGCTCTATACAGTCAACAAAAACTAGACTGGGAGCTGCCTGTGGCTCAGTTCATGAGCTCCTTATTACCAAATGCAGACTTAAATTGAAGAAAGTAGGGAAAACCACTAGACCATTCAGGTATGACCTAAATCAGATCCCTTATGATTATACAGCGGAAGTGAGAAATAGATTTAAGGGACTAGATCTGATAGACAGAATGCCTGATGAACTATGGAATGAGATTCGTGACATTGTACAGGAGACAGGGATCAAGACCATCCACATGGAAAAGAAATGCAAAAAAGCAAAATGGCTGTCTGGGGAGGCCTTACAAATAGCTGTGAAAAGAAAGGTGAAAAGCAAAGGAGAAAAGGAAAGATATAAGCATCTGAATGCAGAGTTCCAAAGAATAGCAAGGAGAGATAAGAAAGCCTTCTTCAGCGATCAATGCAAAGAGATAGAGGAAAACAACAGAATGGGAAAGACTAGAGATCTCTTCAAGAAAATTAGAGATACCAAGGGAACATTTCATGCAAAGATGGGCTCAATAAAGGAAAGAAATGGTATGGACCTAACAGAAGCAGAAGATATTAAGAAAAGGTAGCAAGAATACACAGAAGAAGTACAAAAAAGATCTTCACGATCAAGATAATCATGATGGTGTGATCACTCATCTAAAGCCAGACATCCTGGAATATGAAGTCAAGTTGGCCTTAGAAAGCATCACTATGAACAAAGCTAGTGGAGGTGATGGAATTCCAGATGAGCTATTTCAAATCCTGAAAGATGATGCTGTGAAAGTGCTGCACTCAATATGCCAGCAAATTTGGAAAACTCAGCAGTGGCCACAGGACTGGAAAAGGTCAGTTTTCACTCCAAGCCCAAAGAAAGGCAATGCTAAAGAATGCTTAAACTACTGCAAAATTGCACTTATCTCACATGCTAGTAAAGTAATACTCAAAATTCTCTAAGCCAGGCTTCAGCAATACGTGAACCGTGAACTTCCTGATGTTCAAGCTGGTTTTAGAAAAGGCAGAGGAACCAGAGATCAAGCTGCCAACATTTGATGGATCATGGAAAACGCAAGAGAGTTCCAGAAAAACATCTATTTCTGCTTTATTGACTATGCCAAAGCCTTTGACTGTGTGGATCACAATAAACTGTGGAAAATTCTGAAAGAGATGGGAATACCAGACCACCCGACCTGCCTCTTGAGAAACCTATATGCAGGTCAGGAAGCAACCGTTAGAACTGGACATGGACCAACAGACTGGTTCCAAATAGGAAAAGGAGTACGTCAGGGCTGTATATTGTCACCCTGCTTATTTAACTTATATGCAGGGTACATCATGAGAAACGCTGGACTGGAAGAAACACAAGCTGGAATCAAGACTGCCGGGAGAAATATCAATAACCTCAGATATGCAGATGACACCACCCTTATGGCAGAAAGTGAGGAGGAACTAAAAAGCCTCTTGATGAAAGTGAAAGAGGAGAGTGAAATGGTAGTTTAAAGCTCAACATTCAGAAAATGAAGATCATGGCATCCGGTCCCATCACTTCATGGGATATAGATGGGGAAACAGTGGAAACAGTGTCAGACTTTATTTTTTCTGGGTTCCAAAATCACTGCAGATGGTGACTGCAGCCATGAAATTAAAAGACGCTTACTCCTTGGAAGAAAAGTTATGACCAACCTAGATAGCATATTCAAAAGCAGAGACATTACTTTGCCAACATAGGTCTGTCTAGTCAAGGCTATGGTTTTTTAAGTAGTCATGTATGGATGTGACAGTTGGACTGTGAAGAAAGCTGAGCACCGAAGAATTGATGCTTTTGAACTGTGGTGTTGGAGAAGACTCCTGAGAGTCCCTTGGACTGCAAGGAGAACCAACCAGTCCATTCTGAAGGAGATCAGCCCTGGGATTTCTTTGGAAGAATTATGCTAAAGCTGAAACTCCAGTACTTTGGCCACCTGATGCGAAGAGTTGACTCACTGGAAAAGACTGATGCTAGGAGGGATTGGGGGCAGGAGGAGAAAGGGATGACAGAGGATGAGATGGTTGGATGGCATCACTGACTCGATGGATGTGAGTTTGAGTGAATTCCGGGAGTTGGTGATGGACAGGGATGCCTGGCGTGCTGCGATTCATGGGGTCACAGAGTCGGACACCATTAAGCGACTGAACTGAAGTAGAGAAATTGAGAATTGTTTATAAAATTTGATAGCAGTCTCACATTGTTGCAAAATTTACCTGTATTCCACAAGTGTTGGGTACACTGGAAATTTTTAAAAAACACAAAAAACAAAAAACCTCGGGTCTTCATCTCAACTACCCTGAGGAACACTGATTTAGGCAGCCTCATCTAGCCTTGCCTAAGTCCAGGATCCATTCTTAATCAACTGTTTAATACTCAGAAACAGTATAAAAGCCAGACATTGAGCTGATGCAAAACACATACCTTTAGCAACAGGGGCCACTGAGATGTGTCCAACTGAGCCACTTTGGATTCAGGTTTGATGAGAAATTCTTCAGCATGTTGTATTTCCTTCCAGAGGACAGAAACACAACTTGTTAAGACTCCCCACTTGAATCTGAACCCTTCCATTACAACCACCAAAGTCTATGCCTGTGCAATAAAAAACAAGGTGTCTATGCCTGTTCACTGAGATCTCCATAGGAAAGAGAAGAAATGAATGAAGAATTGAGAAAAATAAGTGAAGCGGCATCAAGACGGGAATAGCCAATTTAAGAGAAAAGAGGGATAGTGGGTCTGATAAGAAAGACAATTTCAGGGAAAGCAGTCACTGTGGGCAACACCATTTAGCAAAGTGTGCCTGACAGCAGAGACCTAGGCTGGATGGAGCTTTGTAGTTTCTATCTCACGATGACACCCCGTTCCTTCAAAATCTTTAGAAACACTTCTTTTCTGCAATCTGGCCTCTAAGAAACCTTTCTTTTGAGTCGGAGCAGAGTAAAAATATTCCTACTCACCGCCACAGCCTCCTCTGGTAATGATTTTCGCTCCTTTTTCTTCTTGTGTTTCTTCGGCAAAATAAGGACTTAAAAAACACACACAAGAATTGGGAGTTTTCCCCGAAAATCAAGGCGATCGAGTTGAAAATAGAGGACGCATCAGGGCAGCTGAAAAACGGCCGTCTGGTATAGGCTCGTAGGGAAAGCGAGGGGGGTCAGGCCAGTGCCCGGAGCGGCCGGGCGGGCTCGCGACAGCAGCCGCACGTGTCCCCCTACAGCCCGGTTCACCACGTGGCCGCGCGGGGCTGAAAGGCCCTCAGCCCGCAAGTTCCGTCAGGGACCGTCCGACGGTCCTCAAGGGCTTGGGGCCCCTAGAACTTCTTTTTCGCCTGGGAGCTCCGCGCCCGCCCGAGCCCCTTGGCCCCTTCTCTTCCCTTCCTTGCGCGGCGCTGACCACGGCGGCAGAACGGGGGAGCGCGACCCAGGCCCTGTCGGCGGGAGGCCTGGGCCTCATGGCGTCACGTCACCGCGGGGGCCTCTCAATCTCTCGCCCTCACCCCGTGGAGCCAAGGCCAAGCGACAAGGTCGGCAGGAGGCGCGGCGGCTGGAGCCAGCGGACAGTTCTAGCCTCGATGTCTGCCACCCCCCACCCCCGGCTCCCCCCGTCGGAGGTCGCGACCCGGGCCCGGCCTGCTAGCCACCGGAGAACCGCCCTCACCTTCCGCGTCCGCCATGTTGCCCCGCTGAGCTCGCGAGCCGCGTGGGCCACCGCCGCCAAGAAGCGCCTGCAGGCTCCCGCCGCCGTCAGGCTGCGCCGCTAGGCCCCGCCCACCTGTGCGCCGCCCCGTGCGTGTCGTGCAGAGGGGCGGGGCGAGGCGGCGCGGAGTCCCCGGCGCGCGCCGGCCTGCCGCACCATCTCATTGGCGGCCGCGGCATCCCGCGCTCGCATCGCCGCGCGGGCGCCTTGGGCTTCGCCCCGCCTTCAGCGGGCCGGCCGGGGAACGCCAGCGCAGCCCACCTGGGCGGGGCTTAGCTGTGGGCGTGGCCGGGCGAATGTCTAGTCTTTCTCACCGGTTTTTTTTTTACGTGAAACTTGGGCCCACCAGTTCATTCTAAAGGAGATCAGCCCTGGGTGTTCTTTGGAAGGAATGATGCTAAAACTGAAACTCCAGTACTTTGGCCACCTCATGCGAAGAGTTGACTGATTGGAAAAGACTCTGATGCTGGGAGGGATTTGGGGCAGGAGGAGAAGGGGGCGACAGAGGATGAGACGGCTGGATGGCATCACTGACTCGATGGACGGTAGTCTGACTGAACTCCGGGAGTTGGTGATGGACAGGGAGGCCTGGCGATCTGTGACTCATGGGGTCGCAAAGAGTCGGACATGACTGAGTGACTGAACTGAACTGAACTGGGCACCTGGGCACGTGTCTCAGCTTTCCTTGCTTCCCCACCCCTGACCCTTCAAGGTGGCTGTCGGATCAGTCCCGATGCCGAAATGAAGACAGACGTGGAGGCACATAGAGCTTTGCAGCTTCTAATTTCCATCCTGCTAGAGCGGCACTGCCCAATAGAAACAGAGTGCGAGTCCCTTGTGGACTTTTAAATTTTCCAACATCCACTTGAAAAAAAAAAAAAAGCAAAGTAGAAGGTTACATCGGTTTCAGTAACAGACTGTTGTTAACACAACGATCGGCAATATTATCGTTTCAGCATATAAGCAATGCACAACATTATGAATGACATATTTTACCATTTTTTTGTTTGTTTGTTTGTTTGTTTTTCTGTACCAGGTCTTCTGGTGATGCTTTCTGGTCACAGCACAGCTGGATTGCAGCTCCAGTACGGGTCTCCTTGGGGTTCCCTGTGGCTCAGCTGGTAAAGAATCCGCCTGCAATGCACGATACATTAGTTCGATCACTGGGTGGGGAAGATCCCCTGGAGAAGGGAAAAGCTACCCACTCCAGTATTCTGGCCTGGAGAATTCCATGGGGTCACAAAGAGTCAGACACGACTGAGCGACTGAACTGAATGGGGCTCCAGGTGAAGTGATCAACACTCACAGGTCGCTCACCGCAGCGGTACTGGACCGCCAAGCAACTAGCGGCTCCAGGTTCCAGCTCTTTTCCTTCTTCCTTTCCTTCACTTCTCTTCTCGCTCTCAAGTGGAGATTCTTACACCAAGCCCCCATAGACTTGATTGATCTTGGGTTATTTCTTTATTGCTGTTGTCAATGGAATTTTTAGCATCATCTTTTCTAACAAGCTGCTACTGACAGAAGAGGACAACTATGGCTCTTCTTCCATTTCCTCCTGTGCCATCCAAAGATTAGGAATTTTTCCATTTTATTTGTGGCCTAAAATATATGCAGTGACAGGTTTCCTCTTTTTGGGATCTAAAATCACTGTGGATGGTGACTGCAGCCATGAAATCAGAAGATGTTTGCTCCTTGGCAGGAAAACCATGACAAACCTAGACAGTGTTGAAAAGCAGAGACATTATTCTGTTGGCAAAGGTCCATATAGTCAAGGCTATGGTCTTCCCAGTGGTCACATATGGTTGTGAGAGCTGGACGGTAAAATGGAGTGCCGAAGAATTGATGCCTTCAAACTGTGGTGCTGGAGAAGACTTCTGAGGGTCCCTTGGACAGCAAGGAGATAAAACCAGTCAGTCTAAAGGGAAATCAACCCTGAATACTCTTTGGAAGGACTGATACTGAAGCTGAAACTCCAGTATTTTGGTCATCTGATTTTCGTCAGCTGACTCATTGGAAAAGTTCCTGATGCTAGGAAAGATTGAGGGCAGAAGGAGAAGAGGGTGTCAGAGAATGAGATGGCTGGATGGCATAACCAATGCAATGGACATAAACTTGGGCAAACTTTGGAAGATGGTGAGGGACAAAGAGGCCTGGTATGCTGCAGTCCGTGGGGTTGCTGAGTCGGACACAACTGGGCTACTGAACAACTTCCCTATTGGTCAGATGGTAAGGAATCTGCCTGCACTGTGGGAGACCTGGGTTCAATCCGTTGTTCAGGAAGATCCCCTGGAGGAGGAAATGGCAACCCACTCCAGTATCTGGCCTGGAGAATTCCAAGGACAGAGGAGGGCTACAGTCCATAGGGTTGCAAAGAGTTGGAAATGACTGAGCGACTAACACTTTCATTTTTCATCAGTTCAGTTCAGTTGCTCAGTCATGTCCGACTCTTTGCTACCCCATGCCAGGCCTCCCTGTCTATCACCAACTCTCGGAGTTTACCCAAACTCATGTCAATTGAGTTGGTGATGCCATCCAACGATCTCATCCTCTGTTGATTCCTTCTCCTCCTGCCTTCAATCTTTCCCAGCATCAGAGTCTTTTAGAATTAATCAGCTCTTCACATCAGGTGGCCAAAGTATTGGAGTTTCAGCTTCAACATTAGTCCTTCCAATGAACACTTAGGATTGATCTCCTCCAGAATGGATTGGTTGGATTTTTCGTGTATATATATATGTATGTGTGTGTGTGTGTGTGTGTGTGTGTGTGTGTATGTGTGTGTGTGTGTGAGTGCATATATACACACATATATAATTGGTTTTTCCTAATTTAACTTTTATTCTATCTACAGTTTATTTTGTTGTATACCAAGGTAATCATAATAATACTCTAACTTAATGTTTTATACATAAGCCTTAATGAAATACATAAGAATGTTTTATTCTCTGTAAGAGAATAAAATATTCTTTACATTTTCTTAATGTTTCATACATACTTGGTTTAAATACAAAGTCCACAGTGTCAACCAATCCACCAGCATTCCATTACACCCCCCCATTATTTTATAATGCTTTATTGATACATATTTAGCTAAATTTCAGGAACTCACTAATGGTTCTCCAACACTCCTCATCTGATCTGTTAGCA
Source organism: Capra hircus (assembly GCF_001704415.2). NCBI lineage: Eukaryota > Metazoa > Chordata > Mammalia > Artiodactyla > Bovidae > Capra > Capra hircus. The sequence goes on along the minus strand of NW_017189652.1, from coordinate 207,792 downwards.
AAGCTTGGCACCTTTGCTTTCAACAGATCCAGAACCTGATGGTTTTTCCCCACACTCGATGCTGTCATTGGAGTGCATGCCATCCTTATCTCTCTCCTAGATTTCTTCCTCTGCAGTTCCTCCCTCCTTCTGCTTGTTCCAACTCTATTGTCTTCTCAACACAGCCTCTGGAGACACCATGAAACTATAAGTCAGGCCTTGTCCCTCCTCTGCTCCAATCCCGTCAATGGCGTCCCATCTCTAATGGGATGAAGATTGCCCCCATAAGATACATCCTAACCCCTGAACCCTATGAATATGAACTTATTTGAAAAAAGGGTGTTTGCAGAGGTCCTGCAGTGAAGCATCTGCAGATGAGGTCATCCTGGATGACTCAGGTGTGCCCCAAATCCAATGACAAGTGTCCTTCAAAGAGAAGAAAGGATGCAGACAGAAGAGAAGACCGTGTAAACATAGAGGCGGAGATTGGAGTGATTTGAGAATTCAGCCTCTAAATCAGTAAGAAAATAAATGTTCTTTAAAGCCACCTAGTACAAATGAACCCATTTTCAAAACAGAAATAGTCACAGATTTCAAACATAAACCAGGGAATAAGGAGGGGGAGGAATGTATTGGGAGTTTGGGACTGACATATACACACTACTATATATAAAATATAAAATAGATAACTAATAATAGTTAACTAAATAGATAAATAAAAATAGATATATAATATATAAAATAGATAACTAACAAGTACCTGTTCTATAGTACAGGGAATTCAATAGTCTGTAATGGCCTACATAGGAAAAGAATCTAAAAAAGAGTGGAGATATGTATATGTATAACTGAATTACTTCACTGTACAGCAGAAACCAACACACCATTGTAAAGCAACTCTACTCCAATAAAGTCTTAGTCACTCAGTCATGTCTGACTCTTTGCGACCCCATAGACTGTTGCCCGCCAGGCTCCTCTGTCCATTGGGATTCTTCAGGCAAGACTACTGGAGTGGGTGGCTGTTTCCTTTTCCAATCCAATCACAGTGAATTTTTTTTAAATTAAAGATTAATTTATTAAAGAATAAAGGCACCCAGTTGGGAGTAATTTGTTACAGCAGCCCAAACCAAAGGATAACCCATCTCTCTAAGAGTAGGAGTCAAAATGCTGATGACAGCTGTCAGTGTCTGCCATCAGTTCCTCTTCTGAGCCCACTTGCTTCTACTCATGACCAGACTCTCACCCCTCTGGCCGCGGTGCCTCTAACTGTTAAGACTACTCCCCAGGCACACACGCTCTTCTTGGGGCTCTGCCATCTGCTGTTCCCTCTGCCTTCAATGGACCTTTTTTTATTGTCTGTCTCTTCACCAGAATGTTCGCCTTATGAAGCCAAGAAAGTCTGGTCTATTTTGCCCACGGCTCTCTGCACAGCTCCTAGAAGATGCTCTGGAAGTATGTGTTGAATGAATCTGTGACTTCTGAACCCTTCAGTTCAGTTCAGTTGTTCAGTCGTGTCCAACTCTTTGCAACCCTATAGACCGCAGCACACCAGGCCTCCCTGTCCATCACCAACTCCCAGAGCTTGCTGAAACTCATGTCCATTGAGTCGGTGATGCCATCCAACCATCTCATCCTTTGTCGTCCCCTTTTCCTCCCACCTTCAATCTTTTCCAGCATCTTTTCAAATGAGTCAGCTCTTTGCATCAGGTGGCCAAACCCTAAACCTTTCCAGATCCCCCCTTACCAGCAGAAGTGGTTCTTCCTCCCCTGTCTAATGAGGCTGCTTCGACCTTCTTTGGAGACCTTATAATGATGTCACCTAGTCAGTTACCAAGCAAGGGGATGCCCATTCTTATAACCTACTCCTCCCATCCCTTGTTGTCTCCAATCCCAAGATTTGAGGAGGACGATGTTGGAATGAGTTGTCATGTGCAACCCACTGCCTCACCCCTTAACTAATGTCATCCCTTTGGGTGATATTCCTTTCAGCAAAACACTGAGACATACTTTGGTGAACATTCTGGAGAACTAGTCTCAGGAAGGAGGTGGGAGGTTTTGCCATCGAAACAGGCTTGCGCTCTCAGTGGGAAGGATGGAATCCCAGAGAAGCAGAGTGTAAGTGGTGGCACTAAATTCCATAGAAACAGGATAGGTAACACAACACACAGCAGGGCTGGAATCTGGAACTAAGATGGTTCACCCCCAAGGATCTTTGGGGTGATTGTTCATGCTGTCACGAGTAAGCCCTGGGAGTTGGTGATAGACAGGGAGGCCTGGCGTACTGCAGTTCATGGGCTCAAAAAGAGTCAGACATGACTGGGTGACTGAACTGAACTGATGAAAAATGAAAGTGTTAGTCACTCAGTCATGTCCAACTCTTTGCAACCCTATGGACTGTAGCCCGTCAGGCCCCTCTGTCCTTGGACTTCTCCAGGCAAGAATACTGGAATGGGTTGCCATTTCCTTCTCCAGGGGATCTTCCTGACCAATGGATTGAACCCAGGTCTCCCACAGTGCAGGCAGATTCCTTACCATCTGAGCCACCAGGGAAGCCCATATATATATAGTTGTTCTTCAGCAGCTCAGTCATGTCCAACTCTTTTCAACCCCATGGACTGCAGCACATATCTGTAGTAGATCACCACCGACCAAAACGCTCAGTCTGGTGAACAGCAGCCTGCCTTTAATCACCACCATGGAAAATCATGGCCTCTCATCGAATTTCCAGACCCAGTCAATTCACAGGCTCAGCTGTCAAGCAAGGGTGAGGCCAGGTACACGGAATACTCCAAGTATGTACTCTTAACCTGCCTCTGACTTACCCTTGGGACCATAGAGGCCACTGTGGTCCACTAGTCAGAGATGGAATCTTAGTCTGGATCTCTCTACCTGTGGACACCCAGTTCCTGACTGCATAATTGGAAACCAACACAATTGGCAGCTGGAAGAATTCCAATGATGGAAAAATCATCCAAAGGAAGCCCCAGGCACTGTCTTGTCAATTATCTGGCACGTTATCATAAAGAAGTCCCTGACTGAGTGGATCATCTCATTCTGCCCCAAACCATCATGCTGGCCTGCTCCATTAAAGAAATCATGCCAAATGGACCAGATGCCCAGGAACTAGCAAGTATTTCACCACCAAGTGAAAGATAAGCCCCATGAAAATCCAGGGGCCCAAAACTCTGAGACAGGTTGACAGAGACAGTCCCTGCAAAGAGAAACAGAAGTTGCTGAACCTGGAACTCACTGTCATAAAGAAAGAATCCTGACTATTGCTGGGCCCTGGCTGGGAGTGGCACACCCCACTAGGATGGTTTTACGTCTTGGCCAAAAACCGGCTGGGGAAATTGATGTGGGCCTCTTTCTGGGTTCTCTATTCCATTCCATTTATCTATATGCTTCTCCCTCTACTGATACTAGGAAGTGGCACCCACTCCAGTACTCTTGCTTGGAAAATCCCATGGACAGAGGAGCCTGGTAGGTTACAGTCCACAGGGTCACAAAGAGTCAGACACGACTGAGTGACTTCACTTTCACTTTTTTCTACTGATACCACACAATCTTTTTTTTTTTACTTTTTAAAAAATGTTAATTGGAGGCTAATTACTTTACAATATGGTGGATCTCACACAATCTTGATCACTGCAGTTAAATAATGAGCTTTGAAATGTGTTGATCTTGTATCCTGCAACTCTGTAAAACTCACTTATTGGTTATGGGAGTTTTTCCAGTAGATTCCTTTGGATTTTCTATGAAGACAATGATATCATCTGCAAACTGAGACGCTGTTATTTCTTCTTCTCAATCTGTGCACTTTTTGTTTTTTTCCCCTTATTGCACTGCCTAGAACTTCCAACATTGTGTTGAATAAGAGTAGTGAGGGCAGATAGACTTGCCTTCTTCCCAACCATAAGAGAAAATGCCCCATTTTTCACAATTTAACCATGATGTTAGTCATGTCCTCCATAGATGCTATTTAACAAGTTGAAGAATTTCCCCCTCTAGCCTTAGTACTGAGTGACTTACACATCATGAGCATTGTGGTCTTGAATCGACATTGGGTTTGTCAAATGTATGTTCTGCATCAATACAACCATGTGACTTCTTTTGCTTGTCAATATAGTAGATATCATTGATTAATTTTTCATATATTGAGTGAGCCTTTTATCTCTAGAGAAAACCCCATCTGCTCATGGTGTATAATTCTTTTTATGTGTTTGTGGATGTGATTTGTGAATTTTACATTATTGGCCTTTCACACACATGTATAGCCACCTCCCCATGTCTGTCCCTCATCTAGAAATTGGAGAAGAATTTTCTTTTTAAATTTCCTCTCTTTTCACAGAGAATAAGTTAGATGCATAGCCACTTTGCCCCATATAACATCATTAAAATAGAACTCTTCCTTAATGGTGGATGCTTGTTTTCATAAATCCCTCTATTTACAAGATGTACAGTACTTAAAGAACTGCCAAACTAAACTTAATTTTTTAGTGGGGAAACTTCCTCTTCTCTTGTTTTGTTTTAAAATGTTGTTTACTTATTTTATTGAAGTGTAGTGGATTTACAATATCATGTTAGTTTCAGGTGTTCAGCACAGTGAATCAGTTATATATATATATATATATTCTTTTTCAGATGCTTTTCCACTATTATAAGATATTGAATATGAAGTGAAAGTGAAAGTGAAGTCATTCAGTCATGTCCGACTCTTTGCAATCCCATGGACTGCAGTCTACCAGGCTTCTCTGTCCGTGGGATTTTCCAGGCAAGGGTACTGGAGTGGGTTGCCATTTCCTTCTCCAGGGGATCTTCCCAACCCAGGGATCAAACCCAGGTCTCTTGCATTGCAGGCAGACGCTTTAACCTCTGAGCCACCAGGGAAGCCCTATATGAAGTGAAAGTTGCTCAATCGTGTCTGACTCTTTGTGACCCTATGAACTGTACAGTCCACGGAATTCTCCAGGCCAGAAAACTGGAACGAGTAGCCTTTCCCTTCTCCAGGGGATCTTCCCAACCCAGGGATGGAACCCAAGTCTCCTGCATTGCAGGCAGATTCTTTACCAGTTGAGCCACCAGGGAAGCCCAATATTGAATATAGTTATTCATATAACTAAATAGATATTGAATATAGTTCCCTGCTATCCAGTAGGTCCATGTTGGTTATCTATTTCAAACTAAGCCTAAGAAGTCACAAAGGGAATCCAGCTTGTAGAAAAACACTTGCTCTTCAAATTATCTACTCTCCCCAGGCTGGAGTACAAACCAGCTGCCCTCTGACTATCTGTCATCATCTCAGATGAACGGAACTTGATTGTTTCGACAATCATGGTGAACATTATGCTGGGCCATTACACTGAAGACATCATGCTTACTGCAGTTGGTGGCCAAGAGGTACCAGAGATGCTTCATCAAGTCACATGTCTGGGGAAGGAAATGGCAACCCACTCTGGTATTCTTGCCTGGGAAATCCCATAGACAGAGGAGCCTCATGGGCTATTGCAACAGGGTAACAAGGACAACCCCTGATTCCCAAAAATATTCAGAAGAAAAAAGAAAAAAAGACACATGTATGCCAGAGTGTGGAGTGTGGGAGATCAAGCCAATGAAAACCCAAGAGAATGACCCTTAGTGATGTTTTGATATGGTCTAGACCATGCTAGGTATTCAGTAAGTTGCTGCACCTCATACCACCTCCCACTCGGGCACCACATTTGGTGGGGTTCTTCAGATTTCATAGGCAGCATATACTACATGAAATTGTGCCCACCAGTGCTTCAGCAAGTTACCTATGAGGTGACACGGTTTTGGTGGGACCCAGGACAAGGAAAGTGTCTATGGCAGGTACCAGTCACTTGACACACTGCAGGGCTGCATGGAGCTTATGACAAGTCCTGAAAAGAGAAACATCCTGTGGATTCCCGAAGGACATCATGCCCTCTACTACAAACATATTTTCCTTTTGATCAATAGCTTCTGGCTTATTCCTGGTCTGTGGGAAAGTCTGAATGTCTGGCCATCTAATCCTCCACGGGAAGGGGAAGATTTTAGACCAGACTTATGCAGATCTGGAAGGTATAGGACAGTCGCTCAAGCAGGTGGTTCCCAGCTCTGCGGCCCCTACTGTGGACAACCCTTTCCCTTGACTGCCACGTGTCCCCTCCTAGGTGTCTTGTTCAAGGTCTCCAAAGGAAGCAAGTGGCAGGCTCCATGGGTTGGACTGAGAGTCTAATGGGGAGAATTGTTTTTACAGAGGAAAGTGAAGTCGCTCAGTCATGGCCAACTTTTTGCAACCCCATGGACTGTAGCCTACCAGGCGCCTCCATCCATGGGATTTTCCAGGCAAGAATACTGGAGTGGGTGGCCATTTTCTTCTCCAGGGGATCTTCCCAACCCAGGGATCAAACCCAGGACTCCCGCATTGTAGACAGACGCTTTAACATCTGAGCCACCAGGGAAGTTTACAGGGTAAAGGAATCAGCAGAGAGGAGTGAGTCTCCCCTCCCAGGAACTACCCTCAGGTCGCAGCCACTGGCACTGCTATGTACTCAGCCTGTCCACAGCAGAGACCTACATTCATTCCCCCAGTAAAGGAGCCTTTGGACTTCCCAGGTAGCTCAACTGGTAAAGAATCTGCCTATAATGCCGGAGACCCCTTTTCGAGTCCTGGGTCAGGAAGATCCCCTGGATAAGGGATAGGCTACCCATCCCAGTGTTCTTGGGCTTCCCTAGAGGCTCAGATGGTAAAGAATCCACCTACAATGCGGGAGACCTGGGTTTGATCCCTGGATTGGGAAGATCCCCTGGAGGATGGCATGGCAACCCACTCCAGTATTCTTGCATGGAGAGTTCCCATGGACAGAGGAGCCTGGTGGGGGTCCATGGGGGTCACAAAGAGTCGGACACGACTTGAGCAACTAAGCACAGCACAACATGGTGGCCTTCCGGGGGGAGGAGTCCGCCACCTGGTGGCCATTGATGAAATCAGCCCCTATCCCGCAGTGGGAGGGGCCACAATTTGTCCTTGGCCCCCCTCATAGACTTACTGTCTTGCATTCACTTTAGCAGTCTTTCATATAACAGTGCTTCTGACCAAGGTAATCCCTGTAAGACACGAGACTTGTGCCCTATGCAAGAGGGACTGCCCTGAAGACCCAGGCTGTAGACGGTGGGGATGGTCAGTCTAGTAGAGGTCAGTTCCTACCCTAGTTGGTGAAAAGACACTGAAGGGGAACTGCTGTCTTACAGGAGTCAAGACTGAGGTGGTGGCCATTGTATGGTGCTGTTTCTCCTTTGCTGGAATCCACAGCCTGCGAATCAAGAAGGGGGAAGGATTCTTCACAATCAGGAGTCATCATTCCTAATCGTCTACTCTCAGGGCATTTCATCCCCTGCCTGCAGCTTGGAGCTCTGTTGGTTCCCAAGAAAGGGATGCTTCTACCAGAACCCAAGTGTTGGTTCCATCATATTGCAAGTTGAGATTGCCATCTGGTGACATAGGGTTTTTTATGCCGCTGAAACAACAGGCAAACTACCAGTCTACTGAGTAGGCTTGGATGGTTGATGTTGTATTTTAGTTGCTCAGTCGTGTCCGACTCTTTGCAACCCCAGGAACTGCAGCATGCCAAGCTTCCCTATCCTTCACTATCTCCTGGAGTTTGCTCAGATTCATGTCTATTGAGTTGGTGATGCCATCCAACCATCTCCTCCTCTGTCGCCCCCTTCTTCTGCCTTCAATCTTTCCCAGCATCAGGGTCTTTTCCAATGAGTTGACTCTGCATTGGTTGGGTGGCCAAAGTATGAGAGCTTCAGCTTCAGCATCAGTTGTTCCAATGAATATTCAGGGTTAATTTCCTTTAGGATTAACTGGTTTGATCTCCTTGAAGTCCAAAGGACTCCCAAGAGTCTTCTCTAGCACAATAATCCAAAAGCATCAATTTATTGGTGCTTAGCCTTCTTTATGGTCCAACTCTCACATCCGCTCATGACTACTGGAAAAACTATAGCTTTGATGATACGGACCTTTGTTGGCAAAGTGATATCTCTGCTTTTTAATACACTGTCTAGGTTTGTCATAGCTTTTCTTCCTAGGAGCAAGTGTCTTGTAAATTCATGGCTGCAATCACCATCCCCAGTGATTTTGGAGCTCAGGAAAATAAAATCTGTCACTGTTTCCATTTTTCCCCCCATCTATTTGCCATGAAGTGATGGGACCAGATGTCATGACCTTCACTTTTTGAATGTTGAGTTTTAAGCCAGCTTTTTCACTCTCCTCTTTCACTTTCATCAAGAGGCTCTTCAGTTCCTCTTCACTTTCTGCCATAAGGGTGGCATCCTCTGCATATCTGAGGTTACTGATATTTCTCCAGGCAATCTTGATTCCAGCTTGTGCTTCATCCAGTCTAGCATTTTGCATGATGTACTTTGTATACAAGTTAAATAAGCAGGGTGACAATATACAGCCTTAAAGTACTCCATTTCCAATTTGGAACCAGTCTGTTGTTCCATGTAAGGTTCTAACTGTTGCTTCTTGTCATGCATACAGGTTTCTTAGGATGTTATCACCTGGAAATAGTGTCACTGTTCACCCATGGGATTGAGAAGGATTGTAACTTGAATCCAAGGGATCCTCTGGGGTACCTCTGACTCCTGCCACATCCAGGCAGACCAGGAAGGCTTCAGGCTCAGCAGGAAGAAAGGTTTGAGTCACTTACCAGGTAATGGATTCTGACCAGCTGAAGTTGGAGAGCAAAAGGAAGACAGGGAGGGTAGTGAAGAAGGAACTTAAAAAGACCAACGGTGGTCTCAAGATCAGTTACAGAAAGGAGAATGGTAGTAGCTGTTGAAGGGTGAAAGGTTGTTGCTGAACAAAAAGACGCTGGGATTCTTGGCCTCTGGAGGAGAAGAATTCAATCCGGGGCCAGAGATGAGGCTTGATCACTCAGAGCTTTGTGTAATAAAGTTTTATTAAAGCATAAAGGAGATACAGAACGCTTCTGACATAGGCATCAGAAGGGGGCAGAAAGAGTACCCCCCTGCTAGTCTTCAGCTGGATGTTATATAGTCTCTAGCAGTCTGTTGGAGAAGGCAATGGCACCCCACTCCAGTACTCTTGCCTGGAAAATCCCATGGATGGAGGAGCCTGGTAGGCTGCAGTCCATGCGGTCGCTAAGAGTCGGGCACGACTGAGCGACTTCACTTACACTTTTCACTTTCATGCATTGGAGAAGGAAACGGCAACCCACTCCAGTATTCTTGCCTGGAGAATCCCAGGGACAGAAGAGCCTGGTGGGCTGCCGCCTATGGGGTCACACAGAGTCGGACACGACTGAAGCTACTTAGCAGCAGCAGCAGCAGTGTGTTAATGAAAGAAAGAAATGTCTTAAAACTCAGAATGGCACCAGGCCCCTCATCCATAAGATGCATTTTGGGATAATCTTGGCACCAGATGATTCATTCCAGGCCATAAAATGATTGACTTGAATCTTGTAGAATGGCAGATTACCATACAAATAGTTTCGTTTACATAGATTAGGGGAATAATGCCTGAGTATAATATACTGGTTTGTCAAGTAGTTTCTGAGGCATTAGGCAGAACCGACTTGAAGACAGAGCCTGGGGTAAATGCATAGTACATTAACATAGCTTAAGACAAACATTTCCATAAGAAAAATGCATTGGTTAACTCAAGGTTTGAGAATAAATTCAGGTGGAACCAGGTGTCATTATGGCAATACAGTATTTTAAGAGAAACCTTTTAAATTTGTATAGAGAAGGAAAAAAATATCACTAGTTTGCTTCCTCCCGCCACTTAAGAGAGATAAAAATGTCTGACACTTGCAGCCTATTTCCTCCGTTTGGAGACCCCTGGCCTTCCTGCCTGTTACCCTCTCAAGGGGAGGGACATGTCAACTTTCCAATTTTCTTTCTCTACTGATTTCATGGATGTCAAAGAAAGGTTGATCGAGGTTAGCTTTAAGTTTTCCTTTAGATTTGAGACTGTTGAGGTGAGATGATATATGAACCAGAAGACAAATCAATATCCCCTAGAGATGGATATAGTGACTTATGGGCATTGTGGTCTCCTGTTTTAGGGAGTGCTGTTTCGTTTGTAGCAGGAATAGTAGAGCAGCTTTAAATTTGCCAAGAACCAGTGGATGTTGCTAGGGGGTGTATACTGATGTTGGCTAGCAAGGGGGTTTATTAAAGTGGATAGTTGGTTTTCTCTTAGCTGCCACTGACTCCTGACGCTACAGCACTTCCAATGGTTTTGTAAGCACTTTCTCCCTAAGGGCTTCCCTGGTGGCTCAGATGGTAAATTCGGGAGACCTGGGTTAGATCCCTGGGTTGGGAAGATCCCCTGGAGAAGACAATGGCCACCCACTCCAGTACTCTTACTTAGAAAATTCCACGGATGGAGGAGCCTGGTGGGCTACAGTCCACGGGGACGACTGAGGGACTTCACTTTCTTTTGCTCCTTGGATTAAATCCCTTTCTGCTTGAAACCCCTAGAGCAAACACTGTTCCCCACAGTGAATCCTGACTGATTATAGAAAAACACATGAACATCAATGTACAAGTATCATTGCTCTCTGGAAGGACATGGTAGGAGGCTGAGAAGTCTTTTTGTCCATCAACGAAATGATGTGACCTTTGTTGCTTCCGACTGACCCTTCCGAGGGAGAGGCATCACACAGGTTAGAACTCTGGGTGCTGATCCGAACTTTGCTATTCGTGCTTTTATGTTTACCAAGTGTGTTCACCAAGGGCAGAGCGTCCGTTGAAGAGCATACAACCAGGCCTGGCTGCTTCTCAGTTCTTCCGTTGGATGACTTTGGCAGGGGATGTCTCGCTGTGGCTGAGCTTACTCACCTGCACGATTGAGACCGTGATAATAGGGGGTGTGGATCTAGGGAGCTAGCCGCCTGTCCAGTGTTTGGCATAGTTACGGGGCCCTGCAGGACTCAGCAAGTGTCGTGTGGGTGGCTGTTGTTTACCAGCCTCAGTCCCCGGCTGCATTGTCTTTCTGGGATCCATCTTTTCAAGTCTGCAAACAGCCCCTGCCTGTGTGAACTTTTTGATCAGGGAGGACTTGGGTTCTGTCCTGCCGCTGGAGTCTGCAGTCTTTGGGGGAGGGCTCCAGCAGAAGCAGTGCTTGGTGAACCAGGGGAAGCGGGAAGTCACGGGGCGCTTAGGCTGTGTCCGTGAGCTTTGACTCCGCAGGTGCGGGTGTAGATTTCGCCTCTCGCGACTCCGAGGCCCGAGGCCCGGAGACCAGCCCTTCTGACGCGGCCGATCGGGGTGGGAGGGGAGGACGGGGGGTGAGATTGGCGGCGGGGGGACCCGCTCCGGCCCGCCGGGCTGGGCTGCCCGGAGCCGGGGGTGGCGCCTGCCCCCCACCCCGGGCCGAGGGTCGCGGGGCCGCCGGGGGGGTGGCGGCGCTGGGCCGGCGATCGGGCGGGAGGCGCTGGGCCCGCCCCGCCGGCAACCCCACCGACTTCCTCCGCCGCGGGCGCTGGCCGAGCCAGAGGGAAGGCAGGCACCATGAGCACGGGAGACACCGTCTGCACGGGTTGGCTGGTCAAGTCGCCCCCTGAGAGGAAGCTGCAGCGCTACGTGAGTAGGGGGAGTCGCTCCGCGCCCTCGGGGGGTCCCGGGGCCCTTCCGCGCGCGGGGGATCCCCGGGATCCTCCCCACCCCCGACGCTCCGGCGGCGGGCGAGGCAGGCGGCTGGCAAAGCGAGATCGTACGTCGAGGAGCCGAGCGCCGACCCCGGTCTCGGAGCGGGACCTCCCGAAGGAGCGTCCCGGTCCCCGGGGCCGTGGCGGCGATGGGCCGCGAGCCCCATCCTTCCGCGTAACTGTCATCGGACACCGCCGCCCTTGCGGTCTTCCCCAGGCTGTTCCTTCTTCGTTCTTTCTTTCTTCGGACGCCCCTCTTTGCTGGTACTTATGGGCACCGCGGGTTTTCGGTAGGAGGAGACACGGGGCGCTCAGGAGACCTCCCCTTCCTACGCATCCCATCACCATCTTAAATGGACGACCCCGGCTCGAAATTTCTTCTCTCCAGCCGCGTCAGCAGAACAAGGTCTTTGCAACGTACACTTGCTCAGACCCCTTTCTCCGCTGAGCCAGGAGCAGACTCGTGTCCGTCTCTTAGAGGCATTTTCTCATTACAGCCATAGATAGATTTTTTCCCCCCTGATTTACGACCAGTGTTTACCTTCATCATTCTTTTGGGGTCCACCAGTCCCTAAACACGAGGTCCAATATTTCTCGGGCTCTGAAGCACTCAACAGCTTTGCTAAGGGTGCAGCTGCTTGGAAAACTCACTGACGTTCAAAGGTGGGGGGGGGGGGCGGTGACGGTCTGCTACAGAGCCGGCCTTGCAAAACCAGCTCGAGGCAGGTTTACTCTCTGCCCTTCGACATTCGAGCGAGTGTCCGACGCTGCAGGAAGCTGGCGAACCTGCAGACCAAAGTTCGTGGAAGGTTGTTGGCTAGGACTGGTGTATATCTTGTCCTGACGAGACTGGCTTAGGAAAGTTGATTAGCCGCTCATCCACCTGGGGAAAGCCGTGAGTGTCTACACCTGTTATCACATGTGTTTCCTTCTTGGGAGGTCCGATGGAGGTGTGGCAGGTGTGGACTTTGCACCGGTTAGTGTGTGAGTAGTGTGATCGGGTGGTGATGGAGGAGACTTAGGACGCGAGACTGCCTCAGTGGCATCCTCCCAACACTTCAAGACCAGAAAGGGTAATTTTTTCTAATGAGGGACATAGTCGTTTAGACAGGCTTTGATGCTTTTTGGTTGAAAGCCATCTCGGGAACACACGCCGAAGTCGTTTCTCTCTCTAAGCTCTGCAGGAATCTCCTGTGGCCACTAGGTGGCGATCATGCGTCAGGGCCGCGAGGCAACGCGACGCTATCACTCAGCCGCTGTTGGTTCAGATCTTATAGGGGGTATTCATTCCTTCTTTCTTTTTAATTGAGCACCAACTCTGAACTAGGCCCTGTGTCATCGAGAAAAAACAACTTGCTCCCTGTCCTCCGGAAGTCCACACCGTAACATCTGTAACACAGCGACATAACAAAGCAGGCTACTAGCACAAACAAGGCAATAATTGAGTTCTTACATGGCCAGAGCAAGTAGTACTCTGTTCATGTTTCTTAAATGACCAACAGAAGCTGAGTCTGTTTTTAGGTAAGTCTTTCAGTGCAAGCTAAGCTGGTGTTTCATCCTCTTGAATCCATGAGCCAAGTTAGTTTTGTGACTGTTCTTTTAAATTTAAAATTTAACTGTAGTTGATTTACAGTATTGTGTTACTTTCAGCTATGTAGCTATAGAGTTTTTCCATGATAGGTTATTGCAAGATATGGAATATAGTTCCCGATGCTACACAGTAGGACCTTGCTGTTTATCTCTTTTATTCATATTAGTGTGTGTCTAATTCCCAACTCTTAATTTATCCCCCACTTTCCCCTTTGGTAACCATGTTTCTTTTCTGTGTCTGTGAATAGATATTATGTCTACATGTTTCAAAAATTTAAAATATATATATATATTTAAGACATACATGGAGAAATCTCACTCTCCCCTCTGTCATCATCCATCTTAATTGCCCTTAGCCCTCAACCATTTTTTTTTCTTAGTTTGTACCTTCACCTGTCCAATATTTCTTTATATAAATACAAGGACATATGTATATAGCTCCTTATTTTCCCCTTTCTTTCACAAAGGTAGCTTAGTCTATATTCCATTCTACATTGTCTATTCATTTAAGAAGACAAATAGATGGCTAACAGGCACATGAAAATAGGCTCAACCACTGATTGTCAGGGAAATGCAAACCAAAAGCACAGGTGAGCTAGCCCCTCACACCTATCAGAATGGCTGTTAGAAAGATAAGAGTTAACAAATGCTGGCAAAGATGTTGGAGAAAAGGGAACCCTCCTACACTGTTGGTGGGACTGTAAACCGGCACACAATGAAAAACAGTACGGAGGTTCCTCAAAAAATAAAAACAGAGCTACCATATGATCTACCAAATCCATTTCTGGGTATTTATCCAAAGGAAACAAAATCACTGATCCACAAAGGTATCTGCACCCCCATATCCACTGAGGCATTATTTCTAATAGGTAAGGTAAGCCACCTAAGTACCCATCAGCATATGAATAGATAAAGATGTGTTGGTTGCTCAGTCGTGCCCAACTCTGCGACCCCATGGACTGTAGCCAGCCAGGCTCCTCTGTCGGTGGGATTCTCCAGGCAAGAACGCTGGAGTGGATTGCCATTTCCTTCTCTAGGGAGATAAAGACCCTTCTTTACCTACACATATATATATACAGTGGGATATTATTCAGCCATCTAAAATAAGGACATCTTGCCACTGGCAACAACATGGATGGAACTTGAGGGCATTATACGAAGTGAATTAAGTCTGACAGAGAAAGGCAAATACCAGGTGATCTCAATTTTATGTAAACTCTTCAAAATTGAACTCAGAGATACAGAGAACAGCTTGGTGGTTGCCAGAGGCAGGGGAAGGGGGCTGGGTGGGTGACATGGGTGAAGGTACTCCAAAGGTACAGACTTGCAGTTATAAAATAAATAGTTCTGAGTATATTAATATACAGCATGGCGACTGTAGCTAGTAATACTGAAATGTGGATTTGAAAGTTGGTAAGAGAGTCGATCTTGAAAATTCTCAAAAAAAAATGTTACTCTAGGATTCTGTCCATGTCAGTGACCAGAGATCTTTATTATTTTTGACAGCTGTGTACCATCTTGATGTGTGGCCATACCATGTTTATTCAGCCACTTCCCTGTTTTGGACCCCTGAGTTGTTTCCCCTCTTGATGTGTATAACCATGGCCACAACTAGTAACATTGCCCAGGTGATGCTTTCCTTTTTATGCAGGTACACCTGGATGATTACCAGAGCTGGGATTGCTGGGCCTGTGAATCTAGAATCCATAGATATTAACGAATGTTCCATTTTGCATTCCTTCCAGCAGTGTCAATACTGCTTGGCCAACAGCACGTGATGTTAAACTTGGACATTTTTTGCCATACAATAGGTGAGAAATGGTGTTTCAGTGTCATTTGAATTGGCAGTTCTTTTACATGGAGGGAAGTTGAACATGTCTTGACATGTGTGTGCCTTCTCCCTGTTGGTCTTTTTAGCTGCAATTTTTGGGAGATGATTAGTCCTTTGGGAGAAGAGATGTGTATACTTTTCCCTTATTTGTCACTTGTATTTTGACTCTGCTTCTGGTGCTTGTATGGTTTTGTTTTTGTTTGTATTTTGTTGTATTTGATCATTTTTCCCCTGAGTGTTTGGGTTTATTGAGGCATTGGGGTCTATGGGGGAGATGCAGGTACCTGTAGGCCGGGTCAGGCATCAGCCTGGGGGGATGATGATGCTGGCAGGTGGCCAGGGGTGGGATCTGCACCACCTGGATTGACTTGAAAGTGTGACTCTCAGCTCCCTCCTGCCAAAGCCTGGGGCTCCAACTTGCTTGCCCAGCAGGGGTGATTGCCCCTGTACTGGGCATGGCCTTGTGCTGGGGCAGTGAGTTCGTACATTTCTCCTCCTTCAGGCAAGGCCCACAGCCCTTCTTCCCCAGGAATGTCATCAGCTCAGTGTTTGGGACACTGGGGTTCTGGGTCTGAGCTGCTGAGCAGAAGCAAACAGGAGCCCTGGTTTGTGTTTTATTTTTTATATTTCGATTCAGGATCCTTTTGGAGTTTACCTTGGTGCAGATGTAAAGAACGGATCTGATGTTATTGTTTTCCAAGTTGCTGTACAATTTTGCCAACATAAAATTATTTAAAAAATTGGTCTGTATCCCTACTGGTGTCAAATACTGCCCTTCCTTATCATAGATGAAATTCCTATATTTCATTCTGGTTCATTTTCTGGATTTTCTGTTATCTTCTATTGTATCTCTGTCAACTCATGTGCCATTATTATGCTCTTTTCATTAGAGAGGTTTTACGATTGACTTGAATACTGATATGGCTGCTGCTGCTTAGTCATATCTGACTCTTTGTGACCCCATGGATTGCAGCCTGCCTGGCTTCTCTGTCCATGGGACTCTAAGCAAGAGGACTAGAGTGAGTTGCCTTGCCCTCCTCCAGGCAGACCCAGGGATAGAACCCAGGTCTCCTGCATTGCAGGCAGATTCTTTATCGCTGAGCCACCAGAAAAGCCTCCACTGATATGGCTTTATTGTTGGTGGTTTTTTGTTGTTGTTGTTGTTGGAATTTTTAGAGTTTAGTTTGGCTAGTTTTGATTTTATTTTGCCACATGAACTTGAGAATTGGCTTGCTTACTTTCAAAAGAAAATCTGTTATTATTGGAAAGGAGGGTTATTTTAGATTTTTAAATTAACTTAGAGAGAACTGATATTATGGTGTTGAGCCTTTCTATCCAAGAACAAAATATGTCTTTCCAGTTGTTCAAGTCAGCTTTTATGTCTTAGAAGAGTATTTCCAGGTTTTTCTCACATAGGTCTTTGCACACTTCTTGTTAGTCTTATGTCTATTTGGGGTTTCTGTGTGTGTGTGTGTTTGTTGTTTTTTTCACTTTTGTTGTTACTGTAGACGGGGCTTTCTCCATTATGTCTACTAACTGTTGTTTGTATCTGTAGGGCTATAAGATTCTATCTTCACCTCCATTCCTTAGAAAACACAACTTGAGCCAAAGCTTATTTGCCAAGGCTCTGTTGGGGTTGTAATCTCAGTGTGGTGAGAGTGATGGAAAAAGGAAAGGAAGTAAATAAAATACAAAATAGTGTGTTACTGAATTGGTTGCAGTTTCATAAGAAAACACACCCACTAGTTGGGTCAGTTGGATGGACTTGGACAGGCTCTATAGAATCAGTTTGTCTTTGAGACGGTCTTTTGCAACGAAGAAGGGAGATGAATGTATCTCCCAGTTTGGTTATGGTGCCTGTCTCTCAGTATCTTTCTGGGCAACCACTAGGAAAGCGAATGTTTTGTGGCCCAGTGTCTAATCTGAATCTGGAGTGGTGGAAGGCTCTGGACTATTTGAGGGTCCATTGGATCAGACCTGGGCATGGTGGGGAAGGACTCTCAGCACAGGCCACAGCTCCGCACAAAGCGAGTAGCCAGGCTTGGAAGGCAGGTGGGGCCAGGTTCAGCTGGAAATGCACAAAATTTGGTCCAATATAATTTCAACATATTAATATTCTATCCTCTTACCTTTGATTTATCATATTTTTTTTGTAGTAGTTTTTCAGTTGATTTTTCTTTGAGGATGTCCTATGTAGACAGTCATGTCATCCAAAATAGAATTTTACCACTTCTGTTTTCAATTCTTATGTATCTCATTTTTTTCCATTTTGTCCAAATGTGTTGGGTAACACCCCAATGTGAAAAAGTAGTATTGACAATGGGCAAGCCTATTTTGATCTACAGTGCAGCCAAAAAAATAAAATAAGCAAGTCAAGATCAGTGTTTTTCTATTAAGAAAGATACTGGAACCTTATACCAATTGAACAACAAATCCTCATTTCCTTTTACCCCTGTTCCCTGGGAGCCACCATCATACTCTCTGCATCTAAGAGTTTGACTATTTTAGGGACCTTTTCTTAAAAGTGGAATCATGCAGTATTTGTTCTTCTGTGCTTGACTTATCTCACTTAGCATAATGTCCTCCAGGTTTATCCATGTTGTCACAGATGGCAAGATTCCCTACTTTTTAAAGGCTGAGTAATATTCCATTTTATGGAAATAGCACATTTTCTTTAGCCATGCATCCATCAGTGAATATACTTAGATTGTTTCTGTGCCTTGGCTATTGTAAACAATGTTCTGATGAACATGTAAGCATAGATATCTCTTTGAGATCCTGATTTGAATTCTTTTGAACATATATCAAGAAGTGGGATTGCTGGCCCCTCTTGGTATAAAGTGTTAGCTGTGTCTGACTCTTTTATGACCCCACATACTGTAGCCTGCCAGGCTCCTCTGTCCATGGAATTCTCCAGGCAAAAATACTGGAG
Source organism: Capra hircus (assembly GCF_001704415.2). Lineage (NCBI taxonomy): Eukaryota > Metazoa > Chordata > Mammalia > Artiodactyla > Bovidae > Capra > Capra hircus. The sequence goes on along the minus strand of NW_017189652.1, from coordinate 189,776 downwards.
TGGGTTGCCATGCCCTTCTCCAGGGGATCTTCCTGACCCAGGGATCAAGCCCAGGTCTCCTGCACTGCAGGCAGATTCTTTACCATCTGAATCACCTGAGTATAAAGTCTCAATTATACAAGATAAGTTGTTTCTAGAGATTGACTGTACAGCATAATGGTTATAGCCAACAATACTGTATTATGCACTTAAAAGTTGTGAGAAGGTTAGGTCTCATGTACGTGTTCTTAGTGTACACACATTCACACACACACACAAAGGAACACAGGGAAACTTTGGGAGGTAATGGATCGATTACCTTGTGGTGATGGTTTCACAGGTGTCTACATATGCCAAACTCATCAAATTGTACATGTTAGTTATGTACAGTTCTTTGTGTGTCAATTATACTTCAATAAAGCTGTTTGTTAAAAAAGGAATATATTGACTTTGGGGCTAGGAGAATATATTTTCTTCATGTTAGTGAAATATTCCACAATTCCTGTATTAATCAGTTTTTTCTTTCATCAAAAGTCATTTTTGGATTTTATTAAGAAGTTTTTCAGTTTTTCTAGTGATGGTCATATGACTTTTTCATTAAATCTGGCAAAGCAATGAATTCTATTAATAGATCATCTAATATTAAACCACTTTTACATTTCTGGAAAAAGTACCAGCTGGACAAGGTATAATTTTATTGTGTTGTTGGATTATTCATACTAATATTGGTTTGGCCGGAAACCCTGAGCAAACTTTTTGGCCAACCAAATATTTTATATTGTGTATTTGTACCAATATTCATGAGAGAGACACTGGTCTTTGGCTTTAAATTTGGCTTTATTTATTTCTGTACAGTCTTTAGCAGATTTTGGCATAAATGTTATACTTGGCTCATACAAAAATTTGGAAGTTTGCCATATTCTAGAATATTTTTAAGTGGAGTTGGAATTAACAGCCTTTTACAATTTTGGCAGAATCCCCCTCTAAGCTATATCTGGTGCTTTTTTGGTGTGTTTAGATCTTTGTCAACTCTGTTTCTTTTATGGAAATTGATTTGTTTAGTCTATCTTTCCCTGAGTCAGTTATGTAAATTATACTCTTCCTGGAAAAGTATCTGTTTCATTCTGGCCATCAAATTCATCACATATAATTTTATAAAATATTATGATTTTTACAATTTGTTTTTCCTCTTCCCAGAGGTATTGCTTTCTTGTCATTGTGAGTTTGGGCTCTGTTCCTTTTTCCCCTGTTGGTTAGGTTACTTGATGTGTTCTGTCTTACTGAGTTTTGTTTTGGCACTGAATCAGTGTCTTGCTTACTATTAGTTCTACTTTTTAATTTTTATAGCTCTGTAATTTCTCCTTTTCTATTTATTATTCCTTCATTCAATTTAAGTGCATTTTAGAAATGAGGAAACTTGGACAGACCACATACTCCTTGTAGATGTGGTACCAGTCAAGGTTTTACTTTGCAAGCACCAGAAGCTGATCCTGACTGATTTCAGCAGAAAAAGAGCTTATCAGAATGATATTGGGTCTCTGGCAGACATGCTGAGAGGGCTGGAGAACCAGTTTTGAGGTTAAACAGCCAGGAAAAAACACCCCAAACCACAACTCAGAGCTAGTTCTAGTGAGAAACCCGCTGTCACTACTGCCTACCTGCTCCTTCCCTCTCGTGTCAAAGAGAGCGGGTGTCTGACAGGCTGAGTGAGGCCACTGAGCTGGAGTTCACCACTACCAGCAAACCCTACAGAAAATAGTAGGGAGGAGAAAGGAGAAAGACCATGCCTTAGCTGGGCTTTGATGGTGGCTCAGATGGTAAAATGTCTGCCTGCAATGTGGGAGACCTGGGTTGGATCCCTGGGTTGGGAAGATCCCCTGGAGAAGGAAATGGGCACCCACTCCAGTACTCTTGCCTAGAAAATTCCATGGATGGAGGAGCCTGGTGGGCTACAGTTCATGGGGTCACTAAGAGTTGGACATGACTGCGTGACTTCACTTTCTTTCTTTAGCTGATAAAGTTGTTTTTGCCTGGTGAGGTGACTGGAACCTTCTTTCTTGAGGACTTGACTCCTTGGTGGCCCTTCCAGTGGCACTGGGGAGATTAGAGTGCGTAGAAGCAGCTCAATGCCGTCAAGTGTCCCATTCCAATGCTCTGGGTCCAGTCTCTCCTAAATGTGGTCATGGTTTCACGTAGAAGACCTGGTGGAATCACTAGACACCTTGCAGCATTAGACTCAGGTTGGTTCTGGAGGATCTCAACCCACGCATGTAAGCTAGAAGAGAGTCGAGTTTCCCAGACCTGCTTCGCCCAACAATTTAAGTCTTGGAGTTGGTCAGCCTTTTGCACATTGAGAAGCAGACACCTCATTGGAGTACTGGGCACATTGGGATCAGGGAACTATTACTCGATGAGGATTTAATTAGAGGGCTCACCGACTGTGTTGGGGTCTGCAGCAGCGATCTTGAGGTTGAACTGGCAGGGGAGACCAGCTGGAAGGGAAACTGGAACAGAAAGGCTATTTGTAGGAGTGCAGCAGAAAGTAAGAATATGTGAATAATTCTAGAGAAATAACCAATGTCAGGTGTCGACTGCTTAATGAAAACTTTCAGGAGAGATAGGTTGTTGAGCAGGGCGGTTGGCAAGCTGGGCCATAGTGCAGTTCTGTAAACTTCAGTGACTGGCAAGTGTATCAGCGGTGATCTCATGACACACTGGCCACGTTTTTTGAGCGATCACGTGTTGTTTGGACACTTTACCAACAGGAAACTGGTTATATAACACTCTTCCCAAAGAGGTGTGTGACAGCTCCGACTGGACAGTCTGCCCATTGTTGTTACCTGGTGAGATTACGTGGAACACACACTTGCTCTCACTGACTTGGGTTCCTCTCAGGCATCTGAGTATGGCCGGTGGATGCTGCTGATCCTTCCATATTCTCGGGCCACAGACCTGCCTCTTCTGAGCTGTTCCCAGGACAGAGTGCACTCCTGGGATCAAAGCCTCAGGCCGAGAGGAGCCAGGCGCCCCTTCCCCTGCTGGAGGCTGCAGGTCCCCCTGGCTCAGGGCTGGCGGCCACCACACTGCTGACTCATGCCGGCTTCCTGTCGAGGGAACCACATTTTCCTCTGTGCTTTTGCTGAGCTCTCTCTCTCTCTCTTCTAGCCTCTACATGTGCTGTTGATGTTTTGCTTTGTCAGGTCCTAGGGACTGGACCTTTCCTTTCTTTCTGGTAAATTTCCCCTTTCTGATCACTGTGGAGCCTTAAGGCCAATCTGTCCAGATCTTTGGAGTCCTGATTATATCATAGAGGCCATGCAGGAGGGAGTATGGGACCACAGACCTTTGTTTGGGGGCAGGTCTTTGAGTTTGAGAGTGTCCCGGGTGGGCTCAGTGGTAAAAAGTCCACACGCCAGTGTGGCGTATGTGGGTTCGGTCCCTGGGTGGGGAAAATCCCCCTGAAGGAGGAAATGGCAACCCATGCCACGATTCTTGCCTGAAGAATCCCATGGACCAAGGAGCCGGGTAGGCTATAGTCCAGGGTGTCACAAAGAGTTGGACACAACTGAACACAACCACTTGGAGTCACAGAGTCACAGGGAATGTGTCAGGACCGCTGAGAGGGAAGAGGATGGGGAGATGGAGGACCTGGTTGCTGAAGGCAACAAAGAGGGAAGCATTTCAGTGATTTGCAAGAATGAAGTGACACCCACCTCCAGACCTGGGCCTAACAGAGAAGGAGATATGGCCTAGTGGCAAAATGGTATCAGAATAAGGCCCAGAGGGGCCTTTCGAGGAGTTTGGCTTGTTGCTGTTGATGAGCTGCTTGGATGATGTCTTCAAAGGAAAAGCCCAGCTAACTGTCTCTGCACAGGTCCTTCTCCAATTAGAAGTTCCCCTGTGCTCAGAACCTGGAGTGAGAGTGGAGGAATCAGGCCATTGTCACCCCCCCCACTTTTTTTTTTTTCATTCGAAGCTGGTTTCTGATTCACATCCGTGATTATGGACCACCTAGCTCTCGATTGTAACAGGTCAATACTCACATACATCTTTATTTTCTGAGAGCCTCATATCATGAATCCATCCCAAATCTCAACAGAGTTCCTGGCCTTCGGAGGCAGTATTCATCTACTTCCACACGGAAGGGAATCATATCTGGTTGTCTTTTCGTGACTTAACACCTGCAGGTCCTGTTTGAGGGATTGCTCTTGGCGGCTAGACACCTTTTGGCTTCGACTTTAGGCATCCGCAAGGGTCGGGGAATTCAAATGCCCCACTGCTTACACAGGAGATGAAGGACTCAACACAGAGAACCTCTGACAGGAACACACCTGGAATGTTCCAGGAGCAATGAGCTGGGCTGGAACCCAGGGAGTGAGCAAAGAGCAGTTGGGGTTAGAGAGGTGATGGGAGAGGGTGAGGGGGCTGGTGTCAGGTCTTAGAGGGTCTAAGAAGAGGCCTGGGACTTTTCCTCTCAGTGAGGAAGGAAGACCTTATGTGGGTTCTGAGCATAGAAACCATGTGACTGGACGTGCATTGTAACGGTCAGTCTGGCAGCCAGTTGACTGTTGACTGTAGGGACAGAGCCGAAGCAGATGATGCTGGCTTGCTTGACATCTGGCAATGATATTCTTGTACTAGTTCAACATAAAAGGTGGAAAGAAAATGGCAAAAAATACTTTTTTTATAATCCGCTGTTTCCTGTCAGGGATCAAAGTCCGGTTCCTTCTGGCATGGAGCTCCCTCTGTTCTTGTCTGTCTCCCTCCAGTCAAGAGTCTCACAATGCATCCCGCAGCACTGGTAACTCAGTTTCCTCTGCCTTCTTTCCACGTCAGAACCATGCCTGCCTTAGAGCTACACCCCAGCTAGGTTTTCTTGTGGGCTGCTTTGTTGTCCCATCTCAGGCCTCCTTTTCGGTGGCTGTTTCAGTTCATCACCACTAGTTCCTATTTCACAAGAAGCAAGTCTGTTACATTGTGGCTTTCAGGGCTGACAAGAAATCCGTGGTTTGGGGTCTTAGGCCCTGTGCGTGGTGTAACTTAGAAATTAAACTGAAGTTTAAACTGTAATTTAACTCCACCCAAATTTTCACAGCAGAGGAGAACTCTCACATGGCCTTGCCGGAAAGGAGCACCGCTCTTCACAGTGTTACACCCTAAAATGTTGTTCTGGTCAATAGTATAAAGTAAATATGAAAGAAACAGATAATTACTTCTGAGACAGATGCTTGACTTCAAATGTTTTAATATTGGAGAGCTTTTGAGCTTTAAAGAACAGCTCACTCTCATACTCTTTAAACTATTCAGGCACAGAAAAGATGCAAACTTCTTCATAACCTTGATAACAAATTCATAAAAATATAGATCAATCTCACTTCATAGAGACATGGCAAACAAATTCCAGATGTGTTGCATTTAAGTGGAAGACAATGAAATACAGTTTCTACAAAAGAATGTTGTCAGATCTCAATCTGATCTGGAGGTGGGGAAAACCTGTCTAAATATGTTAGAAAAATGATGAAGGAAAAGACAGATTTTTTGCTATTTGAGAATAAAACATTTCTCTTCATTCATTTCTTCAGCCCTTCAACAAATATTTACTGAGCATCTCCTGTATGCCAAGCATGATTTTAGGCACTGATGCTTCAAAAACAATACAAATGTATAAGGCAGATGAGTTTATACCCATGACTTCTGTGAATAATCTTTGTCAGTCATTAGGGAAAGATCAGCATGGCAGTGGGAAAATGGGCAAGTAAAAAAGGTCTACAAAGGGTTATGACACATAAGAAATAAAGCCCTGTGAGACACCAGCCAAATACACATTTAAACAACAAGGTGCTGTTTTGCCTTGAACTGGTGTGACTGCCAGAGCATTCAAAGAGATTTCTGAGGAAGAAAGTGACATTTCTGAACACATGTTTATATAATTCCCCTCTGTGAAACTCATCAGAGTCCAAAAATCCATGTACACACAGCTATTTTTAAAATGGAGAACCAACAAAGACCTGCTTGGACAGCACAGGGAAATCTGCTCAATGTTCTATGGCAGCCTGGATGGGAGGGGAGTTTGGGGGAGAATGGATACATGTATATGGATGGCTGAGTCCTTGAACTGTTCACCCGTATCTATTACAACATTGTTAATCAGCTAAAACCCAATATGAAAGAAAAAGTGTTTTTTTTGAGTCTAAAATAGAGCAGGAAAATCTAACCAACTCATGGAATAGACCTTAGATTAGTTAGACCTCTTATCTACCCCTGGAAAGGTACAGTTTTCACAAAATAGGAGAAAGATTTCTGAAGGATGCCTGTGAAAAATCCTTCACAGTGGCATGAGCTCCACCTGGATTCTCAGATGTCAGGAGCCCAGAGGGACCCTGTGGGGAACAGAACTGAAGCCAGAGGCAGCGGGCAGTGGCTTGAGGTGCTCGCTTGAGACCGCTGCTTATCACTTCACCCCCAAAATGTGACCACATCTTGATTGGCACATGTGTGCCCAGGATCCAGAAATACCCTGGGTTCCAGCAAGAAGGAGGCCCAGAGGATTGGCCTTGAACTGTGAACAGTGAAGGGTTCTTCTTGTTATCGATGTATATGCCAGCAAGTCTTTAACCCAGTTGAAAGCCAGGTTATTCCTTTCCTCTCTAGGTACCTGGGACAAGTCTGCAGGCAGGTGCCCTCTGCGAGCCCAGCTCCTCCCAGGCCTAGACAAGACCTTCAGTCAACAGTGGCATCCTCTGGGTTCCTGTCTGGAGCAACTTGAGTCACAGTTTTGTGCTGACCAGAGGCTGGGAGGTGGATTTGGCAACTTCCTGCAGCCAGAACAGTGTTTTGAGTGGATGAGTTGCCCTGTAACTATCCCTCTGGGGCTGTTAGCAGCCTACCAGCTAGGACCCGTCTCCTGCCTACCACCCTCTTTCTGTTGCCCCCCTGTGCTCTGGCAACTGAGTCATGGGTGGCGTGCCTGTTCACAGCATCAACATCTTAACTTTTGAGGAATGAATGTGCGGCGTGGTTTTTCTCTGTAGCCTCAGGCTGTCATGTCCTGTTTTTAGAAAGCATTCTCAGAGGCTGGTGTTAGGTCAATGTCCACCTCTATTTTTTCAGACCTGTTATTTCCTTATTTCAATATTCAAATCCAAACAGTTCCTTATTTAAATATGTAAATTTAAACCAGGCCTAATTTACATATTTAAATTTAAATATAATCTTTATTTAAATATTTAAGTGTGTCCTTATTCAATTATTTAAATTTAAATATGTCCTCATTTAAACAGTTAAATTTAAATATGTCCTTATTTAAACGGTTACATTTAAATATGTCCTTATTTAAACAGTTAAATTTAAATATGTCCTTATTTAAATAGTTAATTCAGGCAGAACTTATTTTGATTACAGGTGAAATGAGCTAGAGATTCATCAACTGACTCAACAAGATGGACTGAGCTCACTCTCGGCACCAGGAGCCGGGGGGGACATTTTAGAGAGATTTTCCTGCACATTAGACCTCAACTGTCTTACAGCTAATAACACAAGACACCAAAATTTCCAAATGCTTTCCACAATCCCATGTATTTCAGGAGCTCACAGCCTAGCAAGAGCCCTGCCCTGTCTTCCTCCTTAAATGCAGGGGTGTCTCCGTCCACACGGCAGAGATCCAGGACTCCTCTGCCTCTGTTGACAAGCCCTGGAAGCGGATCTCGTGGGCCAGACCGTCTCCAGGACAATCACAGGAAGTTATTCCACGCCTGCGACAAGTCCCGGCTCTGTGTAGTGGCAGGCAGAAGGTTACAGGCCCATCAGGCTGAAGGGTCACAGTAATCCCTGGGCTGGTGGTACTGAGCCAGGGCTGAGAGGAGCCTTAACCTGCTCCTGGAAATTCCCGACCCCCCGCCCTCGGGTTCCCTGGCTTTTGTGGGCCCCCTTGGCGAGGAAGTAGAAGGCGGAGACTGGGGCCCCCTTGAGTAAAGCACGGCAGAAAATAGAACATTAACCAGGACTTTGTTTCTTCGATGATGTTCACCTTCTGCAACACATAACCGCGCCCCAAACTTCCTGAATGTTTTCAAGGTGAAACCACTGGGAAGAAACTGGGAGCTGGGCTTAAAGGAGCCGGGCTTGGGAAGCTACTGAAAGCCTCCAAGCTGTTACCAAAAGCTTTCTTTCATCTCGGGGTCTGGGAGCATTTCCAAGATTCCCAGGGCCTTACACAGAGCAGTCAGGGATACAGTTGTTAGGTTTGGAAAACACTCACTAACATTTACTAAGTCTCTGTAAATAGTCACACAATGCAAAGAGAAACTTGTTCCAGTCAGAAAAATGGGGATGAGGAAAGATAGAAATGAAGGAAATGAAAATGGAGAAGAAAGAAATGAAAAGGCAGTCAAGAGCATGTCTTAGTCCTGTTTCCTCTTCTGGACTCCAGAGAAGAGTCCACTCCAGAGCTAGATCAAGGGAAATGGCTTTGACGGTTCCACATGACAGGACAGTCTGCGGAAAGCAGTCTAACATGTGACCTTGAGGGTAATGTGCTCCATCACCCTGGTTCCACCCAAATCCCTCCCACTGAAGTGCCAGGGGACCAGGAGCAGCTGGTGAAGGGTTAGTAGGAGGAATCTTCATGTTGGAATAGATGCATTCCTGGGTCATCAACCAATGCAAGTAGGCATGTACCCTCCTCCAACTGTGGCTCTATTTTCTCTCTTCTTTAATTTCAACTAACTGGAATTCAGTCTCTTCGATTACATAGAGCCGTGTCCTTGAAAGGGAGGGCTATGAACAAGACCCTCCATCTCTCTGAGGACCAGCTTCTTTTTTCTGGAAAATTAGCTGCCTTGACCACTTCACAGGATTATACATACAAGCTGACAAACTTAGAAGGAAATGCCATCACTGAAAGCTTGTTGGCCCTTGTTCCACTCAGGGGACTTTGAGCACCTGCTCTTCTCTGCCTCCCCTGTACCCAGCCCATTGCATAAATGTGTTTTCACCAGCCCATTGAGTATGGTTCCCCTGGATGCAATGATTGAAATCAAGCATCTTATTTTGTGCTTTTGATGTGCCCCACTTCTTGTAGGTTTCCTTTTCTGTACATTCTTGACTTTTTTTGCATTGAACATCTTTTTGTCAACTGATTTAGAAACCTCCATCCCCAGGAGACTGTAAAGAAACAGGAGCTGCTGTAGGTTTCACTTCATAGACCTGGGTGCATCTGTGTGTGTATACATGTCTGTGTGTTTCACTGTGGTTTCATCATAACACATAGATTCCAGTGACCACAACTGGAAGAAACAGAAAGATCTCTTCCAACACAAGGATTCCTCCTTTTAAGCTTTTCCAGCCAGCTATCTCCTGAGTCATCACCTGGTCCAGCATGATGCACTGATTGTGTGTTGTAGACTAAGACTATTAAAGATGCTGGAAGTACTTCAGGGACTGAGACAGAGGAGGGTCCTGCCATCACAGAGCACATGGGCTAGAGTGGGCATAAGCCAGAGTCCCAGGGCGAGTTGGAGACCAGCTGATGGTCATTGGCCAGGTCTTGGTTCCTAGAGTTCCTTTCTTTTGCACATAACTTCTCGTGCACCTCAAATGAGTTCCCCTTCCAACTGTGTACCTCTCTTTACGTGTAGTGGTGAGAAATGTTGAACTCTGCCCACTAGAACAGGGCCTTGCCACCCACAGATCCTTGGCAGCATCTTTCTGTGTGTCCCCCTCTAATCGAGGTACCTCCTGCAGCATGACAGATAAGGCCCGTGTGAGAGCAGCTCAGAAGCCCAACATGTATAAGTAATCAAAACAGATTCAGATTTTGGAGTCTGAGTCCCAGATCCCGGAGCTCTGGACACTTCGGGTCAGGGCAGGCAGCATGGAGCCCATCCACGGGTCCAAGGCGGGGGGGAAGCCCAAGCAGTTCCTTGAGCAGCTGGAGTTGAAAACTGCTCTGGCTCAGATGGCAGGGATAGTGGAGGATACAAACCCACAGCTCAAAGTGCAGGTCGATGGAGGTTTCATTCCTTCAGCCTGGGTTGGAAAGCCAGGCGATGCAGGCAGCTTGCTGACCGGTCCTGTGCACATGCAGAGGAAATGATTTCATAGCTTTGGGATTTCACCGCTGCAGAGGGGGCAGGGGGCCAATTCCGCTGAAACAAAGGGACAGTAATCACTTTGGCCAGAAAAGCAGTTTAAATCAAAGGTGTCTCTTTACAGCCTCAGAGACTCGCAGGATGTTTCTCCGTTCATTTCAGTGTCTTTCAACAATGGATACAATCCAGACAGGCCACTTCAATTTTATTGGAGTGAATTCTGGAGTTTCAGAAGTGAAGCTTGCTCTAACTCAACCAGGTTTATTTCATTGTGCAAATAGAATCGAGTGCAGGAATAAAGTGCTCAGACTTTGAACTTTTGTCTATGGTAATCTCAGCCTCCAGAGCTTCTTTTATTAGCTGAGAAAAGCTCATGTTAGGCATGTATAGCTGACACCCCAATTTACTCTTGAACAACACACTGCCATATCTGTGTGTTGCATTTGCAAATGCTCCAAATGTGGAGCATTTGCTGTATTTGAGTTAAAAGGCTCTGACCGCACCTTGCCTGACTGCTGAGACCTTGTCTGTATGATTCCCCATCACAACTCCAGTTCCTTGCACATAAATAGGTGATGAATGAATCCTGGCGATGAGGTTTGTTATGAAACCACAAAGCTAGTCATGTTTCTCAAGACTAGTGTTTTAAACCTAGGTCCAGGGCACCCTGAAATCATGTATGAAATTCATTAACTCAGCAAGTATGAGCAACTCTTCTGTGACACGTAGCAGAGGTTAATGCAGTAATCAAGACAACAAGGCCTCTGTAGGGGACTGGGGATTGACATGGGAGCCAGACACCCATCCTCAAACAGATAGATAGGAAAGAGAAATCGTAGGTATTGAAAGTAGTGTGTTTGGAACTAAGGTGTAAAGTGATGTGCAGCCACTTGGCCTTGAATGATCAGAGAAGGTTGCTCTGAGATGATGACAATTAAGTTATGGTTTCAGCAATGGGAAACTGAGATCTGAATGACAGGCATGCAGATAATCTGGTGAAAGACTATATTGAGAAGAAGGACCAGGGAGGGCAAAGGCCCCAAGGTGGGAATGAGATTTGACCTGTTCAGAAACAGCAGAAAGAACAGTGTGAAAGAACCTGAGAGTGGTGGAGCTAAAGAGGAAGAGGAGGGTAGGGCTAGGTCCAGGGGGAGGCTCCGGGCCAGGTTCAAGGGGGTGGATATTATTATAAGGTTTACAGGGCCTTTGGAAAGGGCAAATCGAGGGAGCCACATGAGTGGATTGATGTTTTTTAAAGACCGTTGAGTTCTGTGTCGAGAATGAATTTCTGGGGGGCCTAGGACCAGGGCAGCTGTAGCAGGGTAACATGGAGAGGTGAAAGTACAGTCAGCAGGCCATGCACACAGTTTGGATGTGAAGAGTGAAACAAGGGTCTCTCTGAGAAATGCTACTAGGTGAGGCCAGTGAGGGAAAGCATGGCAATTAAATGAAGGAAGGCCATCCCGAACAGTGCGTGAATGTGTGTCTGTGTGTGTGTGTGCATTTGCAAGTATGCACACATGCATGTTTCTGATGAGAGAAGGTGCATGAATTTCATCATGTTCTCTAAATGGTTCACAACTGATAAAAGGATAGACATTCAGTGTTGAAACAGTGCATCTTGAGACTGTGGTTCAGAGATTGATTTATTCTGTTTGGTTGGTAATACGCGTTCTCTGAGCTAGAAGCAGGTGACTTTGAGGAGTTTCATGAGATGGCCTTGGACTCCTAACCACCCCGGATGTGAGATCCAGGAATGTGTGTTTTTAGCAGATCCTAGACATGGAACAACAGACTGGGTTCCAAATAGGAAAAGGAGTACGTCAAGGCTGTATATTGTCACCCTGCTTATTTAACTTATATGCAGAGTACATCATGAGAAACGCTGGGCTGGAAGAAGCACAAGCTGGAATCAAGATTGCCAGGAGAAATATCAATAACCTCAGATATGCAGATGATACCACCCTTATGGCAGAAAGTGAAGAGGAACTAAAAAGCCTCTTGATGAAAGTGAAAGAGGAGAGTGAAAAAGTTGGCCTAAAGCTCAACATTCAGAAAACAAAGATCATGGCATCTGGTCCCATCACTTCATGGCAAATAGATGTGGAAACAGTGGAAACAGTATCAGACTTAATTTTGGGGGGCTCCAAAATCACTGCAGATGGTGATTGCAGCCATGAAATTAAAAGACGCTTACTCCTTGGAAAGAAAGTTATGACCAACCTAGATAGCATATTCAAAAGCAGAGACATTACTTTGTCAACAAAGGTCCATCTTGTTAAGGCTATGGTTTTTCCTGTGGTCACGTATGGATGTGAAAGTTGGACTGTGAAGAAAGCTGAGTGCCAAAGAATTGATGCTTTTGAAGTGTGGTGTTGGAGAAGACTTTTGAGAGTCCCTTGTACTGCAAGGAGATCCAACCAGTCCATTCTAAAGGAGATCAGCCCTGAGTGTTCTTTGGAAGGAATGATGCTAAAGCTGGAACTCCAGTACTTTGGCCACCTGATGCGAAGAGTTGACTCATTGGAAAAGACTCTGATGCTGGGAGGGGTTGGGGGCAGGAGGAGAAGGGGATGACAGAGGATGAGATGGCTGGATGGCATCACTGACCTGATGGACGTGAGTCTGAGTGAACTCCGGGAGTTGGTGATGGACAGGGAGGCCTGGCGTGCTGCAATTCATGGGGTCACAAAGAGTTGGACATGACTGAGCGACTGAACTGAACTGAACTGAACTTGGGAGTCTATTCACTTCTTCCCAGGAAAGTGCTAAAAATGTGCTTCCAGTTCACTGAGCACTTCTCTTAGGTCTAAGATATTGTTCTGTACATCCAGTGTATTTTTCATTTTAGATATTGTATTTGTACCTTTACAAGTTCCATTTTGTTCTTGTCTGTATCTTCTTTTTTTTTTCATTTTATTTATTTATTTTTAGTTTTTTATTTTTTAAATTTTAAAATCTTTAATTCTTACATGCGTTGTCTGTATCTTCTATCTCTCTTCTCATATGTACATGTTTTCCTTTAAATGTCAAACACTGTAAGAGCTGTTTTAAAAATATTGTCTGCTTATTCCATCATCCCTGTCATTTTTAGTTCTCTATTGACTGATTTTCACCTAATATGAGACACAGTTTCCAGCTTTTTTTTGCAGCTCTAGTAATTTGGAGGAGGCTTTACATCATAAATATTATATTGTTGAGTGTCTGGGTTTTCTTGTCTTCCTTTAAAAAGTTTTTTGAGTTTTGTTTGGCAGTCAATTCAGTAACATAAACATTGGTATGGTCACTCTAAGTCTTCTTCTTAAACTTTCTCAGGGCAGGTTGAGATGAACCTATACTGAGGCCTGACACTAAGTCTCTCCTGAATGTTTCAGGTTTCTCCATCCTAGCTGGTCTGAAGCTGTCCCAGCCCTGTGTGAGCTCTGGTAGTTGATCAGTTTCTGGGTGTCCAGTAACTGTTTTTGGATTCACCTCATGGATTGAATAATTATACCAACGAAATTCTGGCACTGTTAAGAAAGTTCTAGGATCTACAACAGATTTCCCAACCTGGGTATCCAGCAAAGGGACTGAGAACCTGCAGGGAATTTGACTTTGGAAGCCAGTGGGATTTGATCACATAACTTCCACAGGACTGGGAGACGCTTGGAGGGCACAAATAAAACCTTGTGTTCACCAGGAGCCAGGAGAAAGGAGCAGTGTCCCCACAAAACACTGAACCAGACTTGCCTGTGAGTGTCCAGGAGTCTCTGGTGGAGGCATGGGTCGACAGTGGCCTGCTGCAGGGTCAGCAGCACTGAATACAACAATGCACAAGTCCTTTTTAAGGAAGTCAAAATTACCTTCATTACCCCATCATAGTTTGACCTCAGGCCAAACAACAGGGAGGGAACACAGCCCTGCCTATCAACAGAAAATTGGATTAAAGATTTACTGAGCATGGCTCCACCCATGAGAATAAGACCCAGTTTCCCCCACAGTTAGTCTCTCCCATCAGGAAGCTTCCATAAGCCTCTTATCCTTATCCATCAGAGGGCAAATAGAATGAAAATCATAATCGCAGAAAACTAACCATACTGATCACAGGGACCACAGTTCAGTTCAGTTCAGTCGCTCAGTCGCGTCCAACTCTTTGTGACCCCATGAATCGCAGCACACCAAGCCTCCCTGTCCATCACCATCTCCCAGAGTTCACTCAGACTCACGTCCATCAAGTCCGTGATGCCATCCAGCCGTCTCATCCTCTGTCATCCCCTTCTCCTCCTGTCCCCAATCCCTCCCAGCATCAGAGTCTTTTCCAATGAGTCAACTCTTCGCATGAGGTGGCCAAAGTACTGGAGTTTCAGCTTTAGCATCATTCCTTCCAAAGAAATCCCAGGGTTGATCTCCTTCAGAATGGACTGGTTGGATCTCCTTGCAGTCCAACAACCTTGTCTAACTCAATGAAACTATGAGCCATAACATGTAGGGCAATACAAGAGAGATGGGTCATGGTGGAGAGTTCTGACAAAATGTGGTCCACTGGAGAAGGGAAAGGCAAACCACTTCAGTATTCCTGCCTTGAGAACCCCATGAAGAGTATGAAAAGGCAAAAAGATAGGACACTGAAAGATGAAATCCCCAGGTTGGTAGGTGCCCAATATGCAACTGGAGAAGAGTGGAGAAATAACTCCAGAAAGAATGAAGAGGTGGGGCCAAAGTAAAAACAATGCCCAGTTATGGATGTCACTGGTGATGGAAGTAAAGTCTGATGCTGTAAAGAACAATATTGCATAGCAACCTGGAATGTTAGGTCCATGAATCAAGGTAAATTGGAAGTGGTCAAACAGGAGATGGCAAGAGTGAACCGACATTTTAAGAATCAGTGAACTAAAATGGACTGAGATGGGTGAATTTAACTCAGATGACCATTATATCTACTACTGTAGGCAGGAATCCCTTAGAAGAAATGGAGTAGCCCTCATAGGCAACAAAAGAGTCTGAAATGTAGTACTTGGACACAATCTCAAAAATGACAGAATGATCTCTCTTCATTTCCAAGGCAAATCTTTCAATATCCCAGTAATCCTAGTCTATGCCCCAACCACTAATGCTGAAAAAGCTGAAATTGAATGGTTCTATGAAGACCTACAAGACCTTCTGGAACTAACACCAAAAAAGATGTCCTTTTCATCATCAGGGATTTGAATGCAAAAATAGGAATTCAAGCGATATCTGGAGTAACAGGCAAGTTTGGCCTTGGAGTACAAAATGAAGCAGAGCAAAAGCTAACAGAGTTTGCCAAGAGAATCCACTAGTCATAGCAAACACTCTCTTTCAACAACACAAGAGAAGACTCTACACATGAACATGACCAGATGGTCAATACCGAAATCAGACTGATTATATTCTTTGCAGCCAAAGATGAAGCTCTATAGAGTCAGTAAAAACAAGACTGGAAGCTGTGACTCAGATCATCAACACCTTATATCAAAATTCAGGCTTAAATTGAAGAAAGTAGGGAAAATCACTAGTCCATTCAGGTATGACCTAAATGAAATCCCTTCAGTGGAAGTGACAATGAGATTCAAGAGATTAGATTTGATAGACAGAGTATTTGAAGAACTATGGATGGAGGTTCATGATATTATACAGGAGGCAGTGATCAAGACCATCTCAAGAAAAAGAAATGCAAAAAGGCAAAATGGTTGTCTGAGGAGGCCTTACAAATAGCTGAGAAAAGAAGAGAAGCTAAAGGCAAAGGAGAAAAGGAAAGATATACCCATCTGAATGCAGAGTTCCAAAACATAGCATGGAGAGATTAAAAAGAAGCCTTCCTCAGTGATCAATGCAAAGAAATAGAGGAAAACAATAGAACTGGAAAATCTAGAGATCTCTTCAAGAAAATCAGAGATACCAAGGGAACATTTCATGCAAAGATTGGCACAATAAAGGACAGGAACAGTATGGACCGAACAGAAGCAGAAGATATTAAGAAGAGGTGGCAAAAATACACAGAAGAACTGTACAAAAAAATCTTCACGACCCAGATAATCATGATGGTGTGATCACTCACACTCACCTAGAGCAAGACATCCTGGAGTGAGAAGTCATCTGGGCCATAGGAAGCATCACTATGAACAAAGCTAGTGGAGGTGATGGAATTCCAGCTGAGTTGTTTCAAATCCTAAAAGATGATGCTGTGAAAGTGCTGCACTCAGTATGCCAGCAAATTTAGAAAACTCAGCAGTGGCCACAGGATTGGAAAAGCTCAGTTTTCATTCCAATCGCAAAGAAAGACAATGCCAAAGAATGTACAAGTTGCACTCAGCTCACACACTAGCAAAGTAATGCTCAAAGTTCTCCAAGCCAGGTTTCAACAGGTCATGAACTGAGAACTTCCAGATATTCAAGCTGGATTTAGAAAAGGCAGAGGAACCAGAGATCAAATTGCCAACAGCCATGGGATCATTGAAAAAGTAAGAGAATTCCAGAAAAACATCTACTTCTGCTTCATTGACTACACTAAAGCCTTTGACTGTGTGGATCACAACAAACTGTGGAAAATTCCTCAGGAGATGGGAATACCAGACTACCTTACCTGCCTCCTGAGAAATCTATATGCAGGTTAAGAAGCAACAGTTAGAACCAGACATGGAACAATGGACTAGTTCCAAACTGGGAAAGGAGGCTGACACTGTCACCCTGTTTATTTAACTTATATGCAGAGTACATCATGCGAAATGCCAGGGCTGGATGAAGCACAAGCTGGAATCAAAATTGTCAGGAGAAATATCAATAACCTCAGAAACACAGATGACACCACCCTTATGGCAGAAAGCGAAGAGGAACTAAAGAGCCTCTTGATGGAAGTGAAAGAGGAGAGTGAAATAGCTGGCTTAAAACTCAACACTCAAAAAACAAAGATCATGGCATCAGGGCCCATCATTTCATGACAAATAGATGGGGAAACAATGGAAACAGTGAGAGACTTTATTTTTTTATGCTCCAAAATCACTGCAGATGGTGACTACAGCCATGAAATTAAAAGACCCATGCTCCTTGGAAGAAAAGCTATGACCAACCTAGACAGCATATTAAAAGGCAGAGACATTACTTTGCCTACAAAGGTCCGTCTGGTCAAAGCTATGGTTTTCCCAGTAGTCACATATGGATGTGAGAGGTGGACCGTAAAGAAAGCTGAGCACCGAAGAATTGATGCTTTGAGCTGTGGTGTTGGAGAACTCTTGAGAGTCCCTTGGACTTTAAGGAGAACAAACCAGTATATCTTAAAGGAAATCAGTCCTGAATATTCATTGGAAGGACTGATGCTGAAGTTGAAACTCCAATACTTTGGCTACCTGTTGTGAAGAGCTCACTCATTGGAAAAGTCCCTGATGCTGGGAAAGATTGAAGGTGGGAGGAGTAGGGGATGACAGAGGATGAGATAGTTGGATGGCATCACCGATTCGATGGACATGAGTTTGAGCAAGCTCTAGGAGATAGTGAAGGACAGGGAGGCCTGCTGTGCTGCAGTCCATGGGGTCACAAAGAGTCGGACACAATTGAATGACTGAACTTAACATGCGGTGTTAATATTCAGCCACAGTCCCATAAAGGAATTCCCATGTGGATTTCAGGAGCTCTTTACCCAATACCCTTGTCTTTGGCGCCTTTCCCTACTGATTCCCAGCTACCTCAACCCTCCAGAATGCTGAACTGTCTTTCTCAACTTGGCCAGATTGCCGTAGTCTGTTGGGAGCCCCTTCCCTATACCATCAGTTAGAAACAGGCTTACAGGCTGTGAGCTAGAAAGCTAGAGTCTGAGACTCAGTCACATTGTTCTCTTCTCCTACACACCACAGCTGACTGTTGCTCAATGTCAGAAGTCATTGGATTCATATATTTGGGCTAGTTTTCTAGTTGGTTTTGTGGGTGGGGGCAAGTTCAGGGCTAAGCACACCAGTGTGGCTGGAAGTGGAAGTTCTCCCACGTGGTTCAGATGTAGAATAAAAGTAGGGGAATGTCTTAGGTTCCAGGGGCTGCTGTAAGAGTACCACAAACTGGGTAGTTTTAAGCCACAGAAATGTATCATCTCCCAGTCATGGAGGCCAGAAGTCCACGATCCAGGCATGGGGAGAGTTGGTTCCTCCTGATGGCCATGAGGGAGGGTGTGTTTCTGGCCTTTCTCCTCAGATTGGAGAGGCTGTCAGTGCCCTGAGTCTTCACATCATCTTTCCTCCATGCATGTCTGTGTCTTCAAGTGTCCCCTGTTATAAATGTGCCTGTCATATTACATTAGGGATACACCAAAGACCTTATTTTAACTGGATTACCTCTGTAAAGACCCTGTCTCCAAATAAGGTTACCTTTTGAGGTGCTGAGCACTAGGACTTCAACACTGGAATTTTGAGGCAGGGGACACTTCAGTCCATAACAGGGAAATTCAGATTCAAGTCTCAGTCCTTCTTCCCTGGATAACCAAGGCTGCCACTGCACAATGCCTGCCTCAGCCTTGCAATCACTTGCACCTTTGTTTAACCTGGGGGTCCCTTTCTATCAGGAAACCAACCAGGAGGTGTTTGTAAACAGAATCAGCAAGTTGTATTGAAGATGGTTGAAGACAGTACATAGCTTTCATTATCAGAGGGATTAGATCTGGTTATTCCCCAACCAATTCCAGGCAAATCAACAGGTCTGTGATCTCCATCACAGCTTTCTAGGGGAGTTTAGTTTCACCTCTTTCACATCTGAGAAATGAGCACAAACACTTTTCCACAATGTTACAGGATGTTGCAGGCTTTTGTTGTGGAGATAATGCTGGTAGGGTGGTAATGAGTCACCTTAGTGGCTATGGCAGGAAAGGCTGATGGGAAATAGATCCTTCGTGGCCAGAGCTAGAGGAGCCCTCAGGACCCAGTGGGGTACAGTGGGGGGGATGTAATGCCTGGTGCCCCGGGGCCCAACAATCCCATGTCATTTTACAAGTTACTTTCAAGGTGACAAAGTTTTGCTGTGGAGTTTGCAATCCTGCCCTTGTGAATGTGAACCTCTCCCCACGGGAAGAGCTAGCAGCTGCTCCCATGCCTGGCACACAGTGAACACATCCATGAACATGCCCTGTCCAGAGGAATTGTTTTAAAATCCTTTTTATTGTCAAAGAAAACACAAATATAGCAAACCACATAGGGCAAATGTATAGCTTTATGAATTTTTCTTAGATGACCGCACCCTCCCCTTGTAACCACCAACTGCTTGAAAAATAACTTTGCCACCCACTGCTGGAGCCTTATCATGTACCCCATCTGAACCACAACCTTCTCCTGTTCCCCATATGTGATTACTATCCTGACATGTAGACACATCTCTTTGCATTCTTTAATTTTTTTATTACTCAAAAGGGCATCCCCTAGACACAATAATGCAAAGGAATACTACTCAGGCATAAAAAAGAGTGCCACAGTGCAATTTGCGGCAACATGAATGGACCTAGTGATTATCATAGTAAGTGAAGGAAGTCAGAAAAAGACAGACAAATATAATATGACCTCACTTATATGTGGAATCTAAACAAATGATACAAATGAACTTATTTACAAAACAAACAGGCTCAGAGACATAAAAAACAAACTTATGGTTACCAAAGGGGATAGGGCAGGAGAGGGATAAATTAGGAGTTTGAGATTAGCAGATCCGGACTACTATACCTAAAAGAAACAAAGATCTACTGTATAGCATAGGGAACTATATTCAATATCTTATATTAATAATAACCTATAATGTAAACAAATCTGAAAAAGAATAGATATATATATATATATAGATGTGTAACTGAATCTGTGTGGCATACACCTGAAATTAACAGAAAACCAGAAATAAACTACACTTCAATAAAAAATAAGCCCACAGAAAATTTTTGATTTATCTTTTAAGATTCATTTACTCCATAGATCCTCTCGGCCCTTCTTTTTCTTGTCATTTATCTGATGAAGAACCTGGGCCTTTGACCACAGAATTTCCCACAGTCTAGCTTCGTGGGTGGAACTTTCACATTTGCTTATTCCTCTTTGTAAGTTAGCAACTGTTGAGGGTGAACACCGCTGCTTGTGAATGCACTGTGGCAAGCAAAATGGTGAGATTCTAATTGTATCGTTGGTTTTCCTTTATTAGTCAGCATACATTTGTGAAAAAGATCATGAAGTGGTTCCCTCACCTGCTCTGAGGATGACACATTCTTTTTCTTTTTTAATATCATGATGAACTTTCAGGTTTAAATATATGTGATGGATTTCAAGCCACTGTGATTATTACAATTTATTAAAGCTTGAATTGCTCCATCTTTGTCCAGTGGGAGTGTCTTCACCTTGACCCCTGAGTTCTTTCGATAAGTTCCTTGCAGAACAGTGTCCCTGTGAAGAGCTTCACTTCAGTGCTGGCTGACTGCTTTTTAAAGGTCTTTGTCATGCGTCTTTCACTTCTAGAAGCCTGGTCCCACCTACTTAGTAAAATGCTCCAAGAAAGCGTCATTTCAGCTTTTGTATTATCACAGGTTTTGGGCAGAGATTTAACAACTCGAGGGAATGTGTGCTGGTAAGTTTCGCACACAGACTGTGCTGGATGCGGCTGCATCCTTGGCCCTTCTTTACTTTCGGCTTGGCCACCACATCTTCCTGAAGGAGGTCTCTTGGGTATGCCCATAGCATCTTAGCTCTCCCTTATCATAGCGCTGATCTTGCTGACAGCAATTGTCTGTTTATCCATGTGCCCATTTCCTCTGTTGCCCATGAGACTGAGTGGCAGGGCCTGTTCAATGGCTGGTTCACCTCCATTCCCCCCGTGTCTGCCCACTGGCCAGCCTTTTAGGATGTCAACAGATAATTGCTGAACGAATGTCTGTATCCTTCTCCTAGCAGAGTACTCCTTCGTGGGATTGAAATCTTCCTGTTTCATCTCTTCCCCCTCTCTCAGCACCCCAGCTACTTGGTGAGCCCTAATCGTGTTCTCCAGCCCCAGCCCACCAACACTGTTATTCAAGGCTAAGAAATGGGTTTCTACAAAACAAAGAGCAATTAACTTGAAACTTGTTTCAGCCTCCACTTTGACTTCCTCTTTTAGAAACATTTTTTGGGAAGTACAACAAAGTTCCTCTTCACATTTCCCTACCAAAGTGGCCTTTGGAAAGTTTGGGGTACCCCTGGTGCCCCAGGGCATTCTCTCATCCTGACAGTGACGCTGGAGCTTCCTCTCATGGTCAGGGGCTCCACGCTATCCAGTCCCAGGTTTTTGTGACAGAAAGTTCTCTAATCATTAATGCTTCTTCTTCCATCACTCCCATAAGCCTACACAAATGCTGTTATTTCTGTCATCTTAAAAACAAGCACTTAATTACACTGCTTCGTCCTTCTTCCAAGGGGCCAGATGTCTCCTGAGCCCTTTCAGTTCAGTTAAGTTCAGTTCAGTCGCTCAGTCGTGTCCGACTCTTTGCAACCCCATGAATCACAGCATGCCAGGCCTCCCTGTCCATCACCAACTCCCAGAGTTCACTCAAACTCACATCCATCGAGTTGGTGATGCCATCCAGCCATCTCATCCTCTGTCATCCCCTTTTCCTCCTGAGCTCTTTACACCATCCCTAAAGGCAGACCCTAGCCAGGCCTCACCTGCCAGGTTCTGTTTCCTTTTCCCTGTCCCAACCTCACATGGGGTAACTGCTCGCCTCTGCCCCCCGCCCTTCTGATTCTGCCTCTTGCCCAGCGTCAAAGGGGCTTTCCATTCTGAGCCCTGATTGCAGGTCATATCCACCATTCAGCGCCTCTGTTGTCTCAGATCTTGCAGCCCCTGGGCAGGGAGGGAGCTGAGAACACCCCACACGGGGCTTCTCTCCCCGCCCCCTTCCCCGCCACCCTAGTCAGAGCAAAGCTAGTGGCCTTCTCAATGTGTCAGGCCCAGATGACACTGCAGCAGCCTGTGGAGCAGCCTGTCCTATTTTAGCTCTGGTTTCTTTTCTTTTTTGAGTCTGGACTCAACTTTGCCTAATCATCTGACCTCAAGATTTGGCTGTTTCCCAGATTCCTATAGCACTAAGGGAAGTTCCTTCCTATTACGGTGTTTCTCAAGAGGGCACAGAGGATCGCTTTAGGCCAGACAGTGTGCACCCTCCATGCCCCCAGCCTTCTTGACTGGCAGCACAGGGCTATCTTCAGATGTCCCCGAGGGCATCTCAGTTCCTTGATGGAGGAATACTGACCTAGGAAGTGGTTGAAGAAGTGTCTCCTGCTTTATGATAAAACATCTGTAAAGAATTGCTGGCAATATCCATCTCTCTACTTCACAGTACTGATTTTCTTTTACTTCACATTTTCTGATCCTTCCACCCTCCCTCGAGTTCACATCCATTGCTACAATTTAGACAATCATTAGCTTAAGATAATGATAACCTGCTCTCCTCACCAATGAGTATGATTTTCCCTTTCTTGTTGAGCAATCCTCTATAAGTTCAACGACTAGGTTAGGTCGCACTGGACTGAGGTATATAGGGGTAAGAAAGCTTCCTTCCTGCCCTTCACTATTAAAGTTTTCTTTTTTCTTATTTGGTTGTGCTGAGTCTTAGTTGTGGGATGAGAACACTTGGTTGTGGCTTGTGGGATCTAGTTCCCAGAGTAAGGATCAAACTTGGGTCCCCTACATTGGGAACTCAGAGTCTTATCCACTGGACCACCAAGGAAGTCTCTAATTTTTTTTTTAAGCATGGGTGCCCGTAAATTTGTGTTGCATGCCTTTGTGATGAGTGCATATTTCTACTCGACCTGGGGGCGTGACTCCCATGGCTACCCCGCATCACGATGGCCGATGGGAAAAGTGGAAGAGGCTGAGTGGGCTCTGGGGCTTCCTGTCATGGAGGCCGACGTCCGCTTGCCTCTCCCGCAGGCCTGGCGCCGGCGCTGGTTCGTGCTGCGGCGGGGCCGGCTGAGTGGCGACCGCGACGTGCTGGAGTACTACCGCAGCCAGCGTGCCAGCAAGCCTATCCGCGCCATCGACCTCAGCGAGTGCGCCGTCTGGAAGCATACGGGCCCAGGCTTCGTTCGCAAGGAATTCCAGAACCACTTCGTGTTTATTGTCAAGACCACGTCTCGCACATTCTATCTGGTGGCCAAGACGGAGGAAGAGATGCAGGTGTGGGTGCACAGCATCAGTCAGGTCTGCAACCTCAGCCACCTGGAGGACAGCACAGGTAAGAGCCAACTCGGGGTGGGGGGTGGGGGGGCTGAGGCAAAGGTGTTGGCCCCAAGTGTGCCAGGGGGGTGGGGGAACTGGGTGGCCAAGCCCGGGCACTGCCCGCAGAGCGTGAGGAGCCACTTTGGTCCCTTCAAAGCCGCCTGGTGGCTTTGCCATCATCAGAACATGCAGGCATTGAAAGCACAATGTGGGTGGGAACATTCTGTACAGCTCTGATTTTCCCCACACTGCTGCTGCTGGTTTTTCTAGAAATATAAAATATTGCTGTCTTTAAAAAAAATTCTAGGAACTCCAGGTTTTCTGTGCTAAATTTTAGAAGGCAGAAGTAGGCTGCCTGTCATACGCAGGGAAGGTTTCCGCTTATGTCCAAGTGGCTCAAGGTCTCTGCAACGGAAATGAGTTCTAAGTTTGCTCTGAACCATTTTGGGGCACTGGGAGCAAATGACCCATGTGGCTCTTTGTCTGCCACTCTTGCTCTCTCTTTTACACACACACACGGACACACATACACACACACAGACACACACAGACACACACACACTGCCGTTTCTATGTGATATACTGGCTATAATGCACTTTAGGTTACAATTAACTCCCCTTCGTGGATGTTGCTGTTGAGCCCTCCCCTTCGTGGATGTTGCTGTTGAGCCCTCCCCTTCGTGGATTTTGCTTTTGAGTCCCTGGCACCATGCCTTGATCCTCAAACTATGGACTTCGAATGTTGGTTTCTTTTAGCCTCTTAGCCTAGCAGGCCAACCTTACCCTTAAATCCTGGGGCCTACAGTTGCTTCACCCTTTCCCTCCTTAACTGGGTGCTTTATCGTCTTCCATGGAAATAACCACATTCTAACACTAGGTGGCGGGGAAGAGTCAGAGTTGCATCCCTCTCTAGACAGACGTGAGGCTGTGTGTGCTTCCTGCCAACGAAGTCCTTTTCTTTTCACGACGCAGGCAAGCTTACTAGGTGAAGCTACTCAGTTACACCGCTGAACTTTGAGAGCACTCGAGTAAGAGGAAATGAAATAATGGCAGTCTGTTGCCCTTGCTGCAACAGTGTCTTTGCAAAGTTGCACTGAATTTGTCAAGACACTGTGCAACCCAGCAGAGCCTTGCTGCTCGTTCTTCACGCCTAGTCCCTACCTTCAGTGTAATTAGATGCATATTTGTGTTTCATGTCGTATGTGACTTCTGTTTCCTCATTTGGCAGTGATGCTAAAACGTAGATACGTAACATGTTTCCCAATATGCCAAGGGGAGCAGAAATGAGTAAGGCACCAGGCACAAAACAGAAAGCTCTGGCCTGAAGTTGAAGGGTGGGCAAATCCCCCATCACCTCTTTTGTTCCCTGTAGCCTCCCCCTACCTTCGTTTGGAGGAGGAATAGATGGGGAAACAGTGGAGACAGCGTCAGACTTTATTTTTGGGGGGCTCCAAAATCACTGCAGATGATGATTGCAGCCATGAAATTACAAGATGCTTACTCCTTGGAAGGAAAGTTATGACCAACCTAAATAGCATATTCAAAAGCAGAGACATTACTTTGCCAACAAAGGTCCATCTAGTTAAGGCAATGGTTTTTCCAGTAGTTATGTATGGATGTGAAAGTTGGACTGTGAAGAAGGCTGAGCGCCGAAGAATTGATGCTTTTGAACTGTGGTGTTGGAGAAGACTCTTGAGAGTCCCTTGGACTGCAAGGAGATCCAACCAGTCCATTCTAAAGGAGATCAGCCCTGGGTGTTCTTTGGAAGAAATGATGTTAAAGCTGAAACTCCAGTACTTTGGCCACCTCATGTGAAGAGTTGACTCATTGGAAAAGACTCTGATGCTGGGAGGGATTGGGGACAGGAGGAGAAGGGATGACAGAGGATGAGATGGCTGGATGGCATCACCGACTCTATGGACATGAGTTTGAGTGAACTCTGGGAGATGGTGATGGACAGGGAGGCCTGGCGTGCTGCGATTCATGGGGTTGCAAAGAGTCAGACATGACTGAGCGACTGAACTGAACTGAACTGTAGGGGTTGATTCCTCTTCGTCTGACAACCAAGCCTGAAGGGGCTGTATTGTGGCTTCTCACATAGAGTGTTTGGTTCTGTCTCTGGTAACCACAGGTAGGCAGCACATCATGTGTACCCTGGCCAGTAACTCCATTAAATGCTTTTGTGTATTAGCTCTTCTCCTCCCCAGACCAACTGTGTGGCAGAGGTATTCTGAGCATAACCACTTTATAGAGAAGAAAACTTGGACCAAGAAGGTAACTTGGCCAAGGTCATGACAGCTAGATACTAGAGTCTGCACTTGAATCCAGGCAGTTCTGGGCCACTCTGACTCAAGAATCCTAAATTCCTGCCAACTTGGTTCAAAAGGGAAATCAAAGCAGGCTTTTCATTGGGAGTTTCTGAATGTGGGCTTTACCAGCCATCACACTTTATTTCTTTCATTCCTTTTCCTTAGACATCGCTAGCGGTCAATCATTCACACTGCTCTTTATGTGTTACTTGTCTCTCCTCTGGTGGGCTGTAAATGCCAATGGGGGCAGAGTCTTTGTCTTGGCTGGCAAAGTTAGAACAGTCTCGTGCACATAGTAAGTGCAAGAGAAGGTATCTATATAGACATAAGTAGACATATATGTCTATATCTGCATGCCTGCACATGTGCCCAAATGCATATGTAAGTATATGTATACATATTTGTTATGCATATATATGTGAATATGTTATGAATATATATGTTGAGTGAATAAACAGTGATGAATGCAGAGTTGTGGCTAAGAGCCATGAAGAAGCTGTGTGTAGACTATCTGCAGATTTTTAGGCCAAGAATGATTGCTTTATTTTGCCCTTAATTGATTCAACACTTCACTCTTGGAACATTGGCCTTGTTCCCCAGACGTTGTTTATAGCTTGGGGAAATGGTCTTCTCCATCAGTACAAACACCAGCTGTGATTTTCATCTTCTGTTTGGCCTCTTAGATGCCATCTGAGAAACTGTGTTCTAGCCATTCCTAAACATTCTGCTGGGAAACGATTTGTCCTGCAGATTCCATGGAGAGTGGCTGTCGCGCCCCCTCCTCCGCACAGCCCTCACCCTCCAGCTCCCTTCTCAGCAACCCTGCTGTCTGCTCCCTGCCAAGAGATGACCCGAGCACTAGTACTGTAGCCACTGAGGAAACCAGAAGTGAGTCAGAGTTGCCCTTCCTTCCTGATTATCTGATTCTATCCAACTGCGAGACGGGAAGACTGCACCACACCAGGTACGCCTCTGCGCCCGGCCTCCTAGCGCACGCCCCTCCATTGGCAGAACCCACATTGCTTCCTCTTGCAGCCTCTGTGACTGTTATGCCCTCGCTGCAAATCAGGCCGTTTAGCTGTAGCATCTTCTAGTGGCTGTATCTCTGCTCCCCTCACTTCCTGCTGCCGCCAGGGCGGGGCCAGATCCCTATCAACCACTATCAAGGCTGAAGCATGTGGTACACCAAACAGAATGACTCAGGCATTTTGGTGTTGTGGCTTTCATTTCTAACCTTGCATTCTCATTTGTATCTTCCACTTAGATGATGAAAAAAATCAACAAACTTTTTTTTTTCCCCTGCATCAAGGGGTTGCTGTCACTGAGGGGTGTGGAAGGAATGTCACTATTAAAGTTAAAAAACAAAACAAAACAGCGACATTAGAGTAGGGGGAGTGATGGCAGCATGGCCTCTTTTCCCCCACAGCATGGCTTTGCAGTGGGTGGGTGGCTTTCTCCTTCAAACTTCTGCCAAAGGTATAGCAGTACCAATAGCCGCTGTGGGGACTTGTGACCTTTCAGTCAAATGTCTGTGCTTTTCTTCCCTCAGTCTCCCCACCAGATGTGATAGTTGGTCAAACTCAGAGCGCTCACTGGAGCAGGCTTCGTTTGATGACGTCTTTGTGGACTGCCCACAGCTGCCACCCTCTGGGAGCCTGGCCTGCCCTTCGCACCCCAGGAACGGGTCTCAGGAGGCCCCCTCCATGAGGCCCCAGGCCACCCTGATGTGGATGAAAGATGTCAATGGCCCACCCAGGGACCACTTTTCTTTACCACTGGGGGAAACTTCCTTAAATTCTGCCATCCAGGTAGATCAAAACCAAGCTTCCTTGCCCTATGGGGTAAAAGAACTAGACGTGATGTCTAACACACCCCCTCCTCGCCCCCCTAAGCCAAGCCATCTCTCTGAATGGTGGCACAAGGAGCAGTTCCTGTGCAGAGGGCCCAGTAGCCTCAAGAAGCCGGAAGGCACTGTGGTGCCTAGAAGAATTTCCCTTTCCGGTTTAGACAACATGAGGACCTGGAAAGGTAAGTACTGGATGATGCTAAACTTCAGGTACTGACAGCAGCCGGCTCCTCTTTCCTCTGTGTTTCCATGTCAGGGCATTGTTCAGCCAATTTCCTCAGGCCATTCCAGTGTCCTAGCGGGATCAGGCCCTGGGTGAAAGTGCACATCTGGAAAACCCCCACTCCGATCCCAGCGTCCCCCTGCTCATCCCTGTCTGCAGACTGGGAGATATCCTTGGTCCCTGTAGATGCTGAAAGAACTCAGACTCCTGGTGCCCTAGCCGTGCCCCTGCCCACATGATGGCCTCCCCTCGTGAGACCAGGCTCCTGGTGTTCATTTGGAGCCACTCAGGGACCCACTTGGTACAGAAGGTGGTGTCTTTGGCTTCTGCCGAGGGGGTAGAGTGGAGCTCTTGTCTTCTCAGTTCAGTTCAGTCGCTCAGTCGTGTCCGACTCTTTGTGACCCCATGAATCGCAGCACGCCAGGCCTCCCTGTCCATCGCCAACTCCCGGAGTTCACTCAGACTCACGTCCATCGAGTCAGTGATGCCATCCAGCCATCTCATCCTCTGTCATCCCCTTCTCCTCCTGCCCCCAATCCCTCCCAGCATCAGAGTCTTTTCCAATGAGTCAGCTCTTCACATGAGGTGGCCAAAGTACTGGAGTTTCAGCTTTAGCATCATTCCTTCCAAAGAAATCCCAGGGCTGATCTCCTTCAGAATGGACTGATTGGATCTCCTTGCAGTCCAAGGGACTCTCAAGAGTCTTCTCCAACACCACAGTTCAAAAGCATCAATTCTTCGGCGCTCAGCCTTCTTCACAGTCCAACTCTCACATCCATACATGACCACAGGAAAAACCATAGCCTTGACTAGACGGGTCTTTGTCGGCAAAGTAATGTCTCTGCTTTTGAATATACTATCTAGGTTGGTCATAACTTTTCTTCCAAGGAGTAAGCATCTTTTAATTTCATGGCTGCACTCACCATCTGCAGTGATTTTGGAGCCCCCCCCAAAATAAAGCCTGACACTATTTCCACTGTTTCCCCATCCATTTCCCATGAAGTGATGGGACTGGATGCCATGATCTTCTTTTTCTGAATGTTGAGCTTTAGGCCAACTTTTTCCACTTTCCACTTTCACTTTCATCAAGAGGCTTTTGAGTTCCTCTTCACTTTCTGCCATAAGGGTGGTGTCATCTGCATATCTCAGGTTATTGATATTTCTCCTGGCAGTCTTGATTCCAGCTTGTGTTTCTTCCAGTCCAGCGTTTCTCATGATGTACTCTGCATAGAAGTTAAATAAGCAGGGTGACAATATACAGCCTTGACGTACTCCTTTTCCTATTTGGAACCAGTCTGTTGTTCCATGTCCAGTTCTAACTGTTGCTTCCTGACCTGCATACAGATTTCTCAAGAGGCAGGTCAGGTGGTCTGGTATTCTCATCTCTTTCAGAATTTTCCAGTTTATTGTGATCCACACAGTCAAAGGCTTTGGCATAGTCAATAAAGCAGAAATAGATATTTTTCTAGAACTCTCTTGCTTTCTCCATGATCCAGTGGATGTTGGCAATTTGATCTCTGGTTCCTCTGCCTTTTCTAAAACCAGCTTGAACATCAGGGAGTTCACGGTTCACATATTGCTGAAGCCTGGCTTGGAGAATTTTGAGCATTACTTTACTAGCGTGTGAGATGAGTGCAATTGTGTCATAGTTTGAGCATTCTTTGGCATTGCCTTTCTTTGGGATTGGAATGAAAACTGACCTTTTCTGGTCCTGTGGCCACGGCTGAGTTTTCCAAATTTGCTGGCATATTGAGTGCAGCACTTTCACAGCATCATCTTTCAGGATTTGAAATAGCTCAACTGGAATTCCATCACCTCCACTAGCTTTGTTCATAGCGATGCTTTCCAAGGCCCATTTGACTTCACATTCCAAGATGTCTGGCTCTAGATTAGTGATCACACCATCATGATTATCTGGGTTGTGAAGATCTTTTTTGTACACTTCTGTTGTGTATTCTTGCCACCTCTTCTTAATATCTTCTGTTTCTGTTAGGTCCAGACCATTTCTGTCCTTTATCGAGTCCATCTTTGCATGAAATGTTCCCTTGGTATCTCTAATTTTCTTGAAGAGGTCTCTAGTCTTTCCCATTCTGTTGTTTTCTTCTATTTCTTTGCATTGATCTCTGAAGAAGGCTTTCTTATCTCTTCTTGCTATTCTCTGGAACTCTGCATTCAGATGCTTATATCTTTCCTTTTCTCCTTTGCCTTTTGCCTCTCTTCTTTTCACAGCTATTTGTAAGGCCTCCCCAGACAGCCATTTTGCTCTTTGCATTTCTTTTCCATGGGGATGGTCTTGATCCCTGTCTCCTGTGCAGTGTCACAAACTTCACTCCATAGTTCATCAGGCACTCTATCTATCAGATCTAGGCCCTTAAATCTATTTCTCACTTCCACTGTAGAATCATAAGGTATTTGATTTAGGTCATACCAGAATGATCTAGTGGTTTTCCCTACTTTCTTCAATTTGAGTCTGGATTTGGCAATAAGGAGTTTATGATCTGAGCCACAGTCAGCTCCTGGTCTTGTTTTTGTTGACTGTATAGAGCTTCTCCATCTTTGGCTGCAAAGAATATAATCAGTCTGATTTTGGTGTTGACCATCTGGTGATGTCCATGTGTAGAGTCTTCTCTTGTGTTGTTGGAAGAGGGTGTTTGCTATGACCAGTGTGTTCTCTTGGCAAAACTCTATTAGTCTTTGCCCTGCTTCATTCCATATTCCAAGGCCAAATTTGCCTGTTACTCCAGGTGTTTCTTGACTTCCTACTTTTGCATTCTAGTCCCCTATAATGAAAAGGACATCTTTTTTGGGTGTTAGTTCTAAAAGATCTTGTAGGTCTTCATAAAACCGTTCAACGTCAGCTTCTTTGGCATTACTGGTTGGGGCATAGACTTGGATAACTGTGATATTGAATGGTTTGCCTTGGAGATGAACAGAGATCATTCTGTCATTTTTGAGATTGCATCCAAATACTGCATTTCGGACTCTTTTGTTGACCATGATGGCTACTCCATTTCTAGTTGTCAACAATTGCATCAGCCTCATCCTTCATGCCACCTAATGTGTTCTTTCCAACTTCTCCCCGGCTAAGCTGAAGTGCTTTTGGCCAAGCGATGATGCAAACCTAGCCATCTCAGCTTGGTCCATTGGCATGCCCTCCTGGAGCCCCCTTTGGCCTTTTTCTGGAAATCTGTTGATTCCCAGGGGGTTCTGTGCACACTTTCTCTCTCCTTCTCTCCTGCTGCATCTCCATCCAAATGTGTTCTTTTGCATGAAAGTAAACAGAGGCTAAAACTCTTTGCCATGAAGTTATGGGACCAGATGCCATGAGGTTAGTTTTCTGAATGTGGAGCTTAAGCCAACTTATTTTATTGGAAGGAGAGTGGAAACGAAAGCACTTAAGTGGATCTTTTGCTGCAGCTTATTGGAAAGGTAAAGATCATTACCTTATAGAAAAGGTAAAGATAAAGGTAAAGACATTCACGTCTCGCCTTGGTGGCCAGGGAAGTCACCCTTCCTGAGGCTGGCTCTCATTGTCACTGTGTTCCAAGGTGTGCTCGTCAAAGAGAGACTGAAATGCCAGACTGAGAGACCCCATCTTGGGCAGATTGGTGTCATGGTCACCAAGTTTGTTGATGGATCTCCCCTCTTATTCAGGTTATGAGTCTTGGTGAAATGATGCAAGCAGAAGTATGTTGTCAGTGGTCAGTTGGCATGGTTCCAGTAGGGACTGATGCACCCTTTTTTTCAAAGGTGCAGCACAGATTCTGTTGCATTCTGCCTCTTGCTCTCTGAGTCATTATGGTTTAATTTCTTGATGTCATGAGGATTTTGGGATTCAGCCACCTTGTTGGTTCTTCCCAAACAGTGTTGAACAGGAAGCCACCACGGCTCTCGGTGAAGGGTGTCTGGCTAACTGGGAGGTTTGTTTTGAAAATCAGTTGGAATGAGTATCCACCACATTGTTGGTTCCAGCATATAATAGGTGTTTAATATTTTTTCTGTGTCACATTTTTCCTGTTAAATATTTTCATGACTGGATAAGGAAATCATTATGACTAATGGTTTATCTCAACCCAAATGTCTTCCTCAAGTAATGTGGAATCTTGTATTCAGTACATTGATCTGATCTTTACTTTGAGGAAATGTAATATGTAAATCTGAGCCACAGTCAGCTCCCAGTCTTGTTTTTGCTGAATGTATAGAGCTTCTCCATCTCTGGCTGCAAAGAATATAATCAATCTGATTTTGGTGTTGACCATCTGGTGATGTCCATGTGTAGAGTCTTCTCTTGTGTTGTTGGAAGAGGGTGTTTGCTATGACCAGTGTGTTCTCTTGGCAAAACTCTAGTAGCCTTTGCCCTGCTTCATTCTGTATTCCAAGGCCAAATTTGCCTGTTATCCCATGTGTTTCTTGACTTCCTACTTTTGCATTCCAGTCCCCTATAATGAAAAGGACATTTTTTTTGGGTGTTAGTTCTAGAAGGTCTTGTAGGTTTTCATAGAACCGTTCAACATCAGCTTCTTCAGCATTACTGATTGGAGCATAGACTTGGATTACTGTGATATTGAATGGTTTGCCTTGGAAATGAACAGAGATCATTCTGTCGTTTTTGAGACTGCATCCAAGTATTGCATTTTGGACTCTTTTGTTGACCATGATGGCTACTCCATTTGTTCTGAGGGATTCCTGCCCACAGTAGTAGATATAATGGTGATCTGAGTTCAATTCACTCATTCCAGTCCATTTTAGTTCGCTGATTCCTAGAATGTCGATGTTCACTCTTGCCATCTCCTGTTTGACCACTTCCAATTTGCCTTGATTCATGGACCTAACATTCCAGGTTCCTATGCAATATTGCTCTTTACAGCATCGGACCTTGCTTCTATCATCAGTCACATCCACAACTGGATATTGTTTTTGGTTTGGCTCCATCCCTTCATTCTTTCTGGGGTTATTTCTCCACTGATCTCCAGTAGCATATTGGGCACCTACCGACCTGGGGAGTTCCTCTTTCAGTATCCTATCATTTTGCCTCTTCCTACTGTTCATGAGGTTCTCAAGGCAAGAATACTGAAGTGGTTTGCCATTCCCTTCTCCAGTGGACCACAATATACAAGGCTGTATATTGTCACCTTGCTTGTTTAACTTATACGCAGAGTACATCATGAGAAACACTGGGCTGGAAGAAACACAAGCTGGAATCAAGATTGTCAGGAGAAATATCAATAACCTGAGATATGCAGATGACACCACTCTTATGGCAGAAAGTGAAGAGGAACTAAAAAGCCTCTTGATGAAAGTGAAAGAGGAGAGTGAAAAAGTTGGCTTAAAGCTCAACATTCCGAAAACTAAGATCATGGCATCTGGTCCCATCACTTCATGGGAAATAGATGTGGAAACAGTGGAAACAGTGTCACACTTTGTTTTTTGGGGCTCCAAAATCACTGCAGATGGTGAGTGCAGCCATGAAATTAAAAGACGCTTACTCCTTGGAAGGAGAGTTATGACCAACCTAAATAGCATATTCTAAAGCAGAGACATTACTTTGCCAACAAAGGTCCATCTAGTGAAGGCTATGGTTTTTCCAGTGGTCATGTATGGATGTGAAAGTTGAACTGTGAAGAAAGCTGAGCGCTGAAGAATTGATGCTTTTGAACTGTGGTGTTGGAGAAGACTCTTGAGAGTCCCTTGGACTGCAAGGAGATCCAACCAGTCCATTCTAAAGGAGATCAGTCCTGGGTGTTCTTTGGAAGGAATGATGCTAAAGCTGAAACTCCAGTACTTTGGCCACCTGATGTGAAGAGTTGACTCATTGGATAAGACTCTGATGCTGGGAGGGGTTGGGGGCAGGAGGAGAAGGGGATGACAGAGGATGAGATGGCTGGATGGCATCACCGACTCTATGGACATGAGTTTGAGTGAACTCTGGGAGTTGGTGATGAACAGGGAGGCCTGGTGTGCTGCAGTTCATGGGGTTGCAGAGTTGGACATGACCGAGCGACTGAACTGAACTGAACTGACTGAATATGTAAATGTGTGAAATCTTCATGCGATTTTGAAAATGACTCCTTCTCTCCCCCAAATGTGGAAAACACATACATATCTGTCAACACACACCTGTAATGAATTATACCTCCTGTACTAGGCCGACTGGTTCTCAGAGCCTCTACCTAGCACTTTATCTCCATGTTTATTTGATCCCTACTTCATTATCTAGTATTTTACTATAGTTTCTTTACATATTTTTCTTACTTGAATGATGCACTATCTTTTATATTTCACACGAGGAACTGTGTTTATGGCTTTAAAGGTTATATTAGAAACCAATACAATATTGTAAAGTAATTAGCCTCCAATTAAAATAAATTTTTTAAAGTAATTATCTTAAAAAAACTAAATAAACTATCTTTAACTCTCTTAATTTCCCCACTCCAAATCCCATAAAAAGATTTAAAATACAACTGTATTATTGAAAATTTCACACATTTACAAAAGTAGGAGATGGTATGATGAACTCCCATGTATCCATCCCCCAGTTCAGTTCAGTCACTCAGTCATGTCAGACTCTTTGTGACTCCATTGACTGCAGCATGCCAGGCTTCCCTGTCCCCCACTATCTCCCAGAGTTTGCTCAAACTCATGTTGATCGAGTTGGTGATGCCATCCAACTATCTCATCCTCTCTCATCCCCTTCTCCTGCCTTCAATCTTTCCGAGTATCAGGGTCTTTTCTGATGAGTCATTTCTTCACATCAGGTGGCCAAAGTATTGGAGTTTTAGCGTCAGCTTCAGCATCAGTCCTTCCAAGGAATATTCAGGGTTGATTTCCTTTAGGATTGATTGGTTTGATCTCCTTCTAGTCCAAGGTACTCCCAGGAGTCTTCTCCAACACCACAGTTCAAAAGCATCAATTATTGAGCAATAAGCTTTCTTTATGGCCCAAGTCTCACATCCACACATGGCTACTAGAAAAAACATAGTTTTGACTATACAGACCTTTGTTAGCAAAGTAATGTCTCTGCTTTTTAATATGCTACCTAGGTTTGTCATAGCTTTTCTTCCAATGAGCAAGTGTCTTTTAATTTTGTGGCTTCAGTGATTTTGGAACCCAAGAAAATAAAGTCTCACTATTTCCGTTGTTTCCCCATCTATTTGCCATGAAGTGATGGGACCAGATGCCATGATCTTAGTTTTTTGAATATTGAGTTTTAAGCCAACTTTTTCACTCTCTTCTTTTCACTTTCATCAAGAGGCTCTTTAGTTCCTCTTCACTTTCCACCATAAAGGTGGTGTCATCTGCGTATCTGAGATTATTGATATTTCTCCTAGCAATCTTGATTCCAGCTTGTGCTTCATCCAGCTTGGCATTTCTCATGATATACTCTGCATATAAGTTAAATAAGCAGGGTGACAATATACAGCCTTGACATACTCCTTTCTCAATTTGGAACTGATCCATTGTTCCATGTCCTTTTCTAACTGTTGCTTCTTTTTTATTTATTTATTTATTTAATTTATTTAAATTGGAGGCTAATTACTTTACACTATTGTATTGGTTTTGCTGTACATCAACATGAATCCACCATGGGTGTACACTTGTTCCCCATCCTGAACCTCCTTCCACCTCCTTCCCCATCCCATCCCTCTGGGTCATCCAAGTGCACCAGCCCCAAGCATCCTGTATCATGCATCGAACCTGGACTGGTGATTCGTTCCACATATGATATTATACATGTTTCAAAGCCATTCGCCCAAATCATCCCAACCTCTCCCTCTTCACAGAGTCCAAAAGACTGTTCTATACATCTGTATCTCTTTTGCTGTCTAGCATATAGGGTTATGGTTACCATCTTTCTAAATTCCGTATATATGCTTTAGTATACTATATTGGTGTTTTTCTTTCTGGCTTACTTCACTCTGTATAATATGCTCCAGTTTCATCCACCTCATTAGAACTGATTCAAATGTATTCTTTTTAATGGCTGAGTAATACTCCACTGTGTATATATACCATGGCTTTCTTATCCATTCATCTGCTGATGGACATCTAGGTTGCTTCCATGGCCTGGCTGTTATAAACAGTGCTGCGATGAACATTGGGGTACACGTGACTCTTTCCATTCTGGTTTCCTCACTGTGTATGCCCAGCAGTGGGTTTGCTGCATCGTATGGCAGTTCTATTTCCAGTTTTTTAAGGAATCTCCAGAGTGTTCTCCAAAGTGGCTGTACTAGTTTGCATTCCCACCAACAGTGTAAGCGGGTTCCCTTTTCTCTACACCCTCTCCAGCATTTATTGCTTGTAGGCTTTTGGATCGCAGCCATTCTGACTGGCATGAAATGGTACCTCACTGTGGTTTTGATTTGCGTTTATCTGATAATG
Organism: Capra hircus; assembly: GCF_001704415.2. Lineage (NCBI taxonomy): Eukaryota > Metazoa > Chordata > Mammalia > Artiodactyla > Bovidae > Capra > Capra hircus. The sequence continues at coordinate 153,758 of NW_017189652.1, read as the reverse complement.
AGTGATATTGAGCCTCTTTTCATGTGTTTGTTAGCCATCTGTATGTCTTCTTTGGAGAAATGTCTGTTTCGTTCTTTGGCCCATTTTTTGACTGGGTGGTTTATTTTTCTGGAATTGAGCTGTAGGAGTTGCTTGTATATTTTTGAGATTAATTCTTTGTCAGTTGCTTCATTTGCCATTATTTTCTCCCATTCCAAAAGCTGTCTTTTCACCTTGCTTATAGTTTCCTTTATTGTGCAGAAGCTTTTAACTTTAATTAGGTCCCATTTGTTTATTTTTGCTTTTATTTCCAATATTCTGGGAGGTGGGTCATAGAGAATCCTGCTGTGGTTTATGTCGGAGAGTGTTTTGCCTATGTTCTTCTCTAGGAGTTTTATAGATTCTGGTCTTAGTTTATGTCTTTAATCCATTTTGAGTTTATTTTTGTGTATGATGTTAGAAAGTGTTCTAGTTTCATTCTTTTACAAGTGGTTGACCAGTTTTCCCAGCACCACTTGTTAAAGAGATTGTCTTTTCTCCATTGCATATTCTTGCCTCCTTTGTCAAAGATAAGGTGTCCATAGGTGTGTGGATTTATCTCGGCTTCTATTTCGTTCTGTTGATCTATAATTCTGTCTTTGTGCCAGTACCATACTGTCTTGATGATGACTGTGGCTTTGTAGTAGAGCCTGAAGTCAGGCAGGTTGATTCCTCCTATTCCATTCTTCTTTCTCAAGATTGCTATGGCTATTCGAAGTTTTTTGTATTTCCATAGAAATTAGAAATTATTTGTTCTAGCTCTGTGAAAAATACCATTGGTAGCTTGATAGGGATTGCATTGAATCTATAGATTGCTTTGGGCAGTATACTGATTTTCACTATATTGATTTTTCCAATCCATGAACAAGGTATATTTCTCCATCTATTAGTGTCCTCTTTGATTTCTTTCACCAGTGTTTTATAGTTTTCTATATATAGGTCTTTAGTTTCTTTAGGTAAATATATTCCTAAGTATTTTATTCTTTTCATTGCAATGGTGAATGGAATTGTTTCATTAATTTCTCTTTCTATTTTCTTATTATTAGTGTATAGGAATGCAAGGAATTTCTGTGTGTTGATTTTATATCCTGCAACTTTACTATATTCATTGATTAGCTATAGTAATTTTCTGGTGGAGTCTTTAGGATTTTCTATGTAGAGGATCATGTCATCTGCAAACAGTGAGAGTTTTACTTCTTTTCCAATTTGGATTCCTTTTCTTTCTTTTTCTGCTCTGATTGCTGTGGCCAAAACTTCCAAAACTATGTTGAATAGTAGTGGTGAGAGTGGGCACCCTTCTCTTGTTCCTGACTTTAGGGGAAATGCTTTCATTTTTTCACCATTGAGGATAATGTTTGCTGTGGGTTTGTCATATATAGCTTTTATTATGTTGAGATATGTTCCTTCTCTCCCTGCATTCTGGAAGGTTTTTATCATAAATGGATGTTGAATTTTGTCAAAGGCTTTCTCTGCATCTATTGAGATAATCATATGGCTTTTATTTTTCAATTTGTTAATGTGGTGAATTACATTGATTGATTTGTGGATATTGAAGAATCCTTGCATCCCTGGGATAAAGCCCACTTGGTCATGATGTATAATCTTTTAAATGTGTTGTTGGATTCCGATTGCTAGAATTTTGTTAAGGGTTTTTATATCTATGTTCATCAGTGATATTGGCCTGTAGTTTTCTTTTTTTGTGGCATTTTTGTTAGGTTTTGATATTAGGGTGATGGTGGCCTCATAGAATGAGTTTGGAAGTTTATCTTCCTCTGCAAGTTTCTGCAAGAGTAAATAGGATAGGTGTTAGCTCTTCTCTAAGTTTTTGGTAGAATTCAGCTTTGAAGCTGTCTGGACCTGGGCTTTTGTTTGCTGGAAGATTTCTGATTACAGTTTCAATTTCTGTGCTTGTGATGGGTCTGTTAAGTTTTTCTATTTCTTCCTGGTTCAGTTTTGGAAAGTTGTACTTTTCTAAGAATTTGTCCATTTCTTCCAAGTTGTCCATTTTATTTGCCTATAGTTGCTGATAGTAGTCTCTTGTGTTTTTTTTAAATGTAATACTGTTTATTTAACTTCAAAAACATTTCAACATTCTAAACATACAAAGAAAAATAACAGAACATTGCAGATCGTGTTTAGTACAGAAAGTTCTTGAACTTTCACTGGTGCAGTGGCTCTTGGCTTTGCTGACAATGAACAGTTCTACAGTTTGTTTAAAAAAAAAAACAGTTTAAAACTACTGCACTTCAACTAAAAAGGATCCAAAACACTTCTCATGCCTGCTGACTCCCCCCGCCCCCGACTCTTCCACAGCTAAGAATGGCAGTGGGATGCTATGTCACTATATACAAAAACAAGACAACCTGAAGCTAAATGGATGCCCACTGCAGTGTCCACAAGTCCAGCCCCACAGTGCATGCCCTGAGCTACAGCCCCTCCGAAAGGCATTGCCCCCATAGCCTCCACACCAAGCAAGGAGCATCAAGAGTGTGTCTCGGTTGCTTTGTTCTTTTTACAAACTATAGATATGTACAGTTGAGAACTCGGGATTTCTAGCCCATGACCATAGAATTAACACACCACCTTACAAATTAAAAAAAAAAAATGCCAGAAACATCTTTAAATGCCTTGTCACACCAACAGCAAAGTGCACAGAGTGAGGAGAACACGAGAGCCTTTCATTTTAAAAACGTTTGGAAATATGTACAACTTTGATACAGTTTCCAGGTGCTCCAGACACCCATGGCCACTTAATGTAAACCACTGACAATTGCTAGAGCACTAAGATATGATCATGATCCAATTGGGTAATTAAACCTAATGAGGGCAACAGACACATCTTGGATAAGAGGTGTGTCAATCAAGGCGCTCCCTACTCTAATGTATTCAGAAGGAAACAGATCAACAGTTTTTTTTTTTAATTCATCCTCTTCCTCCTCCTCCTCCTCCTCCTCCTCTTCCTCCTCTTCGTCTTCCTCTTCCACCTTTTTCCGGGCAACTTTAGCAGCACTCTTGACGCCATCAAACTTCCCTTTAGACTTATAGTCTGTGACACCCTTCTCATACTTCTCCTTCAGCTTCGCTGCCTTGTTGATGTATGGCTGCTTCTCACTGTCACTTAAGTTATTCTACATCTCACCCAGCTTCTTCACCACATCTCCAATAGAGATGCCAGGGTTTGCAAACTTGATCTTGGGGCGGAATTCAAAGCAGAATAGGAAAAATCCAGACGGTGGTCTCTTGGGGGCATTAGGGTCCTTCTTCTTGCCTCCCTTAGCTGGTCTGTAATCCTTCATTTCCCGATCATAGCGCACTTTATCCACCTTTGCCATTTCATCGAACTTCGACTTCTCTTTCCCGGACATGGTCTTCCACCTCTCAATTGACAGGGACCTCTGGGTTTTTCTTCTTATGTTCCTCTCTGCACGTCTGCACAAAGAAGGCATAAGCAGACATCTTGCCCTTTGGTTTCTTGGGATCACCTTTAGCCATCTGTATTGTTCGTTAGTCTCTGATAGTAGTCTCTTATGATCCTTTTCATTTCTGTGTTGTCTGTTGTGATCTCTCCAGTTTCATTTCTAATTTTATTGATTTGATTTTTCTCCCTTTGTTTCTTGATGAGTTTGGTTAATCGTTTGTCAGTTTTATTTATCCTTTTAAAGAACCAGCTTTTGGCTTTATTGATTTTTGCTATGGTCTCTTTTGTTTCTTTTGCATTTGTTTCTGCTCTAATTTTTAAGATTTCTTTTCTTCTACTAACCGAGGGGTTCTTCATTTCTTCCTTTTCTAGTTGCTTTAGGTGTAGAGTTAGGTTATTTATTTGACTTTTTTCTTGTTTCTTGAGGTATGCCTGTATTGCTATGAACCTTCCCCTTAGCACTGCTTTTACAGTGTCCCACAGGTTTTGGGTTGTTGTTTTTTCATTCTCGTTCATTTCTATGCATATTTTGATTTCTTCTGTGATTTTTTGGTTATTTAGCAGTGTGTTGTTCACCCTCCACATGTTGGAATTTTTAATAGTTTTTCTCCTTTAATTGCGATCTAATCTTACTGCATTGTAGTCAGAAAAGATGCTTGAAATGATTTAATTTTTTTTGAATTTACCAAAGCTAGATTTATGGCCCAGGATGTGGTCTATCCTGGAGAAGGTTCCGTTTGTGCTTGATAAAAAGGTGAAATTCATTGTTTTGGTGTGAAATGTCCTATAGATATCAATTAGGTCTAACTGATCTATTGTATCATTTAAAGTGTGTTATTTGTTGTTTTTCCCTTGCTGATTTTAATATTTGTTCTTTCTGTTTGATGATTGTTAATTTGATTAATATGTATCTTGGAGTGTTTCCCCTTGGGTTTATCCTGTTTGGGACTCTCTGGGTTTCTTGGACTTGGGTGATTATTTCCTTCCCCATTTTAGGGAAGTTTTCAACTATTATCTCCTCAAGTATTTTCTCATGGTCTTTCTTTTTGTCTTCTTCTTTGGGGATTCCTATGATTCAAATGTTCATGCGTTTAACTTTGTCCCAGAGGTCTCTTAGACTGTTCTCATTTCTTTTAATTTGTTTTTCCTTTTTCCTCTCTCTTTCATTTATTTCTACCATTCTATATTCTACCTCGCTTATCCTATCTTCTGACTCCGTTATTCTACTGTTGGCTCCCTCCATGTGTTTTTGATCTCATTTATTGCATTATTCATTATATATTGACTCTTTTTATTTCTTCTAGGTTTTGTTAAACCTTTCTTGCATCTTCTCAGTCCTTGTCTCCAGGCTAGTTATTTGTCCATTTTGTTTTCAAGATTTTGGATCATTTTCACTGTCATTATTTGGAATTCTTTATCAGGTTGATTACCTATCTCTTCCTCTTTTGTTTGGTTTGATGGGCATTTATCCTGTTCCTTTACCTGCTGGGTGTTCCTCTGCCTTTTCATCTTGTTTATATTGCTGTGTTTGGAGTGGCCTTTCCGTATTCTGGCATTTTGTGGAGTTATCTTTATTGTGGAGTTTCCTCTCTGTGGGTGGGTTTGGACAGGTCCCTTGTCAAGGTTTCCTGGTCAGGGAAGCTTGTGTCAGTGTTCTGGTGGGTGGAGCTGGATTTCTTCTCTCTGGAGTGCAATGAAGTTGCTAGTAATGAGTTATGAGATGTCAATGGGTTTGGAATGACTTTGGGCAGACTGTATATTGAAGCTCAGGGCTATTTTCCTGTATTGATGGAGAATTTGCATGGTATGTCTTGCTCTGGAACTTGTTGGCCTTTGGGTGGTGCTTGGTTTCAGTATAGGTATGGATGCGTTTGACGAGCTCCTATCAATTAATATTCCCTGGAGTCAGGAGTTCTCTTGTGTTCTCAAGATTTGGACTTAAACCTCGTGCTTCTGGTTTTCACTATTATTTTTACTGTAGCCTCAAGACTCGTCCATCTACACAGCACCATTGATAAAACATCTAGGTTAAAGATGAAAAGTTTCTCCACAGTGAGGGACACCCAGAGAGGTTCACAGAGTTACATGGAGAAGAGAAGAGGGAAGAGGGAGATAGAGGTGACCAGGATGAGATGAGGTGGAATCAAGAGAGAAGAGAGCAAGCTAGCCAGTAATCACTTCCTTATGTGTGCTCCACAGTCTGGACCTCTCAGAAATGTTCACAGAATTACACTGAGAAGAGAAGAGGGAGGGAGGAAGGGGACAGAGGTGGCCAGGAATATAAATAGGGGAATCAAAAGGAGAGAGACAGATCCAGTCAGTTATCAGTTCCCTAAGTGGTCTCCACCATCCGGAACACACAAAGAGATTCACAGAGTTGGATAGAGAAGAGAAGGGAGAGGGAGGAGATAGAAGTGACCTGCTGGAGAAAAAGGAGAGCCCAAAGAGGGAGAGAGCAGTCAAGCCAGTAATCTCGCTCCCAAGTAAAAATGGGTACTAAAGATTGGGTTCTTAAAGGTACAAAATAGATAACAAATACCAAAAAGAAACATTAAAAATCTAGAGGTTGGATTTTCAAAAATACAATATTAAAGAAAAAAAAAGTCACAAAAATTATTTTATATATATATATATATATATATATGAAGTTTGCTTTAAAAAGTAAGGTCTTTTTTTTTGCAAAGTAAAAGTAGGTTATAAAAATGAAAATTAAAGGAGTAATAGAGGACTCAAAAATTAAATAAAAATTAAAGAATGATAATAGTCAAGATATATCTAGGACTTTCTTTGGTGTTGTTGTGGATAGTGTGGTGTCAGTTCATTTTCAGGTATTTCCTTGATCCAGCTTATACTTCTCAAGATCTATAGGCCCCTTCGTATGTAGTCGATACTAACTACAGGGTTTTAATCTATTGCATCTGTCACTTCCAAGGCAGTTCCCTCTTTTTAGCTTCTTCTGTTTGCCAGCCTCTTCAGTGTCTAATTTCCTCCCTGACACAAGGTGGTGGTGGTGGACACTTCTTTAGGCTCACTTGTTCAGTCATGCTGTGGGGAGGGAGGAACACTTCAAACAAATAACACTGGCATGTGCTCACAGTGTCTCAGCCACACTGGGTTTGCCCCCACTCATGGTGTGTATGCTTTCCCTGTCTACACTGCTTAGGCTCTAGGTTGCTCTGCCAGGAACTGTCTGAGGCTGGCCCTGGGTTATATGCACTTCCGAGGTCTAAGCCACTTAGGTTCAGGTACTCGGGTACTCCTCAGAGGTGCAGACTCGGTTGGGCCTGCATTTTGTGCCTGCGTTTTGTGCCCTTCCCAGGTCCGAGCAGCTCAGGTGACCAGGTGTTTGGTGAGCGCGGTCTCTGTGACTCATCACCTCCCCCATCCCTGCCGCTCAGTTTTCTGGGTGTACAACTGGCACACCTTCTCAGGCGGATGTTGACTGTCCAGAATCCCAAGAAGTCTTGGTTAGCAACAAGCCTGCTTGCAGTTTGGTAGATAATGCCTCTCTGGGGCCGCAATTGCCCCCTTCCGGCTCTGGCTGCCCTCGCCTGCCTGTCTCTGGAGGGGGATGGGCCAGTCTGCAGCTGGCTGGCTCTGCTCAGTCCTTTGTTCTGTGAGAGGGCCTGGTGGTGTCTTAGGTTAGGGCTTTTTGCAGGGTAGCTATCCCACAATCTGGTTTTCTATCTCAAGTTAGTTCCCTCAGATTGCTCTTGGGGCATTCAGGGCCGGTCCTTAGCCTAAGCAATGCAGCCCATGCCTCCCTGCCCAGCCCCTGCTTGCTAGTGGTGGATGCAGGCCTCTGCGCTGCTTCACCACAGGGAGTTACCGTTGGGCATGTAAATCTGTGGGTTTTAATTATTTATTTATTTTTCCTCCCAGTTATGTTGCCCTCTATGTTTCCAAGGCTCACCACAGACTCGCCAGTGAGAGTGTTTCCTGGTGTTTGAAAACTTCTCTCTTTTTTAAGACTCCCTTCCCAGGACGGATCTCCATCCCTACCTCTTTTGTCTCTCTTTGTATCTTTTATATTTTTTTCCTACCTCCTTTCGAAGACAATGGGCTGCTTTTCTGGGTTCCTGATGTCCTCTGCCAGCATTCAGAAGTTGTTTTGTGAAATTTACTCAGCGTTCAAATGTTCTTTTGATGAATTTATGGGGGAGAAGTTGGTCTCCCTGTCCTATTCCTCTGCCACCTGTCTTAAAAAAATTTTTTTTTAATATTTATTTATTTGGTTGTGCCAGGTCTTAGTTGTGGCATACAAACTCTTACTTGTGGCATGTGGGATCTAGTTTCCTGACCAGGAATTGAACCCATGCCCCACTGCCTTTGGAGCATGGAGTCTTAGCCACTGGACCACCTTGGAAGTCCGTAACTGTTGCTTCTTGACCTACATACAGATTTCTCAAGAGGCAGGTCAGGTGATCTGGTATTCTCATTTCTTGAAGAATTTTCCACAGTTTGTTGTGATCTACACACTCAAAGGCTTTAGCGTAGTCAGTGAAGCAGAAGTAGATGTTTTTCTGGAATTGCAAAATTGGTTCCTCTGCCTTTTCTAAATCCAGCTTGTTCATCTGGAAGTTCTCAGTTCACATACTGTTGAAGGCTGGCTTGGAGAATTTTTAGCATTACTTTACTAGTGTGCGAGATGAGTGCAATTGTGCATTAGTTTGAACATTCTTTTGCATTGCCTTTCTTTGTGATTGGAATGAAAACTGAGCTTTTCCAGGCCTGTGGCCACTGCTGAGTTTTCTAAATTTGCTGGCATATTGAGTGCAGCACTTTCACAGCATCATATTTTAGGATTGGAAATAGCTTACCTGGAATCCCATCACCTCCACTAGCTTTGTTCGTAGTGATGCTTCCTAAGACCCACTTGACTTTGCACTCCAGGATGTCTGGTTCTAGGTTTGTGATCACATCATCGTGGTTATCTGGGTCATGAAGATCTTTTTGGTGTAGTTCTTGTGTGTATTCTTGCCACCTCTTCTTAATATCTTCTGCTTCTGTTAGGTCCATACCGTTTCTGTTCTTTATTGTGCTCATCTTTGCATGAAATGTTCTCTTGGTATCTCTAATTTTCTTGAGATCGCTAGCCTTTCCATTCTGTTTTTTCCTCTATTTCTTTGCCTTGATCACTTAAGAAGGCTTTCTTATCTCATGCGCCAGGTTTAACAGTTATTAAGTTTTGCTTCCTGACTGACTTTTCTGCTTAATTATAAAATATGACATGTCTATAGCGTTTCTGTTCCTTAAAGTTTTCAATTTCAAGTGATTAATCAGCAACCTCTTAAACAAAACACATTCCTCAGTTTAAATTTCTATTAATTTTTTTTATTGTCAAAGTGCATGAATTCTTACTGTACTCTGAAAAAGTTAAACAATACAGAAGTACATACTACATCTTTTTAAAGCATAAATGAAATCTGAAAAAATTTACTGTAATGCAACTCATTATCCTGATATCATACCACCACTATGCTTATCTGCCTCTAATCTGTTTTCCACACTGCAGTCAAGTGATCTCTTAAAAAATGTAAATCAGATAGTCAGTTCCTTGCTAAAAAACCAACCTAATGACTTCTTTGTACACTAGGAATAAAACCTAAATTTCTTACCATAGTGTGCAAGGCCCACGGTGATCTGCTTTGCCTATATCCTTTATCTTTCTTTTATTTTTCTTCTGCTTTTATTGAGATGTAATTGGCATACAGCACTGTGTAAGTTTAAGGAACACAGCATGATTTGACTTATATACATCATGAAATGATGACCACAAGTTTTGTGAGCATCTATCATCTCATAGATATAACATTACAAAAAAAGAAGTAAATCGTCCCTCTGATGAGAACTCTTAGGATTTACTCTTGTAACAACTGTCATATATAACATGCAGCACTGTTATTTCTATTTATCTTGTCATGCATTACCTCCCAAATATGTATTTATCTTACAACTGGAATTCTGTACTTTTTGACTGCCTTCATTCAGTTCTTTTTCTCCCCATTCCACGTTTCCCACTACTACCTATTTTTGGCCTCATCTCACAGGCTTGTTCCCCGGATCTTAGTTCCCTGATCAGGGATTGAACTTGCATCCCGAGCAGTGAAATCACAGAGTCCTAACCACTGAGCCACCAGGGAATTCTCCTTATTATTTTGTGTCTATAATTTTTTATGTCTTTTGGTGAAGTCTTGCATATCTCATTAATATATTCCCATGTATTTGTTATTTTTTTATGTTATTGTCAATGGTATTTTACTTTAAAAATTTTTTACTATTGCGTAAAAATAAATTAGCTTTTCATTTTGATTTTTATACCTACCTTTTCTTTCTTTCTTTCTTTCTTTTTTTACTATTTATTTATTTGGAAGTGCTAGGTCTTAGTTGTGGCATGTCGTATCTGGCTCCCCTACTGGGATCTAAACCCAGGCACCCTGCATTGGGAGTCTTAGCCACTGGGCCACCAGGGAAGTCCCCTATCTTTTCTAAATGTATATTTATTTACATTTTCTTTGTATATAATCATATAACATGCAAATACTAAAAACTGTTTTTTTCTAATATCTGTATATTTCATTTTCTTTTTTCATGTCACTGCTTGGCCTAGGAAGGCCAGGATATCTTTGAATAGTACTGTTAATAACTGGGATCCTTGTCATATTCCTGGTTTCACCTGGAAAACTTCAGTGTTTCACTGTTGTAATGTGGTTTGCAGGAAACTTTTGTAGATACTGTTCATGAGATTAAGTACATTCTCTGATATTCCTACCTTGCTAAATGTTATTTTTTTTAATCATCAAGGAGTATTGAAATTGTTGAAACATTTTATGACCATGTGATTTTTCTCCTTTATCCTGTTAACATGAAGAACTTCACTGGCCAATTTCTTTTTGAAGTATAGTTGATTATTTATAATATTATATTAGTTTCCCTTTCAAGTGTATAACACAATAATTCAGTATTTTTACAGATTGTTTTTGTTGTTTAGTCGCTCAGTTGTGTCTGACCCTTTATCATAGTATCTTCTGTATTTTACACCATAGTTTCTGTACACATTTTTTCTCTCCTTGAGTGATGCACTGTCTTTTATGTTTTGAGTTGGGAACTGGGTAAAAAGAGTTGGAGACAACTTAGTGACTGAAAAACAACAATGTTTCACTGTATATATGTGTCACATCTTCTTTATCCATTCATCTGTTGATGGACACTTAAGTTGCTTCCCTGTCTTGGCTATTGTGAATAGTGCTACTATGAACATTGGAGTGCATGTGTCTTTTTGAATTAGAGTTTTCTTTTTTTTTTCCTGATAAATGCTCAGGAATGGAATTTCTGGATCACATGGTAGCTCTATTTTAAGTTTTTTGAGGAACCTTCATATATTTCCATGGTGACTACACCAGCTTACGTTCCCACCAGCAGTTGTACAAGGGTTCCCTTTTTTCCACATCCTCACCAACACTTGTTATTTGTTGTCTTTTTGATGATAGCCATTCTCACACGTGTGAGGTGATATCTCCTTGTAGTTTTGATTTGGATTTCTCTAATAATTACTGATATTGAACATCTTTTCTTGTTCCTGTTGGCTATCTTATGATTTTTTTTTGTAAAAATGTCCATTCATTTTCCTCCCAATTTTAAAAAATCAATTTATTTTTTAATTGAAGGACAATTGTTTTACAGAATTTTGATGTTTTCTGTCAAACCTCAACATGAATAAGCCATAGGTATACATATATCCCCTCCTATTTGAACCTCCCTCCCATCTCCCTCCCCATCCCACCCCTCTAGATTTATACAGAGCCTTTGAGTTTCCTGAGCCATACAGCAAATTCCCATTGGCTATCTATTTTGCATATGGTAATGTAAGTTTCCATGTTACTCTTTCCATAATCTCATCCTCTCCTCCCCTCTCCCCATGTCCATAAGTCTATTGTCTTTCTGTTTCCCCATTGCTGCCCTGTAAATGAATTCTTCAGTACCATTTTTCTAGATTCCGTATATATGTGTTAGAATATGATATTTATCTTTCTCTTTCTGACTTACTTCACTCTGTATAATAGGCTCTAGGTTCATACACCTCATAAGAACTGACTCATATGTGTTCCTTTTTATGGTTGTGTAATATTCCATTCTTTATCCATTCATCTGTTGATGGATATCTCGGTTCCTTCCATGCTCTAGGTATTGTAAATAGTGCTGCAATGAACAATGGGATACATGTGTCTTTTTCAGTTTTGGTTTCCTCAGGGTATATGCCTAAGAGTGGGATTGCTGGGTCATATGGTGGTTTTATTCCTAGTTTTTAAAGGAATCTCCATACCGTCTTCCATTCCCACCAACAGTGCAAGAGTGTTTCCTTTTCTCCACACCCTCTCCAACATTTATTGTTTGCAGACTTTTTCATGATGGCCATGCTGACTGGTATGAGGTAGTTGTAGTTTTGATTTGCATTTCTCTATTAATGAGCAATGTTGAACATCTTTTCATGTGTTTGTTAGCCATCTGTATGTCTTCTTGGAGAAATGTCTGTTTAGGTCTTTTTCTCATTTTTTTGACTAGGTTGTTTGTTTTTCTGGTATTGAGTTGTATGAGCTGCTTGTATATTTTGGAAATTAATCCTTTGTCAGTTCACTTGCTATTATTTTCTCCTATTCTGAGAGTTGTCTTTTCACTTTGCTTAGTGTTTCCTCTGCTTTGCAAAAGCTTTTAAGATTAATCAGGTCCCACTTGTTCACTTTTGTTTTTATTTCCATGACTCTAGGAGGTGGATCATTGAGAATATTGCTCTGATTTATGTCATCGAGTGTTCTACCCATGTTGTCCTCTAAGAATTTTATAGTTTCTGGTCTTCCATTTAGGTCTTTAATCCATTTTGAGTTTAAATTTGTGTATGGTGTTAGGAAGAGTTCTAATTTCATTCTTTTACATGTAGCTATCCAGTTTTCCCAGGACCATTTTTTGAAGAGGCTGGCTTTGTCCCATTGTATATTCTTGCCTCCTTTGTCAAAAATAAGGTACCTATAGGTGCATGGGTTTATTTATGGGCTTTCTGTCTTGTTCCATTGGTCTATATTTCTGTTTTTGTGCCAGTAACATACTGTCTTGATGACTGTACCTTTGTAGTATAATCTGAAGTCAGGAAGGTTGATTCCTCCAGCTCCATTCTTCTTTCTCAAGACTGCTCTGGCTATTTGGGGTCTTTTGTGTTTCCATATGAATTGTGAAATTTTTTGTTCTAGTTCTGTGAAAATGTCATTTGTAATTTGATAGGGACCGAGTTGAATCTGTAGACTGTATTTGGTAGTATAGCCATTTTCATGATATTGATTCTTCCTACCCAAATCATGGACTATCTCTCCATCTGTTTATGTTGTCTTTTATTTCTTTCATTAGTGCCTTATAATTTTCTGTGTGCATTTCTTTTGTCTCATGAGATAGGTTTATTCCTAGATATTTAATTCTTTTTGTTGCAATGGGGAATGGGATTGATTCCTTAATTTCACTTTCTGATTTTTAATTGTTAGTATATAAAATGCAAGTGATTTCTGTGTATTGATTTTGTATCCTGCTAGTTTGCTAAATTCACTGATTAGCTCTAGTAATTTTCTGATACTATCTTTAGGGTTTTCTATGTACAATATCATGTCATCAGCAAACAGTGAGAGCTTTACTTCTTCTTTTCCAATCTGGATTCCTTTTATTTCTTTTTCTTCTCTGATTGCTGTAGCTAAGACTTCCAGAACTATGTTGAATAATAGTGGTGAAAATGGACACCCTTGTCTTGTTCATGATCTTAGGACGAATGCTTTCAGTTTTTCACCATTGAGAATAATGTTTGCTGTAGGCTTATCATATATGGCCTTTACTGTGTTGAGGTAGGTTCCTTCTATGCCCACTTTTTGAAGAGTTTTAATCATAAATGGACAGCCTAGAAGAAATGAAATTGAAAGTGAAGTCGCTCAGTCATGTCTGACTCTTTGCAACCCCATGGGCTGTAAATAAGATGGTAGGTATTGCAAGAGGGCATCAGAGGGCAGACACACTGAAACTATAATCACAGAAAACTAGCCAATCTGATCACACGGACCACAGCCTTGTCTAACTCAATGAAACTAAGCCATGCCCTGTGGGGCCACCCAGAATGGGTGGGTTATGGTGGAGAGGTCTGACAGAATGTGGCCCGCTGGAGAAGGGAATGGCAAACCACTTCAGTATTCTTGCCTTGAGAACCTCATGAACAGTAGGAAAAGGCAAAATGATAGGATACTGAAAGAGGAACTCCCCAGGTTGGTAGGTGCCCAATATGCTACTGGAGATCAGTGGAGAAATAACTCCAGAAAGAATGAAGGGATGGAGCCAAACCAAAAACAATACCCAGTTGTGGATGTGACTGGTGATAGAAGCAATGTCTGATGCTGTAAAGAACAATATTGCATAGGAATCTGGAGTGTTAGGTCCATGAGTCAAGGCAAATTGGAAGTGGTCAAACAGGAGATGGCATGAGTGAACGTCAACATTCTAGGAATCAGCGAACTAAAATGGACTGGATGGGTGAATTAAACTCAGATGACCATTATATCTACTACTGTGGGCAGGAATCCCTCAGAAGAAATGGAGTAGCCATCATGGTCAACAGAAGAGTCCGAAATGCAGTACTTGGATGCAGTCTCAAAAACGACAGAATGATCTCTGTTTGTTTCCAAGGCAAACCATTCAGTAATCTAAGCCTATGCCCCAACCAGTAATGCTGAAGAAGCTGACATTGAACGGTTCTATGAAGACCTACAAGACCTTTTAGAACTAACACCCAAAAAAGATGTTCTTTTCATTATAGGGGACTGGAATGCAAAAGTAGGAAGTCAAGAAACACCTGGAGTAACAGGCAAATTTAGCCTTGGAATGCAGAATGAAGCAGGGCAAAGGCTACTAGAGTTTTGCCAAGAGAACACACTGGTCATAGCAAACACCCTCTTCCAACAACACAAGAGAAGACTCTACACATGGACATCACCAGATGGTCAACACCAAAATCAGATTGATTATATTCTTTTCAGCCAAAGATAGAGAAGTGCTATATAGTCATCAAAAACAAGACCAGGAGCTGACTGTGGCTCAGATCATAAACTCCTTATTGCCAAATTCAGACTTAAATTGAAAGTAAGGAAAACCACTAGACCATTCAGGTATGACATAAATCAAATCCCTTATGATTCTACAGTGGAAGTGAGAAATAGATTTAAGGGCCTAGATCTGATGGACAGAGTGTCTGATGAACTATGGACGGAGGTTCGTGACATTGTACAGGAGACAGGGATCAAGACCATCCCCATGGAAAAGAAATGGCAAAAAGCACAATTGCTGTCTGGGGAGGCCTTACAAATAGCTATGAAAAGAACAGAAGTGAAAAACAAAGGAGAAAAGGAAAGATATAAGCATCTGAATGCAGAGTTTCAAAGAATAGCAAGGAGAGATAAAGCCTTCCTCAGCGATCAATGCAAAGAAATGGGGGGGGGGGAACCAGAATGGGAAAGACTAGAGATCTCTTCAAGAAAATTAGAGATACCAAGGGAACATTTCATGCAAAGATGGGATCGATAAAGGACAGAAATGGTATGGACCTAACAGA
Organism: Capra hircus; assembly: GCF_001704415.2. Taxonomy (NCBI): domain Eukaryota; kingdom Metazoa; phylum Chordata; class Mammalia; order Artiodactyla; family Bovidae; genus Capra; species Capra hircus. The sequence continues at coordinate 138,693 of NW_017189652.1, read as the reverse complement.
AATAGAAGATATTAAGAAGAGGTGGCAAGAATACACAGGAGAACTGTACAAAAAAGAGCTTCACGACCCAGCTAATGACGATGGTGTGATCACTCACCTAGAGCCAGACATCCTGGAATATGAAGTCAAGTGGGCCATGGAAAGCAATCACTACAAACAAAGCTAATGGAGGTGATGGAATTCCAGTTTAGCTATTTCAAATCCTGAAAGATATACTGTGAAAGTGCTGCACTCAATATGCCAGCAAATTTGGAAGACTCAGCAGTGGCCACAGGACCAGAAAATGTCAGTTTTTGTTCCTATCTCAAAGAAGGCAATGCCAAAGAATTCTCAAGTGAAGTTGCTCAGTCATGTCTGACTCTTTGCGACCCATGGACTGTAGCCTACCAGGTTCCACCATCCATGGGATTCTCTAGGCAAGAATACTGGAGTAGGTTGCCATTTCGTTCTCCAGTACATCTTCCCAACCCAGGAATTGAACCTGGGTCTCCCACATTGTAGGCAGACGCTTTACCATCTGAGCCACCAGGGAAGTCCTAAAAAAGAATGCTCAAACTACTGCACAATTGCACTCGTCTCACACACTAGTAAAGTAGTGCTCAAAATTCTCCAAGCCAGGCTTCAGCAATACGTTAACCGTGAACATCCAGATGTTCAAGCTGGTTTTAGAAAAGGCAGAGGAACCAGAGATCAAATTGCCAACACCTGCTGGATCATTGAAAAATCAAGAGAGTTCTAGGAAAACATCTATTTCTGCTTTATTGACTATGCCGAAGCCTTTGTGTGGATCACAATAAACTATGGAAGATTCTGGAAGAGATGGGAATACCAGACCACTTGACCTGCCTCTTGAAAAACCTATATGCACGTCAGGAAGCAACAGTTAGAACTGGACATGGGCCAACAGACTAGTTCCAAATAGGAAAAGGAGTACGTCAAGGCTGTATACTGTCACCTTGCTTATTTAACTTATATGCAGACTACATCATGAGAAACGCTGGGCTGGAAGAAGCACAAGCTGGAATCAAGATTGCTAGGAGAAATATCAATAACCTGAGATATGCAGATGATACCACCCTTATGGCAGAAAGTGAAGAGGAACTAAAAAGCCTCTTGATGAAAGTGAAAGAGGAGAGTGAAAACGTTGGCCTAAAGCTCAACATTCAGAAAACTAAGATCATGGCATCTGGTCTCATCACTTCATGGGAAATAGATGGGGAAACAGTAGAAACAGTGTCAGACTTTATTTTTTGGGGCTCCAAAATCACTGCAGATGGTGATTGCAGCCATGAAATTAAAAGATGCTTACTCCTTGGAAGAAAAGTTATGACCAACCTAAATAGCATATTCAAAAGCAGAGACATTACTTTGCCAACAAATGTCCGTCTAGTGAAGGCTATGATTTTTCCAGTGGTCATGTATGGATATGAGAGTTGGACTGTGAAGAAAGCTGAGCTCCGAAGAATTGATGCTTTTGAACTGTGGTGTTGGAGAAGACTCTTGAGAGTCCCTTGGACTGCAAGGAGATCCAACCAGTCCACTCTAAAGGAGATCAGCTGTGGGTGTTCTTTGGAAGGACTGATGCTGAAGCTGAAGCTCCAGTACTTTGGCCACCTGATGTGAAGAGTTGACTCATTGGAAAAGACCCTGATGCTGGGAGGGATTGGGGGCAGGAGGAGAAGGGGACAACAGAGGATGAGATGGCTGGATGGCATCACCGACTTGATGGACATGTGTTTGGGTGAATTCCGGGAGTTGGTAGAGGGAGGCCCTGCGTGCTGCGATTCATGGGGTCACACAGAGTCAGACACGACTGAGCGATTGAACTGAACTGAACTGAACTGAATCATAAATGTATGCTGAATTTTGTCAAAGGCTTTTTGTGCATCTAATGAAATTATCGTATGGTTTTTATCTTTCAATTCGTTAATATGGTATATCACATTGTTTGATTTGCATATATTGAAGAATCCTTGCATCCCTGGAATAAATCCAACTTGATCATGGTGTATGACCTTTTCAATGTGTTGCTGAATTCTGTTTGCTGAAATTTTGTTGAGGATTTTTGCATTTATGTTCATCAGTGATTTTGGCCTGTAGCTTTCTTTTTTTGTGTTATCTTTGTCTAGTTTTGGTATCAGGGTGATGGTGGCCTTGTAGAATGAGTTTGGAAGTGTTCCTTCCTCTGGAAGTTTTTGAAAGGTTTTGAGAAGGATAGGTATTAGCTCTTCTCTAAATGTTTGATAGAATTCTCCTATGAAACCATCTGATCCTGGGATTTTGTTTTTTGTAGATTTTGATCACAGCTTCACTTCCTGTGCTTGTATTTGGGTTGTTCATAATTTCTATATCTTCCTGGTTCAGTCTTGTTAGATTGAACTTTTCTAAGAATCTGTCCATTTCTTCCAGGTTATTCATTTTGTTGCCATAGTATTGCATTTTATTGTTCATAATAGTCTCTTATAATCCCCTGTATTTCTGCATTGTCTGTTGTAACCTCTCCTTTTGCATTTCTAATTTTGTTGATTTGATTCTTCTCTCCTTTTTTCTTGATGAGTATGGCTAAAGGTTTGTCAATTTAAACAAAGATAAACATCTTCTTGAAGACAGCTTTTAGTTGTATTAATTGTTACTATTGTTTGTTTCATTTCTTTTTCATTTATTTCTGCTTGGATCTTTATGATTTCTTTCCTTCTACTGATTTTGAGGCTTTTTTTTCTTTTTTCCAGTTGTTTTAGGTATAAATTTGGGTTGTCTATTCGATGTTTTTCTTGTTTCTCGAGGTAGGATTGTGTTGCTATAAACTTCCCTCTCAGAACTGCTTTTGCTGCATCCCATAGGTTTTGAGTTGTCATGTTTTCATTGTCATTTTTTTCTAGAAATTCTTTGATTTCCCTTTTGATTTCTTCTGTAACCTGTTTGTTATTTAGAAACATATTGTTTAACCTCCATATGCTTGCATTTCGTACAGTTTTTTTTTTCTTCTTGTAATTGATATGTAGTCCCATAGCATTGTGGTCTGAGAAGAGGCTTGATATGATTTCAGTTTTCTTAAATTTACTGAAGTTTGATTTGTGACCCAAGATGTGATCTATCCTGGAGAATGTTCCATGTGCATTTGAGAAGAAAGTGTATTCTGCATTTGGATGGAATGTCCTGAAGATATCAATGAGGTCCATCTCATCTAATGTATGATTTAAGACATGTTTCCTTCTTAATTTTTTGTTTTGATGAACTGTCCATTGGTGTGAGTGGGGTGTTAAGGTTTCCTATTATTGTGTTACTGTCAATTTCTCATTTTATGTCTGTTAGTGTTTGTCTTATGTATTGAGGTGCTCCTATGTTGGGTGCATAGATATTTACAATTGTTATGTCTTCCTCTTGGATTGATCCCTTCATCATTATGTAGTGTCCTTCCTTATTTCTTGTAATCGTCTTTATTTTAAGGTCTATGTTGTCTGATATTTTAAGGTCTATTTTGTTTGCTACTCCTGCTTTCTTTTGGTTCCCATTTGCATGGAATATATCTTTCCATCCTCTCACTTTCAGTCTATATGTGCCTTTTGGTCTGAAGTGGGTTTCTTGTAGACAATATATATATGGGTCTTGTTTTTGTATCTGTTCAGCCAGTCTGTGTCTTTCTGGTTGGAGCGTTTAATCCATTTACATTTAAAGTAATTGTTGATATATATGTTCCTATTGCCATTTTTTTAATTGTTTGGGGTGGATTTTTTAGATCTTTTTCTTGTATTTCTTAGCATTTGTTGTAAAGCTGATTTGGTGGTACTGAATTCTCTTAACTTTTGCTTGTCTGAAAAGCTTTTTATTTCTCCATCAATTTTGAATGAGATCCTTGCTGAGTACAGTAATCTTGGTTGTAGATTTTTCCCTTTCAGTACTTTAAATATATCCTGCCATTCCCTTCTGACCTGCAGAGTTCCTGCTGAAAGATAAGCTGTTAAATGTATGGGGTTCCCTTGTATGTTACTTGTTGCTTTTCCCTTGCTGCTTTTAATATTCTTTCTTTGTGTGTAGTCTTTGTTAGTTTTATTAGTATGTGTCTTGGTGTGTTTCTCCTTGGGTTTATCCTGTATGGGACTCTTTGCACCTCTTAGATTTGGTTGACTATTTCCTTTTCCATGTTGGGGAAATTTTCAACTATAATCTCTTCAAAAATTTTCTCATATCCTTTCTTTTTCTCTTCTTCTTCTGGAATCCCTCTAATTCAAATGTTCGTGCATTTGATACTGTCCCAGAGGTCTCTGAGAGTAGCCTCAGTTCTTTTCATTCTTTTTACTTTATTCTACTCTTCAGAAATTATTTCCACCATTTTAACTTCCAGCTCACTTCTGTTTCAGATATTCTGCTATTGATTCCTTCTAGAGTATTTTTAATTTCAGTAATTGTGTTGTTTTTGTATGTTCATTCTTTCATTCTTCTAGGTCTTTGTTAGTTGATTCTTGCATTCTCTCCAGTTTGTTTTCAAGGTTTTTGATCATCTTTACTATCATTATTCTGAATTTTTTTTCAGGTAGTTTGCCTATTTCCTCTTCATTTATTTGGACTTCTCTATTTCTAGTTTGTTTCTTCATTTATGTAGTATTTCTCTGCCTTATTCATTATTTTTTTTAACTTATTATGTTTGAGGTCTCCTTTTCCCAGGCTTAAAGGTTGAATTCTTTCTTCCTTTTGGTTTCTGCCCTCCTAAGGTTGGTCCAGTGGTTTGTGTAAACTTCATATAGGGTGAGATTTGTGCTGAGTCTCTTTTTTTTTCCTCTGATGGGCAAGGCTGAGTGAGATAGTAATCTTGTCTGCTGATGACTGAGTTTGTGTTTGTTTTGTTTATTGTTTAGATGAGGCGTCCTGCACAGGGTGCTACTGGTGATTGGGTGATGCCAGGTCTTGTATTGAAGTGGTTTCCTTTGTGTGAGTTCTCACTATTTGATACTTCCTTGGGTTAATTCTCTGGTAGTCTAGGGTCTTGGAGTCATTACTCCCACTCCAAAGGCTCAGGGCTTGATCTCTTCATCTAGGCCTGATGAGATGAAAATGACCTCTTTGTTTTTCAGACCTCCTGTTGTAGTTATTTCCAAAATCTGGTCAACTACATCTTCAGTTTCTCTGCATCCGGCATGCCTCAGGAGTCACAGTTCCTCTCTCTTGCCCATTTTCAAATCATGTACTTTGTTTGTTTGTTTGTTTTGATATTGAGTTTTATGAGCTGTTTATGTATTTTGAATATTAAAATCTTGTTGGTCATATCATTTGCAAATATTTTCTCTCATTTACATAGGTTGGTTTTTTGTTTTGTTGGTGGTGTCCTTTGCTGTCCAAAAGCTTTTAAGTGTAATCAGGTCCCAGTTGTTTGTTTTGCTTTATTTCTTTTGTTTGCTTATTGTTGTTGTTCAGTTTCTAAATCGTGTTTGACTATGTGACCCTATGGACTGAAGCATGCCAGGCTCCCCTGCCCTCCACTATCTCCTGGGGTTTGTTCAAAGTCATGTTCATTGAGTCAGTGACACTATATAACCATATCATCCTCTGCCACTGCTTCTCCTTTTGCCTTCAATCTTTCCCAGCATCAGGGTCTCTTCCAGTGAGTCAGTTCTTCACATCAGGTGGCCAGAGTATTGGAACTTCAGCTTCAGCCTCAGTCCTTCCAATGAATATTCAGGATTGATTTTCTTTAGGATTGACTGGTTTGATCTCCTTGCTATCCAAAGGACTCTCAAGAGTCTTCTGCAGCACCACAACTTGAAAGCATCAATCCTTTGGCACTCAGCCTTATTTAAGGTCCAACTCTCACATCCATACATGACTACTGGAAAAACCATAGATTTGACTATACAGATCATTTTTGGCTAAGTGATGTGTCTGCTTTTTAACACACTGTCTAGGCTTGTCATAACTTTCCTTCCAAGGAGCAAGTGTCTTTTAACATCATGGCTGCAGTCATCATCCATGGTGATTTTGGAGCCCAAGAAAATAAAATCTGTCACTGTTTCCACTTTTTTCCCCTTCTATTTTCCATAAAGTGGAGATAGATTCAAAAAATATTGCTACAGTCATGTCAAAGAGTGTTCTGCCTGTGTTCTCTTCTAGGACTTTTATGATTTCAGGTCTTATAGTTAGATCTTTAATCCATTTTGAGTTTATTTTTGTATATGGTGTTAGGAAGTGTTCTAGTTTCATTATTTTACATGTAGCTGTCCAGGTTTCTGAGCATCACCTGTTGAAGCGACTGTCTTTTCTGCATTGTATATTCTTGCCTTGTGAACTTGAACAGAATATGTATTCTGTTTTTTGACTGAATGTCCTGTAGATATCTATTAAGTTCAACCAGCCTATTGTGTCATTTAAGACTACTGTTGCCTTACTGATTTTCTGTCTGGATGGTCTGTCCATTGATGTCAGTGGGGTGTATAAGTCCCCTAATATTATTTTGTTATTGTCAATTTCTTCCTTTAAGTTTGTTAGTATTTGCTTTATGTATTTAGATGCTCCTGTATTGAGTGCATATTTGTTAATAAGTGTAATATCCTCTTCTTCTTATTGATCTCTTTATCATTATATAGTGTCCTTCTTTGTCTTTTGTTATAAAGTCTGTTTTGTCTGATATGAGTATTGCTACTTCCAGTTTTTTGTCATTTCTGTTTGCATGAAATATTTTTTCGATCCCTTCACATTCAGCTTCTATTTGTCATTAGCCCTGATGTGAGTCTCTTGTAGGCAACATATTGAAGAATCTTGTTTTTGATCTGATCAGCCAGACTATGTCTTTTGATTTTAGCATTTAGCCCATTGACATTTAAAGTAATTATTGATAGATATGTCCTTATTTTTATTTTAATAATAGTTATTATTATTCTCTGTTCATTTCTTCTTTCTGTGTTTTCCCTTGTGGTTTGATTATTTTCTTCAGTATCATGTTTGTGTTCCTTTCTTTTTAGTCTTTGTGTATCTATTGTAGCTTTTTCGTTTGTGGTTACCATTGTTTTCATATATGTTGACCTATATCTACTTATATCTACTTGTTTGAAACTGATAGTCATTTAAGTTCAAACAAACTCTTAAAAAATCTATATTTTTTACTCTCCTCCCTCACATTTTTTGTTTTTGATGTCATATTTTACATCTTCATGTCTGTCCCTTAATTCTTTATTGTAGTTATAGTTGGTTTTATAATTTATTGTATTTTAATCTTTGTATTGGCTATTTAAGTGGTTTTCCTCAGTTATTGCTATATATTTGGCTTTCCTAGTGGGATTTTCCTTTTCTTAAATACTTTTTCCTTCTTTTCTACTTAGAGAAGATCTTCTAACATTTCTTTTAGGGTAGGTTTAGTATTGATGAACTCTTCATTTTTGCTTGTCTGAGAATCTCTTTATATCTCTTTTGATTCTAAATGGTAATCTTGCTGTGTAGGTTATCCTAGGTCACAGGTTTTTCCCTTTTGAGCCTTTGAATCTATCATGCCACTCTCTTCTGGCCTGAAAAGTTTCTTCAGAGAAATCAGCTGATAGCCTTATGGGGATTTCCTTGTAAATGACTCTTCAGAATTCTTTAACTTTTGCCATTTTAATTATGGCATGTCTTATAAGTCTGTTTGGGTTCATTTTTTTTTTTAGGGACCCTCTGTGCTTCCTGTCCTTGGATGTCTGTTTCCATGTAGAAAGTTTTCAACCATAAGTTCTGTAAATACAATTTTTTAATTCTTTTCTCTCTCTTTTCTCCTTCTGGAACCCCTATAAAGTGAATGTTGGTATGCTTTTGATAGTACATAGAGGAATGGAGTTTTTTATATGCTTTGATCCTAATCAAATGAGACCCCTTTGGCAAAAAAGCTGCCAGTTTTTATGACTTGCCTTGCCCTGGTAGAGCTACTGCTGAGTGAGCTGCTGAGGGGTATGGGAGCACCCCAAGCTAAAATGCCACAAATTCTCACTGTTCTTATGTGATGTTCAGTAGTTTTTTTTTTTTTCTTCAATAAAAGCTTTCAAATACAATATGCAATAGTTTTGTTGTATGCTTTTGGTAAATTTTCAAAGTCCCCTAATAGTTGCATACAAAAATAATTTTGTACAGTTTTATCATTGCTTTTGGGGGAATAGCTTCTCTGAACTCCTCATTCAGCCATTCTAGTAATACCACTTTCTTCTGTTTTCTAATATTTGGGGGTAGTGGTGAAGTGAAAAAAAAGTAGCTTTATTGCTTTGCTAGGCTGAGTCCAGAGCGGGCTAATGCCCTCAAAACAATGTGTCCCAACTTGGCGAGGATAGTGAGAAGTTTTATAGTAATGGTTCAAAGAGGGCATGATGCTTGCTAATATTTTAGTTAGAATTTTTGTGTTAATAATCATAAATGATATTAGTTTATACTTTTCTGATATATTTTACCTTTATCAGGTTTAGCTTCCAAAGTTATACTTGCTTCATAAAAAGAATTAGAAATAGTCCTTAGTTTTCTAAACTCTCTCACAAATTTTTGAAGCATTGAGACTGCCTGGTATTTGAAGGTTTGGTAAAATTGTCTGTTGGAACCATCTGATCTCAGTGGTTTTGAGAGGTAGTTTTGGGAGGTGACTTTGGGTGGTAGCTTTGGGAGGTGATTTTGGGAAGGTACCCTGGCTCATATGGTAGAGTCTGCCTGCAATGCAGGAGACCCAGGTTCAGTCTCTGGGTTGGTAAGATCCCCTGGAGAAGGAAATGGCAATTCACTCCAGTATTCTTGCCTGGAGAATCCCATGGATAGAGGAGCCTGGCAGGCTACAGTTCATGGGGTCACAAAGAGTTGGACATGACTGAATGACTTCACTTTTGGGGGGTGGTCTTGCGAGGTAGCTTTGGGAGGTAACTTTGTCTATTTTATTATATGGAAATTTAAATGTGTAAGATTTCTATTCCTTTTTGTGTCAATTTTGGTGTAGTGTATTTCTCTAGAAATCATCCATTTCATCTAGATTTTAAAGTTTATTTGTGTAGAGGCATGCAGAAGTATCTCTTTAAAAAAACTCCTCTGTTTCACTGATTGCTTTCTCCTTATCAGTTCTTATTTTGTATATTTGTGCCACCTCTATTGATTAGATTGGCTAGTGGGTTTCCCTCAGGTTAAATTTTTTCCCCAGGAAACCAAGATTTTGATTTTTAAAAAAGTAAATCCACTTCCTCTGTACTTTATTAGTTTTTGCTTTTATCTTTACTTTATGATTTCTTTTGGTTTTCTCTATTGTTCCTTTTCTAGCTTTGAACTCGGTATTTAATTCACTTGTTTTCATTTTGTCATTGTGATTGATACAGCTGTTTTAATAAATTTTACATTCTGGGTAGAATTGACTATTTATTCCAATTACTTGATGGGTCTTTCAATATGTAGATTCAAGTGTTACTTTATTTGTGAAACTTTTCTTGGATTATGATTTCAATATTAGTAATATACTATTCTTTTGTTTTTCTTTGGGGGAAATCTAATAATACATATATTGTATCTTCATTGCCTATCTTCTATTTCAATCTCTTTTTTCGGTGATTCTTTTTTACTTTATTTTTTATTCTCTTAGTTGTTTTGTGGCCTTTCTTCAATTCCATTTATTGCATTTTCAGTTGAATATCTTCTTCCCTTGGAATTTTGTAACTTAGACTTCATTTCTGAGATGGTTTTCTCTTTTTCTTTAATTTCTTTCTTGAGTATTATTAATCAATTGTTATTTCATTTTCCCCCATTTCCACCCATTTCTCCCCTTTACTTTAAAGCAAAATGTTGGAAATAAACTTTTGATATCTAATATTAATGCTATGCCTTGTCACTTCAGTCATGGCCGACACTTTGCAACCCCATGGACTGTAGACTGCCAGGCTCCTCTGTCCATGGGATTTCCAAGGAAAAATACTGGAGTGAGTTGCCATTTCCTTTTCCAGGGGATCTTCCTGACCTAGGGATTGAACACACATCCTCTACATTGGCAGGTGGGTTCTTTACCACTGAGCCAGCAGGGAAGCCCAAAACTTACACAGTGCTATGTGTCAATTACATCTCAATGAAACTGGCAGAAAAAACGAAATGGTAGTTGTGTAATGGTATGGAGGTGTTAGCTAATGCTATGGTGGTAATCATTTTGCCATATATGTATGAAAAATCAGCATATTGTACACCTTTAATTGACACAGTGTTTTTACACACATGTAGTCACATTCTCAGTAAGGCTGGGTAAAACAAAAACTATTTGATTCATTAGAAGGTGATAGTACTTTGGAAAGAGAAAAAGTAGAACAGGGTCAAGGAGATTAGTAGAGCAGGTGGGGGCAATGGAATAATATGAAAAAGGGTGAATGTGACAGATATCTGTTTCATAGGAATGTGCATCCACTCTCGAATCTTATCTTTCCTCTATCACAAATTCCTTAAACTAGCTGATGCTGATGCAGAGGTTTCTCTGTAATTGTGTTATTTAATGATTTCAATAGGAATTTTGTAATAGAGAGGAAGTTAGGGACTGTGTACACATATGCAAGTCCCACATTCTTAAATTTTTTTTTTGGGGGGGGGCACTCTTTGTGGCATGTGGGATCTAGTTCCCTGATCAGGGATAGAACCTGTACCCCCTGTAGCAGGAGCACAGAATCCTAACCACTGGATCACCACATTCTTTATTAACAATGTCCATAATAATTGGTAGGATTTATTAAATACTTTGTGTTCCAAGCACTGTTCTAAGTCCCCTGGATGCCCTAACACATCTAATCTTTCCAGAAGTCCTGTGAAATAGGTTCTATTATTGGTCTCACTTTACAGATTAGGAAACTGAGACACAGAGAAAGTAACTTGTCTAGTGTCACAGAGCTAATATGTGGCAGATTAGGGATTTAAAACCAGTGTGACTCCAGAGCATCTTTTAACTTCCCCCTTCAAGAAATATAAACATAGATAGACACACATATCTGTGTATATGTAAAAGACATTCTTAATCAATTTCCAGTCTCTATCACATCTTTCTAAGTTGGGAGTTATTCTCTTGCCTGAAGATGATATTGACTACAGTTAATTTCTCAGAGGAAGCTTGGCTTTTCACATCTCTAGGTTCTAGGGAGACAGTTTGCTCCAGTCTCACATGCTGAGGGCCCTTCCCAGTGATGCTCACTGCCACCAGCCTCCATCTCCTCCTGTGGGCTCTTGTGGTTCTAGCCCCTGGCTTTCCTCCTTACTCTTCAACTGCTCTCTCTCTCAACATGAGCCAGTCCTCATCTTCCTGCTCTTTGAATAGTGAGAATCTCTAGGATTTTTTAAACATACTTTTATTAATTTATTTATTTATGGCTGTGCTGAGTCTTTGTTGCTTTGTGCACCTTCTCTAGTTGAACTGAGCAGGGGCAACTCTGTAGTTGGGGTGTGCTGGCTTATCATTGTAGTGGCTTCTATTGTTGCGAAGCACAGGTTCTAAGATGCTTGAACTTTGGCAGTTGTGGCTTCCAGGATCTAAAGCACAGGCTCACTAGTACTGGCACACAGACTCTAGCTGCCCACAGCATGTGGGATCTTCCCGGATCAGGGATTGAACCCATATTTCCTGCATTGGCAGTTGGATTCTTTACCTCTGAGCCACCAGGGAAGCCCAAAGTTTCCAGGATTTTATACTTAAACTTTTCTCAACATTTAAAACCTCTAGATTATCTCCTCTACTCTTAGGTTTTGACTCCATCTCTAAGTAAGTCTCATTTGACTCTGCACACATATATCTTGCTACCTTCTGGATATCTATTTTAATTCAACAGTTATTCTGAATTTTTACATCACACTCTATATGGGTCACATCCATCTCAGAAATGTCTAATCTTAGATTCGTCCAGCTCTTCTCTCTCTCTGGATCTGTACTGAAGCGCTGACTCTGGCTGCAGAAATTCATGGTCACCAATTCGTGTTGATGCTCTGCAAGGCTATTGCTCCTTTGTTCACCCCATTCCTCTGTTCTTTGCAGGGGCTATTTCATGCCTCCTCTCCTCTTCTCAAACCTCCAGCTCTGTTTCTGCCATTTCTAAGTGCAGAAAATTCATGTGACAAATGCAGCAAGCATTTCTTAATTGCTTCCCATGACTCCCCCCAATTCACAGAACTGAAGCATCATACAGAAACCTCTTCAAAATCTGGTCTGCTTTCCACCTGTGGGGGAATGTTCTGGCTGTCCAGCTAGGCTGAGTAGCAAGCCTCTCTCCCTCTGGAGCTGAGCACAGGGCCCTGAGCTTAGTTTCAACTGGTGTCCTGCATTTTTCACCACCCTGGCTTGTTTCTTGCAGCAGATGTCGAAGGCCAATCTTTAAGACACCGAGACAAACGGCTAAGTTTAAATTTGGTAAGTTTAGTACTTGAGTTTCTTTAAGCCTTAATTTTTAAAAAATATAGTCTACCCTATATATGTTCCCTTGATATCTTTTGAGATTCACCACTCTGAATCTCCAAGGACCCTTCCAGTCTCCCATTAAAGCTTGAAATTGTCTGGGAACTATTGGACTTCGTGCTCTGTAAGGACCTTACTGGTTCTAATGGTCTGGACACATCTCAGATCTGAGGTAGCTATTGAGGTCATCCCATTATTCTTAAAGTATTTGCATAAATTTCATTGACTTCTGTCTTCCAGCATGAGTCCTAGGCGAGTCATCACCTACCTCCCATGATAAGTCCAGAGGCAGAGCTTGAGTTAGAGGCTTGTTTAACTTTACTAAGGAAGTTCAGAGTTATTCCTAGATAATTTGCAACTGAAATCCCACATGCAGCCAAGTTTGCCCACCGGAAGCAGTTTCCATGCTATTCTGTGCTTTCCAACTGGTTTTCATTCCCTTGCAGCCATGCAGGTTCTTCCCAATGTCCCCGCCAAGTTCCACCAGCACTGAGGACGGCTATGTGCCCATGAGTCCCCAGACTGCCGCCTTTGCTCTCGGACCCCATGACAGCTCTGATGATTACATTCCAATGAACTCAGGGAGCATCTCCAGCCCCTTGCCCGAGCTCCCCGTAGACCTGGAGCCTCCCCCGGTGAATAGAGATCTCAAGCCTCAGAGGAAGAGTAAGCCACTCCTGTGTGGGATGGGGGAGGGACAAGGTGTGATAACCGTGTGGAAAAGCTTCCCTCCTAAGCCTCTCTGCGAAGGAAGCACTACAGAAACCCTCCACCCTAGGGGCCTGGGAGAAAGAAGTGGCTGGGATCCAGTGGGAAGGGCTGAGGAGCACTGTTGCTCCAGATCATCAGGGTAACAGGAATCTGGAGACTTGCAGTCATGGCAAATGTGGTCTCCAAAGCCAAATCCACTCCAGCTGGCTCATCTTTGGCTGCTTCCCTAACAAAATCCCAGAAACGAGTGAGTTGGGTGTAAATGGAAGCCCCTTGGTCTCTCTTTGTTTAAACAGCACTTAAATGTAGTCATACCATCCCCGTTATGTAAGGCAGCCAAAAATGCCCTTTGACACTGATTCCTGAATGCAGACCCGGTCACAGGCCCCATGGTTCAGTGCCCTGTGTGTACCCAGCCCGAAGACGTGTCTTTGGAGGGAGGGGGAACATGGAGGATGTGGAGGTGAGAAGTGTGGCTCCTGTGGGCACAGGGCTCCAGGAAGTTCTTCCCATCTGCTGAGTGGCAGGAACAGGCAGGGAGGAAGGCGAAGAGAGTTCGAGCAAAAGTAGGTCAGAGTAACTTGATAACTTCATTCTTGCTTGCCGTCCCCTGCCCAGTAGGGCTGGGTGATTCTGAGGAAATACTTGGTACCACGACCATGACTCCTGACACTCCATCAGCTCCACCGCCACCCATCTTTGCTCTTTGGAAAAACTACTACTTCACTTAGCCACTCTCAGAGCTATAACTAAGCAGCTTGCTTATGCCTGCTCTGCTTCAGCCCCACCCTCTTCGCTTTGAGTCAAATCCCATTTCCCCTGTGTTTGCCTAACACTAGGGAGAGACAGAGATGACGAAACAAGCAGGGTTCCCCAGGTTGAGGGGGAGAAAAGATATGTCAAAACCACCTGGAAGAATAATTATGCAATAGGTACTAAATAGGAGAACAAGCCCTGTCTCAGGTTTGGAGGAAATAACCATTCATTCTGGTGAGAAACCATTTCACAGGCACCTGTAACTTTGAGGTATATATTATTGTTTTGCTTGATTACTTTTCTGTAGCAATCCTGTGCAGCAGAAGTTTCTGTAATGAAGAAAATGGGGCTGTTAAACGTGTGAAATGTGGCTAGTGCAACTGAAGAAGTGAATTTTAAGATTTGATTTAATTTCAATGCACTTAAATATCAAGAGTCACATGTAGCTAGTGGCTACCGTTTTGGACATCACCAGTCTGAAAGACCTGGTGATGGAGAAAGGTGCAGAGATTTTGGACGGACACAGGGTTGGGGATTCACTGGGTGGCTGGGAAGGTGAACTCCTGGGCCGGGAGGGGGTGATTCTGACACACGTGGCTGCACAGCTGACTGAACAACAGAAACGCCACTGGTGATGTGGAAGGAGTTAAACACTATCTACCGGTGTGGAGGAAAGAGCTAGAAAAACAAGCTGGTCAAGGCAGTGATAGGGGAATATATGCATGACCAACTCAGCAAGGTGGGTTGCTGAGGTGGAGTGAGGGTCAGGCACCAGGTCCTTCTTTAGCAAAGGCTACTGCAGTGAACAAACCAGGAAAAAAAACCCCGTCTTCCCAGAGTGCAGTCAGTCTAGACCCAACTCAGGAATGTTGGATCATCACAGACAAGTGGGTGCCATGAACAGTAAGCACATGAACTTGTGAGAGCCCATGAAGGCCTTCCTGAGCAGGGGGTGTTGAGCTGAGATCTGAAGATGACTATAACCAGGCAGAGAGATGGGGAAGATTGTTCTACACAGAAGGACCAAGTAGACTGGCCTGGAGGGGGGGATGATTAGGACTTGGGTGACCACCTCTGTCTGTGATGAGAGGGGTCAGGGTGAGACAGGCAACAGAATGGCATGAGATCAGAGACCTTCATCTGACACCCAGCACCAGGCCTGACTTATGATGAGTTCTCAATAAATGTGTAGTGACGGGATGTAACCCCAGCTGCTGATGTGACCACTGGCTCAGTGCTTGTGCCCTCTGCTTCTGCTGAGGCAGGAAACAGTAGGATAGCAAAATGGGCACTCATCATTAGCAGTGCTTGTGAGTAAATGTGAGCTTGATGTGCTTAGTAAGTGGAATTGTCATAGTTTTACAGTCTGCAGATTCTGGCCTTGAACTCCTGAGAACTTATGTTGGATGTTCTGTGTTATCTTGTAGCACGGCCACCCACCCTGGACCTGAAAAACCTCTCCACAATCCGGGAACACACATGTCTCACCAGGACCCACACTGCGCCTTGGTGAGTCTTTGACTGCTCCCAGGGGCCTCATCTGGGGCCCTTTCAGCCTTAGTTAGACCTCTGTGGTGAAAGAGAGCTTAACACAAGGGAGGAATAAGATTTATTATCTTGAACCAGAAGTGTTTTTTAGGTCACCAAGGTATAACGGTAACTGAATCTCCCAGCACAATGGAATCAAGAATGAGAGTGCTGCTAGGAACTGTCTCTAATGTGTGCTTCTCTCTTCACATTTACTCATTCCTCTTTCTTTCAAGAACTCTTTTTTTCTGTTGCACAATCCTCACATCCTATATTAGCCATCCTGTAGATCTGTATTTACCTGCTACAATTCTAGTACCAACAGAGAGGGGTTCTTTTTCAATCTCCAATTCACATTTGTTGGGAGAGGGAATTGTTTTGCTCCAGCTACAGTGGATGCAGCTCTGGCCTGCTGAGCAGGGCTGGCACTTCTGGCATGGCTTCTAGAAGCTCAACTTTGTGAATGGAGTTCTCTCCGTAAACAAACCCTCAAATGTGTCTGCACTCTCTCATCTCACCTTGTAAAAGCTTGAGTTTCAGAGTCCTGAGCTTGTCCTGGTAGTTTCTTGCTGGTTTAGTCACTCATTCGTGTCCAACTCTTTGTGACCCCATGGGACTGTAGCCCACCCAGTTCCTCTGTCTATGGGATTCTCCAGGCAAGAATACTGGATTGCATTGCCATTTCCTTCTCCAGAGGATCTTCCCGACCCAGGGATGGAACCCATGTCTCTTGCAGCTCCTGCGGGTTCTTTACTGCTGTTTTAATCACTCAGTCATGTCCAACTGTTTGCAATGGTGGCCCACCAGGTTCCTCTGTCCATGGGATTCTCTAGGCAAGAATACTGAAGTGGGTTCTGTGCCCTCCTCTAGGGGATCTTCCTGACTCAAGGATTGAACCCAGGCCTCCCGCACTATAGGCAGATTACTGCTGGTTCACCCTAAATACCACAGCACATGATGAATCTGTAATGGGCCACATTCCAGACAGGAATGCAGAGCCTCAGCTTGCATTTCTGACATGGGAATAGGATGAAAGTGGATTCGTGGTCTTGGTTTCATCTTCTCAGAGGAATGAAATGGAGCCTCAAAGGAGCATTTCTGTTTTGTTTTTCTCTCAGTGATATGATGCCTTGGTCTCTTTCTAGAAAGCTCATGAGCTGTGGCATATGGGGGGCCT
Organism: Capra hircus; assembly: GCF_001704415.2. Lineage (NCBI taxonomy): Eukaryota > Metazoa > Chordata > Mammalia > Artiodactyla > Bovidae > Capra > Capra hircus. Next base: position 122,137 of record NW_017189652.1, on the reverse strand, counting down.
GGAAAAAGAATAACCTTTGAGAAGTGGGAGCCATTTGCCCCATAGTGGGACAGGAGTTGCGGGGTAGTCTCTGTCACTTCAGGAATTGCTTTGGCCGGAAGGAAGTTGCATCTGGAAGGGGAGGGTGAAACCCCACAAGGGCCATGTCAGTTCTTGGCTGGCTTTCAGACCAGCTGTAAGACATTGCTTTGACCTCATCTATATTTTTTTTCCTAGCAATCGAACCAGCTTTCTATCTCCAGAAAGAAATGGTATTAATTCTGCAAGATTTTTTGCCAATTCTGTTTCCAGAGAAGAGGAAAAAAGCTACATTCAAATGGTAATCCTCTTTTTTTCATTTTTCGTATTCACCCCAGTCTATATTCTTATGGGTTCACTGTAAAGGAAACATATTGCTCAGAACGTGCCATGAAATCTTAAAACTATTACTTAATTGTAATGCCAGGTTACCGTGTTTTCCATACTGGGAACAGATTGACATGAAGTTGGTTTTCTTTCCTGCAGCATTCAGCTCCTTGTACCATTTAGCTGGGAAAACTCTGACACTGGATGCTCCCTTCCACCAAACCCCCTGGTAGCCCTGCTCTGACTTCCTCTGCACCTTTACCAAAGATGCATCACTTAGAGTCCTGTTGGGAGGTTGGCCTTGTGTCCCAACTCATGGGTGGGTATTAGTTTCTGGAGATTTCTTGTGGAGCCTTTCTGTAAACCTGAGTTCACAAAGACCCAGCATGTCTATCCTCTGATTAACCATCTATGGTTCTAGAGTCCTGGTGTCTCCTTCTTGCCCTCTGTTTCTCTTACATTCTCTTTCCTTGGATTCCATTGCCAGTGGGTTACTGAGGACAAAGAGGGCCTTTTAGTACCTCTGGCAAGTATCAGGCCCTTTAGCCAGAACTCTCCACATTCTGTGAATTTAAAATCTAGGGAACTATTGAGAGAATTTCTTTTTGAACTGTGAAATTTAGACAATGTTCAAGGCACTGTTACTATATGCTTTTGAGCAGAAACAACTTTGCCTTCATATGCATGACAGTAACAGGCATTTAAAGTTCTCAAAACAGTCATGTCCAGTGAAGCAGCAATTAAGTGCTGCATTTTGCCTCTATTTAATGGACTGTGCTGTGAGTCCCCTTAATCATATGCAGGTGGAAAGTGACTCATATCCAGTCTGCTGTAGTATTCCCAATATTTTTCACACTTAGTAATGGCCCTTGGGAAATTTCTAGAAGAAAACACTCTTATAAAAGATACTGACCAGCTGTGCTTTGTCTCCAGAGAACAGAAAAAGGAAGTGAATCTATAACCTCACAGAAGCAAATGCCGAGTCATTCCAGATGCTAGCAGTTATTTCTGATCTTTCAGGTTGTGAGAAAGCCCAGTGTCTCATTAACAACATCGTTCAGGACTGGTTTCTTGCCTATTTATAATCATTGGTTGATGACTGTCTCTGTACATTATTAAGCAATATTACTCAGTAGCTTAAGAGCCCAGAAAGCTGGCTGAAGGAAGGTAGCTCTGAGGAACTCATCGCAGAAATGTGTTTAAAGACTATCCCATCTTTTTCACCTGCGTGTTTTAACTGCAGTAATACAATATTTTCAAATGTCATTTACTTACAATATTTCACTTGTTCAACAAAACAACCCATTTGGTAGACTGAACTAATATAATCCAATTTTAATTTTGTATATAATCATATGCATAATTTCTTCCTTTTAAGGACAAGTTCTTACCTGACTAAAAATTTAGGCTAGAGTCTGAAAAAGAAGTTTTGTTTCATAAAAGTCCTGTATTCTTCTTTAGTGACTTTATTTTTTAATGAAATATAGTTGATGCACAGCATTATATTAGTCTCGGATGTACTACATAATGACTGACATTTGCATACATGAATGAAGTGACCCCCATGAAAAGTCTAGTAACCATATGGACCTCTACAAGTTACTACAATATTGTTGATCCTGTTCCTTGTGCTGTAGATTACATTCCCATGGATTACTTACTATATAATTGAGGCGTATACCTTTAAATCTCCTTCACTTATTCCACCTACCCCTCATCTGCCTCCCTTCTGGCAACCACCCATTTGTCCTCCAGGTCTATGAGTCTGTTTGCATTTATTTTTTGATTTCACATCTAAGTAAGATCATATGGTATTTGTCTTTCTCTGTCTGACTTATTTCACTTAGCATAATGCCCTCTAGATCCACCCATGGTGTCATAATGGCAACATTTCTTCCTTTGGCTAGGTAATATTCCATTGTGCATGTGTATATGTTTTATATATATATATATATATATATATGTATATATATACATCCATCCATCCATCCATCCAGGAGCAAATCCACCCCACTGAGACAACCCAAACTTTTTATCAGCTGTGAAGTGAAGTCGCTCAGTCGTGTCCAACTCTTTGTGACCCCATGGACTGTAGCCTACCAGGCTCCTCCATCCATGGAATTGTCCAGGCAAGAGTAATGGAATGGGTTGCCATTTCCTTCTCATATATATATATATATATATATATATATATATATATATATAATCTTTATCCATTCATCTATTGATGAACACTGAAGTTGCTTCCATATCTGGGCTATTGTAAATAGTACTTCAATGATAATGGGACTGTATATATCTTTTTGAATTAGTGTTTTTGTATTGGGGGCAGATACTCAGAAGTAAAATTGGTGAATCATATTTTTAATTTTTGAGGAACTTCCATATTGTTTTCCATGGTGGATGTACCAATTTACATTCCCACGAACAGTGTACAAGGGTTGTCTTTTCTCCACACCCTCACCAATATTTGTTATTTGTGTTTTTTTGATGATAGCCATTCTATCATGTTAGTCATTCTGACATTCTAACATAGCCATTCTATCAGAGCTTCGCTGATAGTTCAGTTGGTAAAGAATCCACCTGCAATGCAGGAGACTCTGGTTCGATTCCTGGGTCAGGAAGATCCACCGGAGAAGGGATAGGCTACCCACTCCAGTGTTTTTGGGCTTCCCTGCTGGCTCAGCTGGTAAAGAATCTGCCTGCAATGCAGGAGACCTGGGTTCAGTCCCTGGGTTGGGAAGATCCACTGGAGAAGGAAAGGCTGCCCACTCCAGTATTCTGGCCTAGAGAATTCCATGTGGTTGCAAAGAGTTAAACATGACTGAGTGACTTTCACTTTCATTCTAACATGTGTGAGGTGATGTTTTATTTTGGTTTTGATTTACATTTCCTTGATGATTAGTGAGGTTGAGCATCATTTCATCTGTCTGTTAGAAACCTGTATGTCTTTGGAAAAATGTCTATTCATGTCCTCTATTTTTTAATCAGCTGATTTTTTGTTGCTGTTGCTGAGTTGTATGTGTTATTTGTATATTTTGGATATGAAACTCTTATTAGATGTATGACTTGAAAATATCTTCTCCCATTCAGTGGGCTGCCTTTTTGTTTTATTCATAGTTTCCTTTGCTATACAAAAGCTTTTTAGTTCGATGTGGTTCCTTTTTGTGTGTGTATATTTGTTTGTTTCCCTTGCCTGAGGAAGCATAACCAAAAAATATTTTTAAGACCCATGTCAAAGAGTTAGTCTGTGTGTTTTCTTCTGGGAGTTTTATGGTTTCAGATCTTACATTTGTCTTTCAACCATTTTGGTTTCATTTTTATATATGGTGTGAGAAAATATTCCAGTTTGATTCTTTTGCATGTAGCTGCCCAGATGGTTGGATGGCATCACTGACTCGATGGACATGTGTTTGAGCAAGCTCTGGGAGTTGGTGATGGACAGGGAAGCCTGGCATGCTTCAGTCCATGGGGTCGCAAAGAGTCGAACACAGCAGAGCAACTGAACTGAATGGAACTGTCCTGTTTTCACAACATCATTTATTGAAGAAGCTGTTTTCCCCCCTGTAGTATATTCTTGCCTCCTTTTACATAGATTAATCCACCGTATAAGTATGGGTTTATTTTGCTTTATTCTGTTTCATTTATCTATGTGTCTGTTTTTGTGCCAATACCATGCTACTTTGATTATTATAACTGTATTATAGTTTGAAATCAGAGAGTGTGATTCTTCCAGCTTTGTTTTTGTTTCTCTTTCACAAGATGTTTTTGTGTATTCTGGGTCCTTTATGGGTTCCATACAAATTTTAGTGTTTTTGTTTCAGTTCTGTGAAAAATGCTGTTGGTATTTTGATAGGAATTGCATTGAATATATCGGAGAAGGCAATGGCACCCCACTCCAGTACTCTTGCCTGGGAAATCCCATGGATGGAGGAGCCTGGTAGGCTACAGTCCATGGGGTTGCTAAGAGTCGGACACAACTGAGCCACTCCACTTTCACTTTTTACTTTCATGCACTGGAGAAGGAAATGGCAACCCACTCCAGTGTTCTTGCCTGGAGAATCCCAGGACGGGGGAGCCTGGTGGGCTGCCGTCTGTGGGGTCGCACAGAATTGGGCACGACTAAGGTGACTTAGCAGCAGCAGCAGCAGCAGCAGCATTGACTATATAGAATGCCTTGAGGAGTGTGGACATTTTTGCAGTACTAATTCTTCCAATCCATGAGCACAGGATATCTTTCCATCGGTTTGTCTCATCTTCAATTTCTTTCATCAGAGTCTTATAGTTTTCTGAGTACAGTTTTTTTAACCTCTTTAATTAGTTTTATTCCTAGATATCTTATTATTTTTGATGAAATTGTAAATGGCATTGCTTTCTTAATTTCTTCTAAGACAGTTTCTTGTTAGTGTATAAAACTGCAACACATCTGCATGTTAATTTTGTATCTTACAGCTTGACTGAATTCATTGATGAGTTCTAATGGTTTTTTTGGTAGTGTGTTTAAGATTTTCTATATACAGTAATATGTCATTTGCAAACAGTGATGGTTTTTCCTTTCCAGTTTTAATTTCTTTTGTTTATATATATTTTTATCTGATTGCTAAGACTAGGACCTCAACTACCTTGAGTAAAAGTGACAAGAGTAGACATCCTTGCCTTGTTCCTGATCTTAGTGGAAAAGTTTTCAGATTTTCAGTGTTGAGTATGATGTTAGCTACAGGCTTGTTATACATGGCTTCTATTATGTTAAGATATATTCATTCTGTACTCACTTTCATAAGAGTTTGTATCATAAATTAGTGTTGAATTTTTTCAAATGCTTTTTCTTCATCTATTAAGATGATCATATAGTTTTTATTCCTCAGTTAGTTAATGTGGTATATCAGATATCGAGCCATCCTTACATTCCTGGGATAAATCCCACTTGATCATGATGTATGGTCTTTGTAATGTATTGTTGAATTCAGTTTGCTAATGGGAAGTATATTTCCTCCAACCTCATTCTTGTTTTTTTAAATTTTGTTATTTAACTTCATCTATCCATACATAAAAATTTGAATGAGCTTTTCTTTACCTACAAAAATATCCAGATGAAATTTTTGATTGAAATTGTGCTAAATCTATGAGTAAATTTGAGGAGAATCAACATCTTTATTATGCTGAATCTTTCAGTTTGAATGTAATACATCACTCTGTTTATTTAGATGTCTTATTTTTTTTTCCTCAGAATTTTATGATTTACAACATATAGATCTTATGTGTATTTTATTATACCTTTACCTAAGTGTTTTATTTTTGGAGCTATTGTAAACGGCTTTTTTGGTGTTTTTTAAATTAATTAATTAATTAATATTTTGGCTGTGCTGGGTCTTTGTTGCTGCATGTGGGCTTTCTCTAGTTGCAATGTGTGGGCTGCTTGTTCCAGTGGCTTCTCTTGTTGTGGAGCACAGGCTCTAGGTGCATGGGCTTCAGTAGTTGCAGTACGTGGGCTCAGTAGTTGTGGCTTATGGTCTCTAGAGCACAGGTTTTCAATAGTTTTGGCACATGGGCTTTAGTTGCCCTGTGACATGTGGAATCTTCCCGGCTCAGGGATTAAATAGTAACTTGTGTCTTGGTAGCTTGACAGTGTCTCCTGCATTGGCAGGTGGATTGTTATCCACTGTACTACCAGGAAAGTCCTAGATGGCATTTTTGTAATTTCAGCTTCCATTGGTGTTATATAGAAATATGATTGATTTTTTTTGTGTGTATTAGTATTGTATCCTGCAACCTTGCTAAATTCACTTATTAATTATAGGCATTTTGAATTTTCTTAAGATTCCTTGGGGCTTTCAATGTACATGATCATCTCATCTGTGAATACAGTGCTCTATTTCTTTCTTTCCCATCTGTATGTTCTTATATTCTTTTGCTTGCCTTATCGCCAGGCTAACACTTCAGTGCAATGTTGAACATATGTGATGAGATGAATCTCTCTGTTTCCATCTTAGGGGGAAAGCATTCAGTCTTTCACTATTAAGTCTGATGTTAGCTGAAGGTATTTTACGGACATTCTTTATCACATTAAGTAAGCTCTCTTCTATTCCTAGTTTTAAGGACTTCCCTAGTGGCTCTGATGGCAAAGAATCTGCCTGGAATGCAGGAACTGTGGGTTGTATCCCTGCGTCTGGAAGATCTCCTGGAGAAGGAAATGGCAACCCACTCCAGTATTCTTGCCTGGGAAATACTATGGACAGAGAAGCCTGGCAGGCTATAGCATATTGGGTTGCAAAGAGTTGGACACGACTTAGCAACTAAACAACAAAAAAAATTCCTAGTTTGCTGATAGTTTTTTTAAAAAACCATGAATGGATGTTGAATTTTATACTTTTCCACATTCATTTATCTGATCACTTAGTTTTCTTCTTCAGACTGTTATAGTATAGATTAGACTGATTTATCTTTATTGAACCATCCTCTTATTCACTGAAGAAACATCATTTGGTCATGGTACATTGTTATTTTTATGTATTGCTGGATTTGATTCACTAACATTTTGTTGAGGATTTTGTGTCTATGTTGATGTTAGATGTTGATCTGTGATTTTGTAATCAAAGTAATGCTGGGCTCCTCTGGAAGTGTTCTACTTTCTGGAACAGATTGAATAGAATTAGTGTTATTTATTCTTTAACTTTTTTGGTATAATTCACCAGTGAAACCATCTGGGTGAATTCAATTTCTGTAATACTTGGAGGACCATTGACATGAGTTATGTAATCTTGGGTGAATTTTGGTTATTTGCGAGAAGTTTTATAGTTTTACCTTTCACATTTAGGTCACATTTACCTGGAATTAACTTTTGTGTGTGATTTGAGGTAAAAGTCAAGATTTATTTCTCCTCCATGTTTCTCTAATCTAATAAGTTTGATTATTTAAAGTTACTATCATTTACAACCATTCTGCAGTGCCTTCTTTGCCATAAGTCAATTATCCATATGTGTATGTTTATTTTTATGGACTCCTGATTCTGTTTTGTTGGTCTACATGTCTATCATTGGGCAGTACCACACTTTGCTAGTTATGGTAGCTTGACAGATCTCAATATCTAGGAAAGGAAGTCCTCCTGCTTTGTTTAATCTCCTCAAGACTTCTTTGGCTATTTTATGGTCCTTTCTATTCCTATAAAAATTTTAGAAAAATTAGTCAAAGTCTAACAAAAATGAAAAAAAAAAAAGAAATGCTGTTCTCTTCAGGAAGGTAGTCAAAATTATTTAATCTAACATTGCTAGAAGTGGAACTTTTTTTTTTTTTACTTTTTAAAAATTTGATGAAGCACTTCAGTAGGCAAGGTACCATGAAAATACCAAGGTACACATCACCACCATATAAGATAATCTTAAAATAGTAGAGAATATATTTTTAAATATTTATTTCTATTTATTTGGCTGCACTGGGTCTTAGTTGCAACATACATGATCTTTAGTTGCTACATGTAAACTCCTAGATGCGACATGTGGGATTGCGTTCCTTGACCACAGATCGAACCCAGGCCTTTCCTGCATTGGGAGCACAGAGTCTTAGCCACTGGACCACCAGGGAAGTCCCGCTAAATGTATTCTTTAAGTCCAAAACTCAACTGCCAAGAAAAGAAAGGGTATCTCTTAAGCTAAAAATACTGAGAAATTGCAAACCCCGAGAATCAATAGGAACTACAAACAATAAAATCAAATCTAGAAGTAAGTCATTATTGAAAATATTAGATCCTAAGTATAAAATAAGTTTTACATACTTAAAAAATAAGATGAAGAGTTGAAAGTTAGACTGAGTTACAAGATACTCTTTTAAAATGACCACTTGGATTAAAAAAGACCATTTAGAACTGCTAGACATAAAAATAAGGATGAAATTATAAGTTCACTGGGTGAAGGTAAACAGGCTGAACCCAAAGAGTAGTTTAGTGAACTGGAATATAGTTGTGAATTCACTAATAAGTCAGGTTAAAGAGACCAAAACAGCCAGAGTTGCAGAAGGAGATGACAGGGAAAAAACAAGAGAATCAACATGGAAAGGCATAATTGCAGTTTCTCACAGTCATCAGTCCAAAATCTCACAGGCAGTTTATTGCATCAAATGTTAGTGGTAATTGTGATGGCAGGTATATTGGCGGTCATAGCATATTTTCTTCAGTTTGACTGATTATTAGAAAATTTTCATAATAATAAATAAATAAAACCCATTAAAGGAAAATGAATAAAAGTCAGAACAGAAATTAATAAAATGAACAAAATTAGAGAGAATAAGCACAAACCTGATTTGTTCTTTTGAAAGATTAAACTTGGACATAATCAATCAAGAAAAAGCAGTGGATATAAACATATTAAGAATGCAAAGGATGCAATAGCTGCAAATACATCAGAGATAAAGATGTGAGAATATTATGAACAATGTCAAAGTAGTGAATATGAAAACTTTAGTGAAAATAGGCAAGGTCTCAGAAAAATATTAGTACAAACTGACTCAAATAGAAATAGAAAACACAAATGGTTATATAACCATTAGAGAAACTGAATATGTAGGGAGATTTTTACTACAAAAGGTCACAAGGCCCTCAAAACTACACTTTCTATCAAAAGGAAGAGATCATTGCAGACTTATATAAACTGTGATCCGCATAGTCAATAAAGCAGAAATAGATGTTTTTCTAGAACTCTCTAGCTTTTTCCATGATCCAGCAGAAGTTGGCAATTTGATCTCTGGTTCCTCTGCCTTTTCTAAAATCAGCTTGAACATCAGGGAGTTCATGGTTCACGTATTGCTGAAGTCTGGCTTGGAGAATTTTGAGCATTACTTTACTAGCATGTGAGATGAGTGCAACTGTGCGGTAGTTTGAGCATTCTTTGGAATTGGAATGAAAACTGACCTTTTCCAGGCCTGTGGCTACGGCTGAGTTTTCCAAATTTGCTGGCATATTGAGTGCAGCACTCTCACAGCATCATCTTTCAGGATTTGAAATAACTCAACTGGAATTCCATCACCTCCACTAGCTTAGTTCGTAGTGATGCTTTCTAAGGCCCACTTGACTTCACATTCCAAGATGTCTGGCTCTAGATTAGTGATCACATCATCATGATTATCTGGGTCGTGAAGATCTTTTTTGTACACTTCTGTTGTGTATTCTTGCACCTCTTCTTAATATCTTCTGCTTCTGTTAAGTCCAGACCATTTCTGTCCTTTATCGAGCCCATCTTTGCATGAAATGTTCCCTTGGTATCTCCAATTTTCTTGAAGAGATCTCTAGTCTTTCCCATTCTGTTGTTTTCCTCTATTTATTTACATTGATTGCTGAAGAAGGCTTTCTTATCTCTTCTTGCTATTTGGAACTCTGCATTCAGATGCTTATATCTTTCCTTTTCTCCTTTGCTTTTCACTTCTCTTCTTTTCACAGTTATTTCTAAGGCCTCCCCAGACAGCCATTTTGCTTTTTTCCATTTCTTTTCCATGGGAATGGTCTTGATCCCTGTCTCCTATACAATGTCATGAACCTCATTCCATAGTTCATCAGGCACTCTATCTATCAGATCTAGACCCTTAAATCTATTTCTCATTTCCACTGTATAATCATAAGGGATTTGATTTAGGTCATACCTGAATGGTCTAGCGGTATTCCCTACTTTCTTCAATTTAAGTCTGAATTTGGCAATAAGGAGTTTATGATCTGAGCCACAGTCAGCTCCTGGTCTTGTTTTTGTTGACTGTATAGAGCTTCTCCATCTTTGGCTGCAAAGAATATAATCAATCTGATTTTGGTGTTGACCTTCTGGTGATGTCCATGTGTAGAGTCTTCTCTTGTGTTGTTAGAAGAGGGTGTTTGCTATGATCAGTGCATTTTCTTGGCAAAACTCTATTAGTCTTTGCCCTGCTTCATTCCACATTCCAAGGCCAAATTTGCCTGTTAGTCCAGGTGTTTCTTGACTTCCTACTTTTGCATTCCAGTCCCCTATAATGAAAAGGACATCTTTTTTGGGTGTTAGTTCTAAAAGATCTGTAGGTCTTCATAAAACCATTCAACTTCAGTTTCTTTAGTGTTATTGGTTGGGGCATAGACTTGGATAACTGTGATATTGAATGGTTTGCCTTGGAGACGAACAGAGATCATTCTGTCATTTTTGAGATTGCATCCAAGTACTGCATTTCGGACTCTTTTGTTGACCATGATGGCTACTCCATTTCTTCTGAGAGATTCCTGCCTGCAGTAGTAGATGTAATCGTCATCTGAGTTAAATCCACCCATTCTAGTCCATTTTAGTTCAGTGATTCCTAGAATGTCGACGTTCACCCTTGCCATCTCTTGTTTGACCACTTCCAATTTGCCTTGATTCATGGACCTAACATTCCAGGTTCCTATGCAATATTGCTCTTTACAGCATCAGACCTTGCTTCTATCACCAGTCACATCCACAGCTGGGTATTGTTTTTGCTTTGGCTCCATCCCTTCATTCTTTTTGGAGTTATTTCTCCACTGATCTCCAGTAGCTAATGACCTGGGGAGTTCCTCTTTTGGTATCCTATCATTTTGCCTTTTCATACTGTTCATGGGGTTCTCAAGGCAAGAATACTGAAGTGGTTTGCCATTCCCTTCTCCAGTGGACCACATTCTGTCAGGCCTCTCCACTATGACCCACCCGTCTTGGGTTGCCCCGTAGGCGTGACTTGGTTTCATTGAGTTAGATAAGGCTGTGGTCCTAGTGTGATAAGATTGACTAGTTTTCTGTGAGTATGGTTTCAGTGTGTCTGCCCTCTGATGCCCTTTTGCAACACTTACCATCTTACTTGGGTTTCTCTTACCTTGGCGTGGGGTATCTCTTCACGGCTGCTCCAGCAAAGCACAGCCACTGCTCCTTACCTTGGATGAGGGGTATGTCCTTACTGCCACTGTTCCTGACCTTCAACGTGGGATAGCTCCTCTAGGCCCTTATGTGCTATGCAGCCACCACTCCTTGGGTTGCTCCTCCCGGCCACCGGCCCTGGCCTCGGGCGTGGGTGGCTCCTCCCAGCTGCCGCCCAGCCTTTGACTTCGTGGATCACAATAAACTGTGGAAAATTCTGAAATAGATGGGAATACCAGACCACCTGACCTGCCTCCTGAGAAACCTATATGCACGTCAGGAAGCAACAGTTAGAACTGGACATGGAACAACAGACTGGTTCCAAATAGGAAAAGGAGTACGTCAAGGCTGTATATTGTCACCCTGCTTATTTAACTTATATGCAGAGTACATCATGAGAAACGCTGGACTGGAAGAAGCACAAGCTGGAATCAAGATTGCCAGGAGAAATATCAATAACCTGAGATATGCAGATGACACCACCCTTATGGCAGAAAGTGAAGAGGAACTCAAAAGCCTCTTGATGAAAGTGAAAGAGGAGAGTGAAAAAGTTGGCTTAAAGCTCAACATTCAGAAAATGAAGATCATGGCATCCAGTCCCATCACTTCATGGGAAATAGATGGGGAAACAGTGGAAACAGTGTCAGACTTTATTTTGGGGGGGCTTCAAAATCACTGCAGATGGTGAGTGCAGCCATGAAATTAAAAGATGCTTACTCCTTGGAAGAAAAGTTATGACCAACCTAGATAGTATATTCAAAAGCAGAGACATTACTTTGCTGACTAAGGTCCATCTAGTCAAGGCTATGGTTTTTCCAGTAGTCTTGTATGGATGTGAGAGTTGGACTGTGAAGAAGGCTGAGCGCCGAAGAATTGATGCCTTTGAACTGTGGTGTTGGAGAAGACTCTTGAGAGTCCCTTGGACTGCAAGGAGATCCAACCTGTCCATTCTGGAGGAGATCACTCCTGGGATTTCTTTGGAAGGAATGATGCTAAAGCTGAAGCTCCAGTACTTTGACCACCTGATGCGAAGAGTTGACTCATTGGAAAAGACTCTGATGCTGGGAGCGATTGGGGGCAGGAGAAGGGGATGACCCAGGATGAGATGGCTGGATGGCATCACGGACTCAATGGACGTGAGTCTGAGTGAACTCTGGGAGATGGTGATGGACAGGGAGGCCTGGCATGCTGTGATTCATGGGGTTGCAAAGAGTCGGACACAACTGAGCAACTGAACTGAACTATATAAACTGCTTCAGGAATGGCAAAAAGAAGACATATTATCCTGTGTAAATTAAACTGTCTAAAATAAGTAGAAGTTTATTTGTAAATCTAAAATAACTTGATACCAAAACAAATAGCACTGACATGAATAGGAAATTATATACCAACCTCACTCATTCATGCAGGTTAAAAAATCCTAATCAAGAGTAAGTCCAACCACATCTTGTACATGAACGTTCATAGCAGCATTTTTCATAACAGCCAAGAAATGAAAGCAACCCAGATATTCACCAAATGATGAATGGGTAAAAAAAATGTAGCATGGATACAAGGTGTAATGTTATATAAGCAGCCATACAATGAAATCAGATCCATGAAATGACAAGGATGAACCTTGAAAACAATATGCTGAATGAAAGAAACCAGCCACGGAGACCACTCTTTTGGGTTTCTGGAGCCAATTCCAACATGTGGGTGTTGATTGGAGTGGTTTCACACTAACACCAAGCATTTCTCAGACACCCGCAGGGTGTCTGAGAATTCAACTCAATTCTGACCCTTTCTACCCAGAGACGGCATCAGATTCCACAAGTTATGGGTTCAGTCTTAACAAGATTGCCCACCCCCTTCAACTTCAGATGCCAGTCACAAGCCCAGGTTGTTATCTGTGCTTCTGCCTGACAGGATACAAATTGGAGGTTCCCACATCCCCCTCTGTCAGTTTAACTACTTTGCTAGGGCAGCTCACAGAACTCACGGAAGCATGGACATTTACTAGTTTATTATAAAAAGAGACAATAAAGGATACAGATAAGCATCCAGATGGAAGTGGCATATGAATAGAGGCTGCACTACTGAGAAAGGCTGGTTCCCAGATGGTGTACACACAAAAGAGAAGAGAATTAATTGTATCCTTATTTCACCAGCATATGTTACAATTAGTTCAGGCTAGGTTATTACTTAAATGTAAAGGAGCCACCACGGGAGCCCAGGACAAAACTTAGTAACTTAGGAGAAAGTGTGGGAAAACAAACTATGACCTCAGCATAGAAAAAATTCTTTAAATAAAATATAAGAGCAAGCTACTCAGAAAAATATTGATATATTACATTAAAAGTAAGAACAATTCTTCATTTAAAAAATGCCATAAAAAGAAAGAAAAACCAGCTATAAACTGTGATGGACTATTAGCAACACACATTACCAACAAATTATCACTCTCCTAGGTATGTGAGGAAGTACTGAGAAAAGTCAGAAATACAAAGTATAAAGATTCAGTATAAAGATTAGCAAAACCAAACCAAATCTAAACAGATAATTCATAGAAGAGAAAAATAAATGAGTTTTAAGTAGATGAAAAGATGGTCAGATGATTACATTATCAGGGGCATGGATAATCAAACCAAAAGAGGATATGTTTTCCCCCAGATCAGGTGAGTGATAGTCAAGTTGAAGGTGCCCACATCCCTGGGTACATGCTAGTCAGAGCCTCCAAACTGGAAGCAATTCAAATGACCATTGTTGGTGGCACAGTTAAATAAATCATCCAATGGAATCATCTATGGTAATGAAAACAAATGAAATAGGGCTAGTGCATTGACACAGATGGATGTGAAGTATGTATAAATGGAGTGAAAATAGAACTCACCAAAAATACACTCAATATGGTTCTGTTGATGACAGTTCAAAACATGCAGAACAAAATAGTATGTCACTTAAGGACACTCACACACTCATAAAATCATATTAAAAAAGAAAAGAAGTGATGAACACTAAATTCAAGATTGTGCTCATCCCCTTGTGGACAAGAAGGCTGTAGTAGAAGGGGGCAGGTCCTCCTTCATGTGTGTCGTGTGTCTTGTAACAGTGGTATATTCTACCTTTGAAGCTGGCATAGGTGTGTGTTGCACACATGTTATCACTGTATTGTGTAAAGTATCTTCAAAAGCACTTGGGATGCCTTTACTAGAGCTTTCATAAGTATGGCTGATCTTTTTACGATTTAATCTCTAAGGTATCACGAGCCTGTCAGATACATCAAATAAGTTCTTCTTGGGGGAGATTTTGGCCAACCGTTTCCATGGTGAATAAAGGCAGGGCTTCGTTTGAAGGCCAAATTGGCCATATCACATTTGAAAGATCTCCTTGTGATGTGCAGGCTGAGCTGCACAGGACTCATACACTTTCTGCGGGCAGCTGCTCAAGTGGAGACACGCTCAGCCGCCTTCCCTTGGGCAGCCCAGCCAGAAACTGTTAACCCGAATCCTGGGACATTGGTTTCTAGGAGAAGCGCAGAGCTACCAACTCCTTGAGCAGTGGAGCTGTGACATGGACGAGGAAATTCAGCCTGGATTATTTAGCCCTGGACTTCAACTCAGCATCACCAGCCCCTGTACAGCAGGTAGGAAGTAGTCTGTATCACAATTTCCAGGAGATTTCATTTCTGTTTTGTTTTGTTTTGATGATTCCACCATGCGTGTTCTCTTTGCAGAGTCTTAAACATACAGACATACTGTGAAGAATCTTAAAATCAGCTCTAACTCTGTCTCCCAGAAATCCTGATGTATTTCCCTCTGGGGTGTGTTCTTGAATGTCTATGTATAAATGTATGTAGTGTTCATGCTCTTCAAAACTTGGACCATAGAGTTTGTTGGGAAATGTCTGGCAGAGATGAGGGTGGGGTAAATGGTAGACTAGGCACAGGAAGGGTCTGCTGAAGGAAGAAGGGATAGCTTTGTTTGGCTCAACTCTAGGCACTGGGGACAGAAACTCTCAGTTGCAATTGGAACCCCTCCATAAAGGGCCTCAAGTGGCAGGTTGGACAGTTTTGACGCCTTTGCATAGTATTCTCATCTGTAAAGTGGGGATCAGAAATAGCAACTATGTTGAAGCCTGTTGTGAGGATTAAATGAGTTAATACATGTAACAGACCCTAGCCATTGACTGTTGTCAGTCACTGCATGTGGCAGGAATGACTGGCAAACAGTGGACAAGAGCTAAATATTTTTGAGCAAAGGATGGTCATAGTCTAAACTGTACTAACAATGTATTATTTGGTGAGAAAATCAACTTACTGAACAGGATATACAATATGATTTCATTTTGTGTTTGTGGAGAAAGATGTTTGGGAGACTTCCCTTCCCTTTTGCTTTACCTTTCTTCTTTACCTTTCATTTCATTCCCCAAACCTACAATGACACTTCAGAAAAGCTGGTGAGCAGGATGAGATCGGTAAATTCAAACTGTGAAGAGAGTCCCCAGACCTCCATGGCTTTCGACCATGAAGGCTTCTCAGTTGTTGCCTCCAGGACAGTCCATCACAGCCAGGGCCTTGGTGTCTCAGGTCATTGTCAATTCAGGGTCCACTGACCTGGCAGAGGAAAAAGAGAGACAGCAGAATTGCAGAGCGTCACCTCTGCTCACTGGTCAAGGCGAGTTAGATGGCGAGAGCCAAGTTGAAGGGAGTAGAGTTGAGGAGAGATTCACACACACACACACACACACAGAGTGTAACACTTCTGCAGGTGATGGCCCAGGAGGAAGGGGCAGCAAACACGTGAACCTGTAATCCACCAGGGATGTGCTGAATTTTTTTGATTAAGTTTAATGAAAACCTTTTTGTTCTCCCCCTTCAGAAAATTCTCCTATCAGAGGAGCAAAGAGTGGACTATGTCCAAGTGGATGAGCAGAAGACACAAGCTCTTCAGAGCACAAAGCAGGAGTGGACGGATGAGAGGCAGTCCAAAGTGTGACAGGGTCGGGCTGCAGGTGGGAGGCCAGGCTCACTTTGAGTTTTTCTGCTAGAAGCCCACTGATGCTCAACACAGGTCAAGACACAGAGAGTCTTGATGAGACCTTTTGGGAGAGAGGACATTTGTACATACTTACCAAGGAGGAGCAGAAGTGGTCTCCTCCCAGAGGGGCTCTCAGAGGGGCCAGCCCCTGCCCCGACCCCCACTGATCAAAGCATTTCTGGTCACAGCCACACGTGCCTCTGCTGAACCTCAGACCAGTGTTGTGTTGCCTCCACAGTCATGAGAAGCAGAGAAAGAGGATTTCACAGCCATGGACTGGGATGTAGAAAACTCCGTTTGGACAGGGTGGGAACAATCAAAACGGAAGTTAGGTTAAACATCTCCAGTGGAGCATTTGAAGTGCACATTAGAGCCGGTATCACTGCCCACAAGATGACATCATTTGCCTTCAACGCTTGAACTTTTGATCTCTCTCCTGTGCTTCCACTGGAATCATAAATTATCCTAGGAGACGCGCACCTGGACACCTTGCCCCACTGGAAAACACAGTGTAAGAGACCAAGCCTAGGGATGGTGATAGAATCTGTACTCCTTACTCCAAAGAATCCGGCAGACAAGTATTTCTGTCCCCCAAAGAAAGACAACACAAGTGACAGGGGCATCGAGTCCTGGGCTCCACAATGAGCAGATCACATGACACTGGTGGCTCTAAGAACATTGTGCTTAAGCAGCCACCCATGGCTGGTTGTCCCGTTGATGTTGGCCTTTTCCCAGTGTTCTTTCACATTCATCATCTCATCTCTTCCCCTAAAAGATCTCAGAAGTTAGGCTTGGCAGAGATCATTGCACCAGCTTTGAGGGAAAAGATGCTAAGAGTTGGAAGAGGGAACACTTTGCCCAAGATGAGTCATGCTGAGAGAGTCAATCAGGCTTCTACTGTCTCTCACTGCCTCAATCAGTTAGGGTAATTTTGGTGACCAGTGGGAAATACATGCAAACACGGGATGGCTCATCGTCCCCTCTCCTTTTCATAGGATTTTGAGCAGGTGCTTTTTATAATGGAAAGGTATGCATGTCAAACCAGGGTTTCTTCGTGTGGTGTTCAAACAGAACACTAGAACATAATCAGCAGTTACCATCAGAGATACCTCCTGAAAATCAGTATGAAGTCCGTTCTTGGTTCACGTGGTCCCCTTGCCAGTGCATTTCCCATGAACCACCCTGGGGAAGGCTATCTCTGGCCATCCTGTCCTGGACTCAAGCTTTCAAGTGGTGGCTATGATCTGAAAAAACCAAACCCAGCCAGCTCCAGTATCAGGGGTCTTGCCTAACTTTCCCCTTCTGCTTTAGTGGTGACTAGGTCCTGAGAGGGCAAACATTCCCACTGTGCAACGAGGGCACCTTGTCACCCCTTCCTTTATGAGACACTGGGGTTCCAGGGAGAGGTCCAGAAAAAGGCTCAATTGAGCACAGGGTTTTACTTAATGCCATTCCTGATTGTTCTGAGCACCTGAAGCTGGAAGACAAATCTGAACAACTGGGTAATAAATAGAGACTGGTGTCCTGCCCTGCCGCTGTGTCTTACACATGGGGGCAGAGGAAGTAGGCAGGCAGGTCTATGACAATCAGCATTAGTCAGGGCAATTGTAGGCTTTGCTACAGGGTTTCAAACTGCTCCAAAGGTAAGTGTGAAAATCTTGGTTTTTCAGACCATTAAAGAAGTAATTTAGATGTTCAAAATGACAGGATCTTGTGACATCATTTTCTTCCCAGAGCAAGATGGGGGAAATTGCCAAGTTCTTTAACTAAGTTGAGTCCTTAGTGAGTCTGGATGGAGCCACAAGAGGGCTCCTGGACCCCATGGCCTGCTCCTCGGCCAGAGCCTGTTAAGGAGCTGCCTTCTTCGTGTGTGACTTGCAAACAGTCACAGGGCCTCAGGCAAGAATTAAGGGGTACAGACAGCCAGTTCCCATAGATGGTGACTTCCTCTTATGTGGGCCACCTGTGTTTATATCACTGCCTGACAAAGGCCAGTGCAGAAAAAATTGTACGTCCAAGAGTCAAGAACCTCACCACATTGAAGATAGATTGGAAAAGTAAATGCAGCTGAAATGATGTCAGCAGTGAAATGTCATCCAATTGACCAAAAAATATTTTTCTACAGAACGTTTCCAGGGACATGTTTACTGCACTAAGCAATAGACACTTGAGTGGTGTGACTTTTTTGGAAGTGATTTGGGGTTTTTCAAATATCACTTCACCCTCATTTTCAGAGTGTATGCGTTTATGTCTTGCTTTGATAAAACTGCTAATGGATGCTAACATACACAAAAACATAATGATTCACGGACCCAAAATACAGGTAGTTTTTGAGCTGACTGCAGCATATGCTCCTGAGAAAGACACTGTAAATCACAATGATGGATGCTAGCCAGATCTTGTTTTCTGGCAGAGATAATCCACATGTAATAAAGAACTATGATTCTGATGGGCTCTGAGGGATTTTTTTTTAAGAGATAATCTCCAACACCAACTCAAGTGCACATGGCATGTCTATGCACTGTGCATAGTACACCTTTCTAGAAAATTTAGGCATGAACATAAAGGGGAAAAGGCATCAATTAATCCTCCATTGTTTTCTGTAGTTCCCTTTTGCTTCATTTCCTTCTGTCTCATTTCATTAGGAAATACCTCCAGGTCAGGGGTTGTGGCATGCCAAAAGGGGGACTAAAGGTTTTCATGCCTGCAACTCCCTAAGACCACAAGCCCAGGATGCTGGGAGTTAAACTTTCTGTGGGGAGGAGGAACTTGATGCCCAGCACAGAGCCCACTCCAAGGGCATCATGTAATCCGGGGGACTGACTGTCCAGGCCACTTCATGAAGTAAACAGCAGCTGAATTATGGCCTTTAGGTGCCACGGGAGACTGAAGGTACCCTTCAGGCCTGGCTTTTCCCTCTCAAGACCTCAAACCATGTTTGTATCTGCAGTCATGCTGATTTTTAAAAATTCACTGAATTTTTACTATTTCATTTCTGGCATTAATAAAAGTTATAAGGAAGAATCATGATCTAAGCGTCCTCTTATTTGTTTTAAGTAGTGACCTCTGATAAAATCTCAGAACACATTTTGAAGGCTGAGTGTTGAAAACAGACTTCCCTGCTGTTTTCAAGTACAACAGGCCTAACTTGACTCACATGGAATGCCCCACATCCATGTTACTTCACTACAAGCCGTTCAGCAGGTGGCTGGAACAAGCACTGCATCTGATCAGCCAAACCACGTCTTTTTTCTGGGTCAGAAACTAGCTTCCGTAGTTGACAGTAAAATCAATGGCCCTGCCAGATACCACAGATAAGGTGACCTTTGGTACTGACATTAAAAGGCAAGAGCACCCAGCCTGCTTCCCCACAGCAGGGGTCTCTTGTGTCCTCACCTCTCTTTCCCCATGGCTGATGCTCCCAGTGCCCTGCGTGCTGGGTCAGCAGAGTCTCTAGGCCATGATGTAAGGCAGAGACAACCAGAGTAGCCAGGGCTTGGGTTTGGGAAACCAGGCCAAAGGCACAGACCCTACAGCCATTGGGAATCCTGGTGGTGAGAGAAAGGAGAAGCCATGTGAACTTCCTCACCCTCCCTGGTCGAGGACCAGGTGGATTCTGTGAACAGCTAACCTGAGATGAAAGGGCCAGGAAACCAAACCTGAAGGTCTCTGAGCCCCAGGCCCATTGAGCTCTGGCCCCTTTACTCCACCAGGCACCTCCCTAAGTTTCCACTTTCTACTTTTATTTTCTTTGATCTGAAATTGCATTAATTATTATTTCTTTATTTTAATTGTGCCATTGTTTTATAAATTTAGTTTTATTTTCTGAGACAAGAGTGGCACTGTGCAGGCTGGAGCAGGGGGTCTGATGGAAGAGAGCAGAGCTGGGACACAGACCCCTCCTGCATGGGCACCTCACTGACGACAGATGGGGCGCTGGAGGGCCTAAGGGACAGGGTGGGCTTTCCAAGGCTGCCAGTCACTGGAACCCCACAATTGTGATTGTGAACCTGACCCCACTCTGGCACCACACTCAGACATCACTTCCTGAGAGACCTCCGTGGGGAAGGCAGGCCAGTCCATGGGATATATCCCTTCTGCTTGATCGAAGCTGTTTGTAAATTGTAGTGTATTATAGAAGGTGATGAGCAGTGTCGGAAAAAACAAGGTGAAGAGGATTGAGCCCACCGGACTGTGGGGAGGGTGGACGCAGGAGGATTTCAGGTGAGAAGATGAGACCTGGGCAGACTCGGAGATGATGGAGGTGGCCAGGAGCTATGTTTGAGAACGTAGTCAAGGCAGGGAGAACGGACTATGTAAAAGCACTAATTCCTCAGAAAACCTGGAATGTTGAGGGTGCAGCCAAGAGGTCAGTGTGGTCGGCATGGAGTGAGCAAGAGTGAGCACAGCAGAGGAGGCACAGAGGCAATGGGGGTTCACAGATGAGCATGTGGGGCCTTTCTGGGCATTATAAGGACCTCTGGCTTATACTCTGAGTGAGAATAAATCCAGTGAAGGGAACTGAACAGGGGAGACATATCTGGCTTACATATATATATATATTTTTTTAATTTTAATTTTTTAAATATAAATTTATTTCAATTGGAGGCTAATTACTTTACAATATTGTATTGGTTTTGACATACATCAACATGAATCCGCCATGGGTGTACACATGTTCCCCATCCTGCACACCTCTCCCACCTCCCTACCCATACCATCCCTCTGGGTCATCCCAGTGCACCAGCCCCAAACATCCTGTATCTTGCATCGAACCTGGATTGGTGATTCGTTTCATATATGATATTATACATGTTTCAATGCCATTCTCCCATATCATCCCACCCTCTCCCTCTCCCACAGAGTCCAAAGACTGTTCTATACATCTGTGTCTCTTTTGCTGCCTCACATACAGGGTTATCATTACCATCTTTCTAAATTCCATATATATGTGTTAGTATACTGTATTGGTGTTTTTCTTTCTGGCTTACTTCACTCTGTATAATAGGCTCCAGTTTCATCCACCTCATTAGGACTGATTCAAATGTATTCTTTTTAATGGCTGAGTAATACTCCATTGTATATATGTTCCACTGCCTTCTTATGCATTTGTCTGCTGATGGACATCTAGGTTGCTTCCATTCCCTGGCTATTATAAACAGTGCTGAAGTGAACATTGGGGTACACGTGTCTCTTTCAATTCTGATTTCCTTGGTGTGTATGCTCAGCAGTGGGATTGTTGGGTCATAAGTGTTAAGTGTTAGTCGCTCAGTCATGCCCTACTCTTTGCAGCCCCATGGACTGCAGCCCTCTGTCCATGAGATTTTCCAGGCAAGGATACTGGAGTGGGTTGCCATTTCCTTCTCCAGGGGATCTTCCCAACCCAGAAATCGAACCTGGGTCTCCTGCACTGCAGGCAGATTCTTTACCAACTGAGCTACAAGGGAAGCCCAGTTTTTTAAGGAATCTTCTCATTGTTCTCCATAGTGGCTATACTAGTTTTCATTCCCACCAACAGTGTAAGAGGGTTCTTTTTTCTCCACACCCTCTCCAGCATTTATTGCTTGTAGACTTTTGGATAGCAGCCATTCTGACTGGTGTGAAATGGTACCTCATTGTGGCTTTGATTTGCATTTCTCTGATGATGAGTGATGTTGAGCCTCTTTTCATGGGTTTGTTAGCCATCTGTATGTCTTCTTTGGAGAAATGTCTGTTTAGTTCTTTGGCCCATGTTCAAGCTGGTTTTAGAAAAGGCAGAGGAACCAGAGATCAAATTGCCAACATCCTGCTGAATCATGGAGAAACCAAGAGAGTTCCAGAAAAACATCTATTTCTGCTTTATTGACTATGCCAAAGCCTTTGACTGTGTGGATCACAATAAACTGTGGAAAATTCTGAGAGAGATGGGAACACCAGGCCACCTGACCTGCCTCCTGAGAAGTCTGTATGCAGATCAGGAAGCAACAGTTAGAACTGGACATGGAACAACAGACTGGTTCCAAGTAGGAAAAGGAGTACGTCAAGGCTGTATATTGTCACCCTGCTTATTTAACTTATATGCAGAGTACATCATGAGAAACGCTGGACTGGAAGAAACACAAGCTGGAATCAAGATTGCCAGGAGAAATATAAATAACCTGAGATATGCAGATGACATCACCCTTATGGCAGAAAGTGAAGAGGAACTAAAAAGCCTCTTGATGAAAGTGAAAGTGGAGAGTGAAAAAGTTGGCCTAAAGCTCAACATTCAGAAAACGAAGATCATGGCATCTGGTCCCATCACTTCATGGGAAATAGATGGGGAAACAGTGGAAACAGCGTCAGACTTTATTTTGGGGGGCTCCAAAATCACTGCAGATGGTGATTGCAGCCATGAAATTAAAAGATGCTTTCTCCTTGGAAGAAAAGTTACGACCAACCTAGATAGCATAGTCAAAAGCAGAGACATTACTTTGCTGACTAAGGTCCGTCTAGTCAAGGCTATGGTTTTTCCAGTAGTCTTGTATGGATGTGAGAGTTGGACTGTGAAGAAGGCTGAGCGCCGAAGAATTGATGCTTTTGAACTGTGGTGTTGGAGAAGACTCTTGAGAGTCCCTTGGACTGCAAGGAGATCCAACCTGTCCATTCTGAAGGAGATCAGCCCTGGGATTTCTTTGGAAGGAATGATGCTAAAGCTGAAACTCCAGTACTTTGGCCACCTCATGCGAAGTGTTGACTCATTGGAAAATACTTTGATGCTGGGAGGGATTGGGGACAGGAGGAGAAGGGGACGACAGAGGATGAGATGGCTGGATGGCATCACTGACTCAATGGACATGAGTCTGAGTGAACTCCGGGAGTTGGTGATGGACATGGAGGCCTGGCGTGCTGTGATTCATTGGGTCGCAAAGAGTCAGACATGACTAAGCGACTGAACTGAACTGAACTGAACTGAACTGCTACTAGTAGTCTCTTATGATCCTTTGTAGTTCTGTGTTGTCTGTTGTGATCTCTCCGCTTTCATTTCTAATTTTATTGATTTGATTTTTCCTCCTTTGTTTCTTGATGCATCTGGCTAATGTTTTGTCAATTTGTCAATTTTATTTATCTTCTCAAAGAACCAACTTTTGGCTTTGTTTATTTTTCCTATGGTCTCTTTTGTTTCTTTTGCATTTATTTCTGCTCTAATTTTTAAGATTTCTTTCCTTCTACTAACCCAGGGGTTCTTCATTTCTTCCTTTTCTAGTTGCTTTAGGTGTAGAGTTAAGTTATTTATTTGACTTTTTTCTTGTTTCTTGAGGTATGCCTGAATTGTTATGAACCTTCCCCTTAGCACCGCTTTTACAGTGTTATGTAGGTTTAGGGTGGTTGTGTTTTCATTTTCATTCATTTCTATGCATATTTTGATTTCTTCTCTGATTTACTGGTTATTCATCAGCGTGTTATTCAGCCTCCATATGTCTGAAGTTTTAATAGTTTTTCTCCTGTAATTCAGATCTAATCTTACTGCATTGTAGTCAGAAAAGATGCTTGGAATTATTTCAATTTTTTTGAATTTACCAAACCTAAATTTATGGCCCAGGATGTAATCTATCCTGGTGAAGGTTCTGTGTGCACTTGAGAAAAAGGTGCAATTCATTGTTTTGGGGTGAAATGTCCTATAGATATCAATTAGGTCTAACTGGTCTATTGTATCATTTAAAGTTTGTGTTTCCTTGTTAATTTTCTGTTTAGTTGATCTATCCATAGGTGTGAGGGGGATATTTAAGCTTCCCACTATTATTGTGTTATTGCTAATTTCCCCTTTCATACTTGTTAGCGTTTGTCTTACATATTGTGGTGCTCCCATGTTGGGTGCATATATATTTATATATATGTTATATGTTATATATATATGTTATATCTTCTTCTTGGATTGATCCTTTGATCATTATGTAGTGTCCTTCTTTGTCTCTTTTCACAATCTTTGTTTTAAAGTCTATTTTATCTGATAGGAGTATTGCTACTCCTGCTTTCTTTTGGTCTCTATTTCCAGCCTTTCACTTTTAGTCTGTATGTGTCCCTTGTTTTGAGGTGGGTCTCTTGTAGACAAAATGTATAGGGGTCTTGTTTTTGTATCCATTCAGCCAGTCTTTGTCTTTTGGTTGGGGCATTCAACCCATTTAAGTTTAAGGGAATTATTGATAAGTATGATTCCGTTGCCATTTACTTTATTGTTTGGGTTCAAGTTTATACACCCTTTCTGTGTTCCCTGTCTAGAGAAGATCCTTTAGCGTTTGTTGGAGAGCTGGTTTGGTGGTGCTGAATTCTCTCAGCTTTTGCTTGTCTGTAAAGCTTTTGATTTCTCCTTCTTATTTGAATGAGATCCTTGTTGGGTACAGTAATCTGGGCTGTAGCTTATTTTCTTTCATCACTTTAAGTATGCCCTGCCATTCCCTCCTGGCCTGAAGAGTTTCTATTGAAAGATCAGCTGTTATCTTTACGTGAATCTCCTTGTGTGTTATTTGTTGTTTTTCCCTTGCTGCTTTTAAGATTTGTTCTTTCTGTTTGATCTTTGTTTATTTGATTAATGTGTTTTTTTGGGTGTTTCCCCTTGGCTTTATCCTGTTTGGGACTCTCTGGATTTCTTGGACTTGGGTGATTATTTCCTTCCTCATTTTAGGGAAGTTTTCAACTATTATCTCCTCAAGTATTGTCTCCTGTCTTTCTTTTTGTCTTCTTCTGGGACTCCTATGATTCGAGTGATCCTGCAGTGAATATTGTCCCAGATGTCTCTGAGATTGTCCTCATTTCTTTTAATTCATTCTTTTTTCCTCACTGATTCATTTATTTTTAGAATTCTATCTTCTACTTCACTAATCCTATCCTCTGCCTCCATTATTCTACTGTTTGTTCCCTTCAGAGTGTTTTTGATCTCATTTATTGCATTATTCATTATATATTGACTCTTTTTCATTTCTTCTAGGTCCTTTCTTGCCTCTCCTAAATCCTTTTCTCCAGGCTATTTGTGATTCCATTTGATTTCAAGATTTTTGATAATTTTCACTATCATTATTTGGATAGATTCTCTATCTCTTCCTCTTTTATTTGGTTTGGTGGGTATTTATCCTGTTCCTTCACCTGCTCGGTATTCCTCTCTCCATCTTGTTTATATTGCTGTGTTTGGGGTGGCCTTTCTGTATTCTGACAGTTTGTGGAGTTCTCTTTATAGTGGAGTTTCCTCGCTGTGGGTGGGGTTGTACGGGTGGCTTGTCAAGGTTTCCTGGTTAGGGAAGTTTGTGTCGGTGTTCTGGTGGGTGGAGCTGGATTTCTTCTCTCTGGAGTGCAATAAAATGTCCAGTAATGGGTTATAAGATGTCAGTGGGTTTGGAGTGACTTTGGGCAGCCTCTATATTGAAGTTCAGGGCTGTGTTCCTGTGTTGCTGGAGAATTTGTGTGGTATGTCTTGCTCTGGAACTTTTTGACCCTTAGATGGTGCTTGTTTTCAGTGTAGGTATGGAGGCATTTAATGAGCTCCTGTCGATTAATGTTCCCTGGAGTCAGAGTTCTCTGCTGTCCTCAGGATTTGGACTTAAGCTTCCTGCCCTGGTTTTCAGTCTTATTTTTACAGTAGCCTCAAGACTTCTCCATCTAAACAGCAACATTGATAAAACATCTAGGTTAAAGATGAAAAGTTTCTCCACAGTGAGGGACACCCAGAGAGGTTCACAGAGTTACATGGAGAAGAGAAGAGGGAGAAGGGAGTTAGAAGTGACTCGAATGAGATGAGGTGGAATCAAAAGTGGAGAGAGCAAGCTAGCCAGTAATCACTTCCTTATGTGTGCTCCACAGTCTGGACTGCTCAGAGATGTTCACGGAGTTACACTAAGAACAGAAGAGGGAGGAAGGAGACAGAGGTGGCCAGGAGGATAAAGGGGTGGAAATCAAAAGGAGAGACACAGATCCAGCCAGTAATCAGTTCCTAAGTGTTCTTCACCATCTGGAACACACAAAGAGATTCACAGAGTTGGGTAGAGAAGAGAAGGGGGAGGGAGGAGATAGAGACGACCTGCTGGAGAAAAAGGAGAATCCAGAGGGGGAGAGAGCAGTCAAGCCAGTAACCTCACTCACAAGTAACAATGAGTACTGAAGATTGGGTTCTTAAAGGTACAAAATTGACAACAAATACCAAAAAGCAAAGATTAAAAATCTAGAGTAGAGACTGGATTTTCAAAAGTACAAAATTAAAGGAAAGAAGAAAAAAAAACAATGTCGCAAAAATTATAAAAAATATTTATATATGAATTTTGCTTTAGGGTCTCTCCTTTTTTTTTTGCAAAGTAATAGTAGGTTATAGAAATGAAAATTAAAGGGCTAATAGAAGACTTAGAAATTTTTAAAAATAAAGAATGATAGTAAAATATATCTAGGACTTTCTCTGGTGTTGTGGGCAGTGTGGGGTCAGTTCATTTTCAGATAGTTCCTTTTTCCGGCTTACATTTCTCAAGATCTGTAGTCCCCTTCCTATGTAGTCGGTACTAACTACAGGGTCTTAATCTATTGCACCTGTCACTTCCAAGGAGGTTCCCTGTTTTAGCTTCTTCTGTTTGCTGGTCTTGTCAGTGTCTAATTTCCGCCCTGACACAAGGGTGAGGTGGTGGACACATTTTTAGGCTCACTTGTTCAGTCGTGCCGTGGGGAGGGAGGGACACTGCAAACAAATAACAATGGCGTGTGCTCGCAGTGTCTCAGCCACACTGGGCCTGCCCCTGCTCACGGCACATGTGCCTTCCCTGCCCACACTGCTCAGGCTCTAGGTTGCTCCACCAGGAACTGTCTGAGGCCGGCCCTGGGCTGCATGAACTTCCCAGGTCTAAGCCGCTCAGGTTCAGGTACTCGGGTAGTCCTCAGAGGCACAGACTCAGTTGGGTCTGCGTTTTGTGCCCTTCCCAGGTCCAAGCAGCTCAGGTGATGTGGTGTTTGGTGAGTGCGGTCGCTGCAACTTATCGCCTCCCTTGCCCCTGCCCCTCGGTTTTCTGGGTGTACAACTGGTGCACCTTCTCAGGCAGATGTTGACCATCCAGAATCCCAAGAAGTCTTAGTTAGCAAAAAAGCCTGCTTGTAGTTTGGTAGATAATGCCTCTCTGGGGCCGTGATTGCCCCCCTTCTGGCTCTGGCTGCCTGTCACTGGAGGGGGATGGTCTGCAGCCTTCTAGCTCTGTTCAGTCCTTTGTTCTGTGAGTGGGCCTGATGATGTCTTAGGTTAGGGCTTTTCACGTAGCTCTAGTCAGTCCTTTGTTCTGTGAGCGGGCCTGGCAGTGTCTTAGGTTAGGGCTTTTCTCATGGTAGCTATCCCACAGTCTGGTTTGCTAGCCCAAATTAGTTCCCTCAGATTTCCCTCAGGGCATTCAGGCCTGGTCTTTGCTCTAAGCAAAGCAGCCCTCGCTTCCCTGCCCAGGCCCTGCTTGCTAGTGGCGGGTGCAGATGTCTGCGCTGCTTCTCTGCTGGGGACGTTACCGTTGGGCACATAATCTGTGGGATTTAATTATTTATTTATTTTTCCTCCCAGTTATGTGGCCCTCTGTGGTTCCAAGGCTCTGCCACAGACTCGGCAGTGAGAGTGTTTCCTGGTGTTTGGAAACGTCTCTTTTTAAGACTCCCTTCCCAGGATGGAGCTCTGTCCCTACCTCTTTTGTCTCTCTTTTTGTCTTTTATATTTTTTCCTACCTCCTTTCGAAGACAGTGGGCTGCTTTTCTGGGTGCCTGATGTCCTCTGCTGGCATCAGAAATTGTTTTGTGGAATTTACTCAGCATTTAAATATTCTTTTTTTTAGAATTTTTATTACTATTTATTATTTTTTTTTTTTTACTTTACAATATTGTATTAGTTTTGCCATACATCAACATGAATCCACCATGGGTGTACATGTGTTCCCAATCCTGAACCCCCTTCCCACCTCCCTACCCATACCATCCCTCTGGGTCATTCCAGTGCACCAGCCCCAAGCATCCTGTATCATGCATTGAACTTAGACTGGCCATTCCTTTCTTATATGATATTATACATGTTTCAATGCCATTCTCCCAAATCATCCCACCCTCTCCCTCTCCCACAGAGTCCAAAAGACTGGTCTATATATCTGTGTCTCTTTTGCTGTCTCGCATACAGGGTTATCATTACCATCTTTCTAAATTCCATATATATGTGTTAGTATACTGTACTGGTGTTTTTCTTTCTGGCTTACTTCATTCTGTATAATAGGTTCCAGTTTCATCCACCTCATTAGAACTGATTCAAATGTATTCTTTTTAATGGCTGAGTGATACTCCTTTGTGTATATGTACCACAGCTTTCTTATCCATTCATCTGCTGATGGACATCTAGGTTGCTTCCATGTCCTGGCTATTACAAACAGTGCTGCGATGAACATTGGGGTAGAAAGTGGTCTCCCCGTCCTATTCCTCTGCCATCCTAGGACCACCTCTGGCTTATATTTTGAAAAGAAGGATCACTGTAGCCACTAGAGGTGCTGGGTGCTAGCGGGTGAAAGACTCCAATACCGTCACCCCCAGAACCATTGCCACCATCCCCAGGAGCAGCACCTGCCTCCCTCCAGCCCACGGGGGCAGAGCTCTCCAGGTTCTATCACGGCAGACTGTTAATGCATAGGGAGGAACAGGAAAAGCTCTTCCCTGCCACTGACTTCAAAGATCCTCTGAAAAGTGGCCAAAATATACGAAGCTCAGACTGTGAAAAAACTGAGCATCAGGCCAGAGAGGATCAGCAGTGATCTCTGGGAGCTGAGACACAGAAGCGACGAGCTGTGCAGCTGCCCAAGCTTTCTGTCTATACAGACTGCCCAGGCCATGCCCAGCTGGCTCCCTGTGTGTTGAGGGGGAATTGCAGAGCAGAGGCTGTTGGAGCTGGCAGGCAGTGCACCAGAGAGGAGAGGGCAGCAGAGGGAGGACAGAACCCTGCATGTGGGCAGAGAGTCCGCTGGATCTATAGCAGAAACTCTTCATTCAGGTGACATCATATACAGTACTTAGAGGGATCTTGTCTCAAACTCCCACTGATCAACCCTTAAGGCAAGACTCAACAGGATAAAAGTGTTTCTAAGTTAAGTAAACAACATTACGTTTTAAAAAGTTATGGAATATACCTAGGGAAAAATACACCCAGCACCCAAGGAAAAGAGTATGCCAAGAATGAGAAACATCCAAACCATTATGAGGAGAGAAATCAATTGATAAAAGGCATCTCGAATGGAAAGGAAAAGGTAAAACTATCTGCAGACATAATTGCCTATGCAGAAAATCAAATGGAATCTACAAAATATTGACAAGAACTAATCATTGAATTAGCAAGATTGTAGGATAAAAGATATATTAAGAGAGAAATAACTAGCCATGCCCAAATCACTCAACTAATTGTCCCAGCACTTTTCTTTACTGACTTGATACATGTCGTCAGCCACAAAATTCTTATTTTAGTGTGCCTTGGTTTTTTTTCCTCTCCTCATGCAAACTAAGGTTTTAATTTAAGTAGGAAACCAAGCCAATTGTGGCAATGATGTTGGGAAACCAGAAATTGGGTAGCAGGCATATTTTCTGAGAGAAATTGTGATCAAGAGTCTTTTTTTTGTTGTTTTTAGAGAATCTGTTTCCTTTCTGTCTTTTGTTTTGTTTTGCTGCATCTCATGGCTTGTAGGATCGTAGTTCCCCAACATGGGACCAAAGCTATGCCTCCTACAGTGAAAGCCTGGAGTCCTGACCACTGGACCAACAGGGAATTCCCTGTGTTCCAGAGTCTTTAAAAAGAAATAGAGAAATAAATATTTAGGTAAATCTTTCTAACTTTTGGAACATATTAATACTCTAAGGAAATAACCATTAATGAAAGAATTATATACATGAACTCCACTGAATCATTAACCAAAGTAATGAAAAATTATTAACAATTGGCAGAGTCCCTGGTGATGGGAAAGACTGAGGGCAGAAGGAGAAGAGGATGTCAGAGGAAGAGATGGCTGGATGGCATCAGAGATGCAATGAACATGAACTTGGGCAAACTCTGGGGGATGGTGAGGGAAAGAGAGGCCTGGCAAACTGCAGTCCATGGGGTTGCAAAGAGTCAGACATGTCTGGGCGACTGAACACCAAGCCACGTTCTTCCCAATCAGTTTCATCAGTAATAAAGCTGGTATTCAGGTTGAAATACATGCAAGGGGGATGTGTCAAAGGCTGAAGATGCTAAGCTGGACCTGTGTGAAAGGAGTCGTAAGGGACACGATGCAGGCCTGAGTGGGTGGTGTCAGTGAACTCCTTGCAGGGGAAATGATTCAAGTGGTCCAGCTTATAAAGCCACACACTTTCTTTCAGACTTTGAAAAGAAAGGTGCTGCTAGTGGTAAAGGATCAGACTGCCAAGGCAGGAGACACAACAGACACAGGTTCAATCCCTTGGTGGGAAAGATCCCCTGGAGATGGAAATGGGAACTCGCTCCAGTATTCTTGCCTGGAAAATCCAATGGACAGGGAGCCTGGAGAGTTCCCGTACATGGGTCATAAACAGTCAGACCCGATTGAGCCCAGACACACAGATGTACATATAGTTTTAATCCAAGAGAAAGCAGAGGTTGGAGTAGTGGTTACAGTTCAGGACAAAGCAAGATAAAACATGTGTAGGACTTCCCTGGGGGTTCAGTGGATGAGAAATCACCTGCCAATGCAAGGGACAATGCTTTGATGCCTGGTCCGGGAAGAACCAACATGCCACAGAGCAACTGATCCCATGCCCCACACCTACTGAGCCTGTGCTCTAGATCCCATGTTCTGCAATAAGGGAAGTGACCATGATGAGAAGCCTGTGCACAGTAACGAGAATTTATCCCCCACTCCCTACAACTAGAGAAAGCCTGGGCACAGAAAGGAAGCCCCAACACATGCAAAAATAAATCAATAAAATCAACAGGATGGGAGGAGAGTAGGCCAGCTTCTCTCAGTAATGGGCAGTACGGAGCTGGGCCAAGGGTCCTGTATGAAAATCAAGTGGGAAATAAAGCCTTGCAGTTGCTTACAGATGACTAAATGAGCTGTCTGTCCCAGTCTTTCTGCAGGTGCTACAAAGGAGGAGCTGTAAGCAGACGTTGCTACAGTTCCAATTGTAAGTTTAGCAGATATTGATATGTTTTCACCATCATTCCTGGACAGAAACTGCGTCAGGGCAGATCCAGATTCACATGGGTGCGTAGAGTTGGTGTGGACACTCTGGTCAGACACGTGGGAGGAAAGCCCAAAGAACGTGCTGTGCAAAGGGTCTAGCATTTTGACTTCTGCTGTCGTCCATCCCACAAGTGGAAACTCATGAATTAACCAGACCCACCTGAGGGTCTAACATTAGGGCAGCAGGAGAGTCAGTGGAACATCCCAGTGGCTCTGACTCCTGCCTCCACAGAAGACACTGTGACATTGTACAGGATGCAGTGATCAAGGCCATCCCTAAGAAAAAGAAATGCTAAAAGGCAAAATGGTTGTCTGAGGAGGCCTTATAAATAATTGAGAAAAGAAGAGAAGCTAAAGACAAAGGTGAAAAGGAAAGATAAACCTATTTGAATGCAGAGTTCCAAAGAATAAGAGAGATAAGGAAACCCATCCTCTCCGATCAATGCTAAGAAATAGAAGAAAACAATAGAATGGGAAAGACTAGAGATCTATTCAAGAAAATTAGAGATACCAAGGCAATATTTCATGCAAAGATGGGCACAATAAAACACAGAAGTGGTATGGTTCTAAGAGAAGGAAAAGATATTAAGAAGAGGTGGCAAGAATATACAGAAGCAATATTCAGAAAAGATCGTCATGACTCAGATAAACATGAGGGTGTGATCACTCACCTAGAGCCAGATATCCTGGAATGTGAAATCAAATGGGCCTTAGGAAGCATCACGAAGAACAAAGTTAGTGGAAGTGATGGAATTCCTGTTGAGCTATTTCTAATCCTAAGAGGTGATGCTGTAAAAGTGCTGCACTCAAAATGGCAGCAAATTTGGAAATCTCCAAAAAATTTTGGAAAAAAATGTTTTCCAAAAATGTGGAAAACTGTGCCATGAGCACTGGACTGGAAAAGGTCAGTTTTCATTCCAATCTCAAAGAAAGGCAATGCCAAAGAATGTTCAAACTACTCCACAACTGCACTTGTCTCACATGCTAGCAAAGTAATGCTCCAAATTCTCCAACCGATGCTTCAACAGTACGTGAAATGTGAACTTCCAGATGTTCAAGCTACATTTAGAAAAGGCAGAGGAACCAGAGATCAAATTGCTAACATCCATTGGATCATCCAAAAAGCAAGAGAGTTCCAGAAAAATATCTACTTCTGCTTTATTAACCACACTAAAGCCTTTTGACTCTGTGGATCACAACAAACTGTGGAAAATTCTTCAAGAGATGGGAATACCAGACCACCTGACCTGCTTCCTGAGAAATCTGTATCCCGGTCAAGAAGCAACAGTTAGAAGTGCACATGGAACAACAGACTGGTTCCAAATGGGGAAAGGAATGCATCAAGGCTGTATATTGTCACCCTGCTTGTTTAACTTATATGCAGGGTACATCATGTGAAATGCTGGGCTGGGTGAAACACAAGCTGGAATCAAGATTGCCATGAGAAGTATCAAAAACCTCAGATATATAGATAACACCACTCTTATGGCAGAAAGTTAGGTGGAAATAAAGAGCCTCTTGATGAAAGTGAAAGAGGAGGGTGAAAAACTTTGCTTAAAAATCAACATTCAGAAAACTAAGATTGTGGCATCTGTTCCCATCACTTCATGGCAAATAAATGGGGAAACAATGGAAACAGTGAGAGACTTTAGTTTTTTGGGGGCTCCAAAATCACTGCAGATGGTGATTGCAACCATGAAATTAAAAGACGACTGCTCAATAGGGAATTGATTACTGACTAGACTGCTCTCTCCCCTTTTGATTCCCTCTCTTCTCCTACTGATCACCTCTATCTCCCTCCTCGCTCTTCTCTTCTTCATGTAACTCTGTGAACCTCCTGGGTGTCCTCACCGTGGAGAATCTTGCCATTAACCTAGATGTTTTATCACCAGAGTTGTATGGATGAAGAAGTCTTGAGTCTACTATAAGAATAAGACTGAAATCCAGGGGCAGGCGTCCTAAATCCAAATCTTGAGAACACCAGAAAACTGACTCCAGGGACCATTAATCAACCAAAGCTCATACAAAAGCCTCTATACCTACACTGAAACCAAGCTCCACCCAAGAGCCAACAAGTTTCAGAGCAAGACATTTCAAGCTAATTCTCCAACAAAGCAGGAACATAACCCGAGCACAAAAATACAGGTGGCCAAAAGTCACACCAAACCCATAGACACCTCAAAACTCACTACTGGACACTTCATTGCACTCCAGAGAGAAGCGATCCAGCTCCACCCACCAGAACACCGATGCAAGTTTCCCTAACCAGGAAACCTTGACAAGCACTGTTCCAATCCCATCCACAGGGAGGATCCTCCACAGTAAAGAGGAACCACAAGCTTCCAGCATACAGAAAGGCCACGCAAAACACGGCAACCTAAACAAGATGAAAAGGCAGAGAAATATTCAGCAGGGAAAGGAACATGATAAATGCCCACCAATCCAAACAAAAGAGGAAGACATAGGGAGTCTAACTGAAAAGGAATTGAGAACAATGATAGTAAAATGATCCAAAAATTTGAAAACAAAATGGAGTTACAGATAGTCTGGAGACAAGGGTTGAGAAGATGCAAGAAAAGTTTAACAAGGACCTAGAAGAAATAAAAAAGAGTCAGTATATAATGAATAATGCAATAACTGAGATCAAAAGCACTCTGAAGGGAACCAATGGTAGAATAACTGATGCAAGATAGGATAAGTGAGGTGGAAGATAGAATGGTGTAAATAAACAAAGCAGAGAGGAAAAATGAAAAAAGAATTAAAAGAAATGAAGACAACCTCAGAGACCTCTGGGACAATGTTAAATGTCCCACCATTCAAATCATAGGAGTCCCAGAAGAAGAAGACAAAAAGAGAGACCATGAGAAGATACTTGAGGAGATAATAGTTGAAAACTTCCATAAAATGGGGAAGGAAATAATCACCCAAGTCCAAGAAATCCAGAGAGTCCCAAACAGGATAAAGCCAAGGCAAGAAACCCCAGGACACATATTAATCAAATTAATGAAGATCAAACAGAAAGAACAAATCTTAAAAGCAGCAAGGGAAAAACAACAAATAACACACAAGGGGATTCATGTAAAGATAACAGCTGATCTTTCAATAGAAACTCTTCAGGCCAGGAGGGAATGGCAGGACATACTTAAAGTGATGAAAGAAAATAAGCTACAGCCCAGATTACTGTACCCAACAAGGATCTCATTCAAATAAGAAGGAGAAATCAAAAGCTTTACAGACAAGCAAAAGCTGAGAGAATTCAGCACCACCAAACCAGCTCTCCAACAAACGCTAAAGGATCTTCTCTAGACAGGGAACACAGAAAAGGTGTATAAACTCAAACCCAAAACAACAAAGTAAATGGCAACGGAATCATACTTATCAATAATTCCCTTAAACGTAAATGGGTTGAATGCCCCAACCAAAAGACAAAGACTGGCTGAATAGATACCAAAAAAAAAGACCCCTATATATGTTGTCTACAAGAGACCCACCTCAAACTTAGGGACACATACAGACTGAAAGTGAAGGGCTCGAAAAAGATATTTCATGCAAATGGATACCAAAAAAAGTAGGAGTAGCAATACTCCTATCAGATAAAATAGACTTTGAATAAAGGCTGTGAAAAGAGACAAAGAAGGACACTGCATAATGATCGAAGGATCAATCCAAGAAGAAGATATAACATATATATAAATATATATGCACCCAACATAGGAGCACCGCAATATGTAAGGCAAATGCTAACAAGTATGAAAGGGGAAATTAACACAATAGTAGTGGAGACTTTAATACCCCACTCACACCTATGGATAGATCAACTAAACAGAAAATTAGCAAGGAAACACAAACTTTAAATGATATAATGGACCAGGTAGACTTAATTGATATCTATAGGTCATTTCACCCTAAAACAAGGAATTTCACCTTTTTCTCAAGTGCACACAGAACCTTCTCCAGGATAGATCACATCCTGGGCCATAAATCTAACCTTTGTAAATTCAAAAAGATTGAAATCATCTCAAGAATCTTTTCTGATCACAATGAGGTAAGGTTAGATGTCAACTTCAGGGGAAAAAACTATTAAAAATGCAAACATATGGAGGATAAACAACACACTTTTGAATAACCAAAAAATCACAGAGGAAATCAGAAAAGAAATTTAATAATGCCTAGAAATGGACGAAAATGAAAACACAACAACCCAAAACCTATGGGATTCAGTAAAAGCAGTGCTAATGGGAAGGTTCATAGCAATACAAGCCTACCTCAAGAAACAGAAGAGAAATCAAATAAATAACCTAACTCTACACCTAAAGCAACTAGAAAAAGAAAAAAAAATGAAGAAACCCTGGATTAGCAGAAGGAAGGAAATCACAAAATGTAGGGCAGAGGAAGCAGTCCTAAGATGGCGGAGGAATAGGTCAGAGAGACCATTTTCTCCCCCACAAATTCATTGAAAGAACATTTGAATGCTGAGTAAATTCCACAAAACAACTTCTGATATATTTTTACTATTTTCATTTTTTAAATTAAAAAAATATTTTAAGTCCTCTATTACTCTTTTAATTTTCATTTTTATAACCTACTATTACTTTGCAAAACAAAAGACCCTATTTTTAAAAGCAAACTTCATATATATATATATATATATATATATTATACTTTTTTGACTTCTTTAATATTGTATTTTTGAGAATCCAACCTCTACTCTAGATTATTAACATTTGCTTTTTGTATTTGTGACCAATTTTGTACCTTTAAGAACTCAATCTTCAGTACCCATTGTTACTTGGGAGAGAGATTACTGGCTTGACTTTTTTCCTCCCCCTTTGGACTCTCCTTTTTCTCCACCAGGTGGCCTCTATCTCCTCCCTCCCCCTTCTCTTCTCTACCCAACTCTGTAAATCTCTTTGTGTGTTCCGGACTGTGGGGAACACTTAGGGAACTGATTACTGGCTGGATCTGTGTCTCTCCTTTTGATACCCACCCCTTTATCCTCTTGGCCACCTCTGTCTCCTTCCTTTCTCTTTTCTTCTCTGTATAACTCCATGAACATCACTGAGCAGTCCAGACTGTGGAGAGCACATAAGGAAGTGAT
This sequence comes from Capra hircus, assembly GCF_001704415.2. Taxonomy (NCBI): domain Eukaryota; kingdom Metazoa; phylum Chordata; class Mammalia; order Artiodactyla; family Bovidae; genus Capra; species Capra hircus. The sequence goes on along the minus strand of NW_017189652.1, from coordinate 85,629 downwards.
TACTGGCTAGCTTTCTCTCTCCTCTTTTGATTCTTCCTCTTCTTCTCCTGGTCACCTCTATCTACCTCCTCCCTCTTCTCATCTCCGTGTAACTCTGCGAACCTTTCTGGCTGTCCCTCACTGTGGAGAAACTTTTCAAGTTTAACCTAGATGTTTTATCATCAGTGCTGTATAGATGGAGAAGTCCTGAGGCTACTGTAAAATTAAGACTGAAAACCAAAGGTAGGAGGCTTAAGTCCAAATTCTGAAAACACCAGAGAACTCCTGACTCCAGGGAACATTAATCGATAGGAGCTCATCATACCTACACTGAAACCAAGTACCACACAAGGGCTAAAAATTTCCATGCAAATTCTCCAGCACCACAGGAACATAGCCATGAGCTTCAATATACAGGCTGCCCAAAGTCACTCCAAACCCACTGACATCTCATAACTCATTACTGGACACTTCATTGCACTACGAAAAGAAGAAACCCACCTCCACCCACCAGAACGCCGACACAAGCTTCCCTAACCAGGAAACCTGACAAACCAGCCATCCAACCAGAGTGAGGAAACTCCACAATAAAGAGGAACCACAAAGTGCCAGAATACGGAAAGGCCACCCCAAAGACAGCAATCTAAACAAGATGAAAAGGCAGAGAAATACCCAGCAGGTAAAGGAACAGGATAAATGCCCAACAAACCAAACCAAAGAGGAAGAGATAGGGAATCTACCTGATAAAGAATTCCGAATAATGATAGTAAAAATGATCCAAAATTTTGAAAACAAAATGGAGTTACAGATAAATAGTCTGGAGACAAGGATCGAGAAAATGCAAGAAAGGTTTAACAAGGATCTAGAAGAAATGAAAAAGAGTGAATATATAATGAATACTGCAATAAATGAGATAAAAAACATTCTGGAGGGAACCAACAGTAGAATAATGGAGGAAGAAAATAGGATAAGCGAGGTAGAATATAGAATGGTAGAAATAAATGAAACAGGAGGAAAAAGAAAAACGAATTAAAAAGAAATTAGGACAAACTCAGAGACATCTGGGACAATGTTAAAGGCCCCAACATTCGAATCATAGGACTCCCAGAAGAAGACAAAAAGAAAGGCCATGAGAAAATACTTGAGGAGATAATAGTTGAAAACTTCCCTAAAATGGGGAAGGAAATAATCACCCAAGTCCAAGAAATCCAGAGAGTCCCAAACAGGATAAAGCCAAGGCAAAAAACCCCAGGACACATATTAATCAAATTAATGAAGATCAAACAGAAAGAACAAATATTAAAAGCAGCAAGGGAAAAACAACAAATAACACACAAGGGGATTCACGTAAGGATAACAGCTGATCTTTCAATAAAAACTCTGCAGGCCAGGAAGGAATGGCAGGACATACTTAAAGTGATGAAAGAAAATAACATACAGCTGAGATTACTGTACCCAACAAGGATCTCATTCAAATAAGAAGGAGAAATCAAAAGCTTTACAGACAAGCAAAAGCTGAGAGAATTCAGCACCACCAAACCAGCTCTCCAACAAATGCTAAAGGATCTTCTCTAGACAGAAAACACAGAAAGGGTTTATAAACTCGAACCCAAAACAATAAAGTAAATGGCAATGGGATCATACTTATCAATAATTCCCTTAAACTTAAATGGGTTGAATGCCCCAACGAAAAGACAAAAACTGGCTGAACGGATACAAAAAGAAGACTCCTATATATATTGTCTACAAGAGACCCACCTCGAAACAAGGGACACATACAGACTAAAAGTGAAGGGCTGGAAATAGATATTCCACGCAAATAGAGACCAAAAGAAAGCAGGAGTAGCAATACTCCTATCAGATAAAATAGACTTTAAAACAAAGATTGTGAAAAGAGACAAAGAAGGACACTGCATCATGATCAAAGGATCAATCCAAGAAGAATATATAACAATTATAAATATATATGCACCCAACATAGGATCACCGCAATATGTAAGACAAATGCTAACAAGTATGAAAGGGGAAATTAGCAATAACACAATAATAGTGGGAGACTTCAACATCCCACTCACACCTATGGACAGATCAACTACACAGAATATTATCAAAGAAGCACAAACTTTAAATGATACAATAGACCAGTTAGACCTAATTGATATCTATAGGACATTTCACCCCAAAACAATGAATTTCAACTTTTTCTCAAGTGCACAGAGAACCTTCTCCAGGATAGATCACATCCTGGGCCATAAATTTAGCTTTGGTAAATTCAAAAAAAAAAACTGAAATCATTCCAAGCATCTTTTCTGACCACAATGCAGTAAGATTATATCTCAATTACAGGAGAAAAACCATTAAAAATTCAAACATATGGAGGCTGAACAACATGCTGCTGAATAACCAACAAATCACAGAAGAAATCTAAAAAGAAATCAAAATATGCATAGAAACACATGAAAATGAAAACACAACCCAAAACCTATGGGTAAAAGCAGTGCTAAGGGGAAGGTTCATAGCAATACAGGCATACCTCGAGAAACAAGAAAAATGTCAAATAAATAACCTAACTGTACACCTAAAGCAGCTAGAAAAGGAAGAAATGAAGAACCCCAGGGTTAGTAGAAGGAAAGAAATCTTAAAAATTATGACAGAAATAAATGCAAAAGAAACAAAAGAGACGATAGCAATAATCAATAAAGCCAAAGGCTGGTTAGTTGCGAAAATAAATAAAATTGAGAAAACATTAGACAGACTCATTCAGAAACAAAGGGAGAGAAATCAAATCAATAAAATTAGAAATGAAAATGGAGAGATCACAAAAGACAACACACAGATACAAAGCATCGTTAAAGACTACTATCAGCACCTATATGCCAATAGAATGGACAACTTGGAAGAAATGGACAAATTCGTAGAAAAGTACAACTTTCCAAAACTGAAGCAGGAAGAAATAGAAAATCTTAACAGACTTATCACAAGCACGGAAATTGAAAGTGTAGTCAGAAATCTTCCAGTAAACAAAAGCCCAGGATGAGATGGCTTCTCAGCTGAATTCTACCAAAAATTTAGACAAGAGCTAACACCTATCCTACTCAAACTCTTCCAGAAATTTGCAGAGGAAGGTAAACTCCCAAACTCATTCTATGAGGCCACCATCACCCTAATACCAAAACCTGACAAAGATGCCACAAAAAAAGAAAACTACAGGCCAATATCACTGATGAACATAGATGCAAAAATCCTTAACCAAATTTTAGCAATCAGAATCCAACAACACATTAAAAAGATCATACACCATGACCAAGTGGGCTTTACCCCAGGGGTGCAAGAATTCTTCAATATCCACAAATCAATCAATGTAATACACCACATTAACAAATTGAAAAATAAAAGCCATATAATTATCTCAGTAGAGGCAGAGAAAGCCTTTGACAAAATTCAACATCCATTTATGATAAAAACCTCCAGAAAGCAGAAATAGAAGGAACATATCTCTACATAATAAAAGCTATATATGACAAACCCTCAGCAAATATTATCCTCAGTGGTGAAAATTGGAAAGCATTTCCCCTAAAGTCAGGAATAAGACAAGGGTGCCAACTCTCATCGCTATTATTTAACGTAGCTTTGAAAGTTTTGACCATAGCAGTCAGAGCAGAAAAAGAAATGAAAGGAATCCAAATTGGAAAAGAAGAAGTAAAACTCTCACTGTTTGCAGATGACATGCTCCTCTACATAGAAAACCCTAAAGACTCCACCAGAAAATTACTAGAGCTAATCAATGAATATAGTAAAGTTGCAGGATATAAAATCAACATACACAAATCCTTTGCATTCCTATACACTAATAATGAGAAAATAGAAAGAGAAATTAAGGAAACAATTCCATTCACCATTGCAACGAAAATAATAAAATACTAAAGACCTATATATAGAAAACTATAAAACATTGGTGAAAGAAATCAAAGAGGACACTAACAGATGGAGAAATATACCGTGTTCATGGATCAGAAGAATCAATGTAGTGAAAATAAGTATATTATACAAAGCAATCTATAGATTCAATGAAACCCCTATCGAGCTGCCAACGGTATTTTTCACAGAGCTAGAACAAATAATTTCAAAATTTGTATGGAAATACAAAACACCTCCAATAGCCAAAGCAATCTTGAGAAAGAAGACTGGAACTGGAGGAATCAACCTGCCTGACTTCAGGCTCTACTACAAAGCCACAGTCAAGAGAGTATAGTACTGGCACAAAGACAGAAGTATAGATCAATGGAAAAAAGTAGAAAACCCAGAGATAAATCCACGCACCTATGGACACCTTATCTTTGAGAAAGTAGGCAAGAATATACAATGGCGAAAAGACAATCTCTTTAACAAGTGGTGCTGGGAAAACTGGTCAACCACTTGTAAAAGAATGAAACTAGAACACTTTCTAACATTATACACAAAAATAAACTCAAAATGGATTAAAGATCTAAACATAAGACTAGAAACTATAAAACTCCTAGAAGAGAACATAGGCAAAACTCTCTCCGACATAAATCACAGCAGGGTCCTCTATGACCCACCTCCCAGAATATTGGAAATAAAAGCAAAAATAAACAAATGGGACATGATTAAAATTAAAAGCTTCTGCACACAAAGGAAACTATAAGCAAGGTGAAAAAGACAGCCTTCAGAGTAGGAGAAAATAATAGCAAACGAAGCAACTGACAAAGAATCTCAAAAATATACAAGCAACACTTGCAGCTCAATTCCAGAAAAATAAACGACCCAATCAAAAAATGGGCCAAAGAACTAAAGAGACATTTCTCCAAAGAAGACATACAGATGGCTAACAAACACATGAAACGATGCTCAACATCACTCATCATCAGTGAAATGCAAATGAAAACCACAATGAGGTCCCATTTCACGCCAGTCAGAATGGCTGCTATCCAAAGTCTATAAGCAATAAATGCTGGAGAGGGTGTAGAGAAAAGGGAACCCGCTTACACTGTTTGTGGGAATGCAAACTAGTAGAGCCACTTTGGAGAACAGTGTGGAGATTCCTTAAAAAACTGGGAATAGAAGTGCCATATGACCCAGCAATCCCACTGCTGGGCATAAACACCAAGGAAACCAGAATTGAGAGACACGTGTACCCCAATGTTCACCCAGCACTGTTTATAATAGCCAGGACATGGAAGCAACCTAGATGTCCATCAGCAGATGAATGGATAAGAAAGCTGTGGTACATATACACAATGGAGTATCACTCAGCCATTAAAAAGAATACATTTGAATCAGTTCTAATGAGTTGGATGAAACTGGAGCCTATTATACAGAGTGAAATAAACCAGAAAGAAAAACACCAATACAGTATACTAACGTATATATATATGTAATTTAGAAAGATGGTAATGATAACCCTGTATGCAAGACAGCAAAAGAGACACAGATGTATAGAACAGTCTTTTGGACTCTGTGGAGAGAGCGAAGGTGGGATGATTTGGGAGCATGGCATTGAAACATGTATAATATCATATGTGAAACGAATCACCAGTCCAGGTTCGATGCATGATACAGGATGCTCGGGGCTGGTGCACTGGGATGACCCAGAGCGATGGTATGGAGAGGGAGGTGGGAAGGGGGTTCAGGATGGGGAACACATTTACACCCATGGCGGATTCATGTCAATATATGGCAAAACCAATATAATATTGTAAAGTAATTAGCCTCCAATTAAAATAAATAAATAAAAATAAATAAATAAATAAATAAATAAATAAATAAATGTAAGGCAGAAATAAATGCAAAAGAAACAAAAGACACCATAGCAAAAATCAACAAAGCTAAAAGCTGGCTCTTCAAGAAGATAAATAAAATTGACAAACCATCACTCAGACTCTTCAAGAAACAAAGGGAGAAAAATCAAATCAACAAAATGAGAAATGAAAATGGAGAAATCACAACAAACAATATAGAAATACAAAGGATCATAAGAGACTACTATCAGCATCTATATGCCAATAGAATGGAAAACTTGGAAGAAATGGACAAATTCTTAGAAAAGTATAACATTCCAAAACTGAACCAGGAAGAAATAGAAAATCTTAACAGACCCATCACAAGCACAGAAATTGAAACTGTTATCAGAAATCTTCCAACAAACAAAAGCCCAGGACCAGACGGCTTCACAGCTGAATTCTACCAAAAACTTAGAGGAGAGCTAACACCTCTCCTACTCAAACTCTCCCAGAAATTTGCAGAGGAAGGTAAACTTTGAAACTCAGTCTATGAGGCCACAATTACCCTAACATCAAAACCAGGAAAGGTTGCCACAATAAAGAAAACTACAGACCAATATCACTGATGAACATAGATGCAAAAGTCTTTAACAAAATTTTAGCAAACAGAATCCAACAACATATTAAAAAGATCAGACATCATGACTAAGTGGGCTTTATCCCAGGAATGCAATGATTCTTCAATATTTGGAAATCAATTAATGTGATACACCACATTGACAAATTAAAAGATAAAAACCACATGATTATCTCAATAGATGCAGAGAAAGCCTTTGACAAAATTCAACATCCATTTATGATAAAAATTCGCCAGAAAGCAGGAATAGAAGGAACATACCTCAACATAATAAAGGCCATATATGATAAACCCACAGCAAACATTATCCTCAATGGAGAAAAATTGAAAGCATTTCCCCTGAAGTCAGGAACAAGATAAGGATGCTCACTCTCACCACTGCTATTCAACATCATTTTGGAAGTTTTGGCCACAGCATTCAGGGCAGAAAAAGAAAGAAAATGAATCCAAATTGGAAAAGAAGAAGTAAAACTCTCACTGTTTGCAGATGACATGATCCTCTACATAGAAAACCCTAAAGACTCCACCAGAAAATTACTATAGCTAATCAATGAATATAGTAAATTTGCAGGATATAAAATGAACACACAGAAATCCCTTGCATTCCTATACACTAATAATGAGAAAATAGAAAGAGAAATTAAGGAAAAAATTCCATTCAACATTGCAACGAAAAGAATAAAATACTTAGGAATATATCTACCTAAAGAAACAAAAGACTTATATATAGAAAATTATAAAAAGCTGATGAAAGAAATCAAAGATGACACTAATAGATGGAGAAATATACTTTGTACATGGATCGGAAGAATCAAATAGTGAAAATGGGCATTCTACCCAAAACAATCTATAGATTCAATGCAACCCCTATCAAACTACCAATGGTAGTTTTCACAGAACTAGAACAAATAATTTCACAATTCGTATGGAATGACAAGAAGACCTCGAATAAACAAACAATCTTGGAAAGAAGACTGGAACTGGAGGAATCAACCTGCCTGACTTCAGGGTCTGTTACAAAGAAACCGTAATCAAGACAATGTGGTATTTGCACAAAGACAGAAACATAGATCAATGGAACAAAATAGAAAGCCCAGAGATAAATCTATGCACTTATGGACACCTTATCTTTGACAAAGGAGGCAAGAATATACAATGGAGAAAAGACAGTCTCTTAACCAAGTGGTGCTGGGAAAACTGGTCAACCACTTGTAAAAGAATGAAACTAGAACACTTTCTAACACCAAACACAAAAATAAACTCAAAATGGATTGAAGATCTAAATGTAAGATGAGAAACTATAAAACTCCTAGAGGAAAACATAGGCAAGACTCTCACATTAATCATAGCAGGATCCTCTATGACCCACCTCCCAGAGTAATGGAAATAAAACAAAAAATAAACAAATGGGACCTAATTAAACTTAAAAGCTTTTGCACAACGAATGAAACTATAAGCAGGGTGAATAGACAGCCTTCAGAATGGGAGAAAATAATAGCAAATGAAGCAACTGACAAAGAATTAATCTCAAAAATATACAAGCAACTCCTGAAGCTCAATTCGAGATAAATAAGTGACCCAATCAAAAAATGGGCCAAAGAACTAGACAGACATTTCTCCAAAGAAGACATACAAATGGATAACAAACACATTAAAAGATGCTCAACATCACTCATTATCAGAGAAATGCAAATCAAAACCATAATGAGGTACCATCTCACAGCTGGTCAGAATGGCTGCTATCAAAAAGTCTACAAACAATAAATGCTGGAGAGGGTGTGGAGAAAAAGGAACCCTCTTACACTTTTGGTGGAAGTGCAAACTAGTACAGCCACTAAGAACAGTGTGGAGGTTTCTTAAAAAACTGGAAATACAACTGCCATATGACCCAGCAATCCCACTTCTGGGCATACACACTGAGGAAACCAGAAATGAAAGAGACACATGTACCCCAATGTTCATCACAGCACTGTTTACAATAGCCAGGACATGGAAGCAACCTAGATGTCCATCAGCAGACGAATGGTTAAGAAAGTTGTGGTACATATACACAATGGAATATTACTCAGCTATTAAAAAGAATGCATTTGAATCAGTTCTAATGAGGTGGTTGAAACTGAAGCCTATTATACAGAGCGAAGTAAGTCAGAAAAAAAACCCACCAGTACAGTATATTAATGCATATATATGGAATTTAGAAAGGTGGTAACGATGACCCTATATGTGAGACAGCAAAAGAGACACAGATGTAAAGAACAGACTATTGGACTCTTTGGGAGAAGGCAAGGGTGGGATGATTTGAGAGAATTGCATTGAAACATGTATATTATCATATGTGAAACAGATCACCAGTCCAGGTTCAATGCATGAAGCACGGTGGTCAGGGCTGGTTCACTGGGATGACCCTGATTGATGGGATGGGGAGGGAGGTGGGAGGGAGGGTCAGGATGGGGAACACATGTACACCCATGGCTGATTCAAGTGAATACATGGCAAAAACCACCACAATATTTTAAAGTAATTAGCCTCTAATTAAATTTTTTTTTTTTAAAAGCGAGAAGGATAAGAAAGAAAAATTCAAATCCTTTTGAGAAATTTAGCTGCAAAAGAAAAAAGTAGATTTGTATCTGGAGGGGAATTTAGACTCAAGAGGGTTTTTTAAGCCTAGAGAAATGTTTTTAAAATGCTGATTTGCAGTACTGAGTAAAGAGGGAGAAAATTTAAAAAGTACAAGAAAGGATATTATCAGTGTTAAGCCCCTAGAAGGCTGTCAAAGACAGGATTCAGCAAATAAGAAGGAGTTGGGCTTACGTGGATGGGAACTCAGCAAAGGAAATTACAAGTCCATATGCTATCAAGAGTATCGGTTTGGGGACAGGAAATTAAGATGATTTTCATCTGATGGATTCTGTTTTCTCTTTAAGATATTAAGCAAGTTCATCTGCTAAAAAAGGGTTTGTAAGTAGTAGGGTAAGAATTTTAAAGCAAGATAAGTAGGTTTGAAGTAGTTGTTATCAACAGTAAAAGAGAATGCTACTTTGGAAAATATATAAAAAAAGATTTCTTGATCTTGAAAGCCCAATTACTTTTGACTGTGATAACCTTAGTGGTGATAGTACTGATTATTTTCTAAGCTTTATTTTATAGAGTGCAACATCCCAGGTGTAAGAGAAAAGAGAATTTTTATTGAATAATTTAACTAGATAAAAATATTTATCTGATGTGGAGTTTCATCAGGAGGTAAAGGACATCCTAGAGTGAAGGAAAATTGAAAAAGAGAATTGAGAATATGAGCATGAGAGTGATTCAGTTCAGTTCAGTTCAGTCACTCAGTCATGTCCAACTCTTTGCGACCCCATGAATTGCAGCACGCCAGGCCTTGCTGTCCATCACCAGCTCCCAGAGTTCACCCAAACTCATGTCCATCGAGTCGGTGATGCCATCCAGCCATCTCATCCTCTGTCGTCCCCTTCTCCTCCTGCCCCCAATCCCTCTCAGCATCAGAGTCATTTCCAATGAGTCAACTCTTCACATGAGGTGGCCAAAGTATTGGAGTTTCAGCTTTAGTATCATTACTTCCAAAGAACACCCAGGACTGATCTCCTTCAGAATGGACTGGTTGGATCTCCTTGCAGTCCAAGGGACTCTCAAGAGTCTTCTCCAACACCACACTTCAAAAGCATCAATTTTTCGGCGCTCAGCTTTCTTCACAGTCCAACTCTCACATCCATACATGACTACTGGAAAAACCATATCCTTGACTAGATGGACCTTTGTTGGCAAAGTAATGTCTCTGCTTTTTGGGAGGGGTGAAATGAGAGTCCGCTGATGGGAAGGAAATTAAAACAGGAGGGGGTTGATAGGTAGTAGCAGCATCACAGGATGGAGGTCTTGACAAGTTCAAAGATAAAATGTGATAGGAGTAGCTGAATGAGAGGGCTAAAGGCATAGAAAGTTCTCATAGACGATGTTCTTAGAAGGAGAGATCTGAAATCATATTTCATAGAAAGAATAATCCTGGATAGTGAGAAAGTACAGCATGCAGCCAAAGTACTGAGAGGCCATCTTAGATTAACCAATGGATGTGTGCTCAGTCGTGACCAACTCTTTTCAATTCCATGGACTGTAGCCCACCAGGCTCCTCTGTCCATGGGATTATCCCAGCTAGAATATGGAGTGGGTTGCATTACCTTCTCCAGAGGATATTACTGACCCAGGGATTGAACCCAATCAATCTCTTGGGGCTCCTGCAGCTCCGGCATTGGCAGGTGGATTCTTCACCACTAAGCCATGTGGGAAGTCCTTTCTTTCCCATACTCTTGGCAAATTCCAACCTAAACGGTTGTTTTGTTCTTATTGGCAAGGATTTTCAAAAAAAAAAAAATCAACTCTGGGAAGCTTAGCAGTTTCTTACATCTCCATTTTGTAAGTGACCTCTTCCCACAGACAACCTATAGTCCTTTAATATGAAATTGACTGATATAGTTGAATTCCTAAGCACTGCTTTAAAATTAACTGTAAATAAAGTATTTGAAGCAAAATAAATAAATAAATAAAAGATGCTTGCTCCCTGGAAGAAAAACGATGACCAACCTAGACAGCATATTAAAAAGCAGAGACATTACTTTGCCAACAAATGTCCATCTAGTCAAAGCTGTGTTTTTTCCAGTAGTCATGTACGGATGTGAGAGTTGGACCATAAAGAAAGCTGAGTGCTGAAGAATTGACGCTCTTGAACTCTGGAATTGGAGAAGACTCTTGACAGTCCCTTGGACTGCACGGAGATCAAACCAGTCAATCCTCAAAGAAATCAGTCCTGAATATTTATTGGAAGGACTGATGCTGAAGCTGAATCTCCAATACTTTGCCCACCTGATGCGAAGAACTAATGCATTGAAAAAGACCCTGATGCTGGGAAAGATTGAAGGCGGGAGGATAAGGGGATGACAGAGGATGCGATGGTTGGATGGCATCACCGATTCAATGGACATGAGATTGAGTAAGCTCCAGGATCTGGTGACAGACGGAAGCATGGCGTGCAGCAGCCCATGGCGTCACAAATAGTTGGGCATGACTGAGTGACTGAACTGCAATGAGGGCCATAACTCCTGGGGTGGAGGCAGTCCATGTTCCTGCACACTTTGTGCTGCCAGGGTGCCCACAAGCCAAGCAGCTGTGCCCCCTTCATGCTCAAATCTCACTGGGGTAGAGCTGCAACAGGCAAAAAAAATCTTGCATCTACGTGTGCAGGGTCGCTTTGGTCACGTTCAACTCTTTGAGACTCTGTAGACTGTGGCCTGTCAGACTTCTTCTTTGGGGGGTTCTCCAGGCAAAAATACTGGAGCATATTGGCCAATACTGGTTTCCATATGCTTCTAGATCAGTATATATCCTGCTTCCCTAGCCCTCAACTCCCCTGAGTACCTGGTGCTGCCAGAATCCATGCAACCCAGGCAGCTGCACCACCTCCACACCTGGCCCTCACGGGGGCAAACCCAAGTCCTCCAAGGCAGCCTCAGGAGAAAACCCCTGTGGACAAGCCACATGCAGAGGTGGAAAAAGAAACATAGTTGAAACCCAGGGGCAGTGTGGCTAAGCAAGAAGACCCAAAACCTTCCTGCCAGCTGTATACGAAGAACTAATTCATTGGAAAAGTCCCTGATGCTGGAAAAGATTGAAGGCGGGAGGAGAAGGCAATGAAAGAGGATGAGATGGTTGGATGGCATCATTGACTCGATGGACATGAGGTTGAGTAAGCTCCAGGAGTTGGTGATAGACAGGGAAGCCTGGCATGCTGCTGTCCATGGGTTCGCAAATAGTCAGACATGACTGAGCGACTGAAATGAATTGAGGTCCATAACTCTTGGGGTGGAGGCAGTTTGTGTACCTGCACACTGTGCTGACAGGGTCCCCGCAAGCCAAGCAGCTGTGCCACCTTCACATTTAACTGTCCCTGGGGGAGAGGTGCCCCAGGCAAAAAAATCTTGCATTTATGTGCACAGGGTCACTTTGGCCGTGCCCAACTCTTTGAGACCCTGTAGGCTGTGGCCTGTCAGGCTTTTCTGTCAGGGGTTTTCTCCAGGCAAGAATACTGGGGAGTATTGGGCAATACTGGTTTCCACATGCAGAGGTGACAATAAAAACGTAATGGAAAGCTGGGGGTAGTGTGTCTAAGCAAGAAGACCTAAAACCTTCCAGTAAGCTGTACAAGCTGCAGATTAAATCCACACAATCAACTAGGCAGACTCTATGTCTATGGAATATATAAAAGGACATTGAGAGCTCCCACAAAACAAAACTCATTGGTTCTGATAGCTGTGGACATTGGAGGCAAGAACACACAGATTCACACAAGAACACACAAGAACAAACAGTAGGGCCAGATTAGAATCTGAGCTCGCCCCACAACAGGTCCAGAGATCAGCACAGTTTTGGAGGGCATTCTGGGGCAAGGGAAGGGACTCTGAGATTTGATTGAAGAAAAACATATATTTTTCTTATGTTTTCACTTGCTCTGTAGACTCTTTTGGATTTTTTTCCCTTTTGTTTTCACCCTCTGTTGTAGTTGTCTATTTTATTGGCACTTTGAAATCTAATTAAAGCTTTTGAGCTCTTTTTTTGTTTTCCTTAGTCACATTTTTAAATTATTGTTATAAACTTCTGGCTCTACATTATGCTTTGGCAGTTCTATGCAATTTCCTTTTTTTTCTTTTCTCTTTTTTAAATTTTCATTTTTAAGCTTATTATTATGTTTTTTTTTACATTTATTCCTTTCTTTGCTTTTCCTAATATTCTTTGCCCATGTGCTCTCCACTGTCTGGAACACCCAGAGAGGTTCACAGAGTTACATAAGGAAGAGAAGAGGGAGGAGGATGATAGAGGTGACCAGGAGGAGAAGAAAGGGAGTCAAAGGGAGAGACCAATCTAGCTAGCAATCAGTTCCCTAAGTGTTCTCTACAGCCTGGAACATCCAGAGAGATTCAAAGAGTTAAGCAGAGAAGAGAAGGGGGAGGGAGGAGATAGAGGTGACCTGGACGAGAAAGGGGAGAGTCAAAAGAGGAGAGAGCAATCAAGCCAGTAATCACACTCCTAAGTGAAAATGGATACTGAAGATTAGATTCTTAAAGGTACAACATTGAATACAAATAACAAAAAGCAAAGAAGAAAAATCTAGAGTAGAGATTAGACTCTCAAAAATACAATATTAAAAATATGAAACAAAACCAATTACAAAAATTAGAAAAAATACATATATTAAATTTGCTTTAAAAATAGGGTCTTTTTTTGCAAGCCAATAGTAGGTTATAAAAATGAAAATTAAAGGAGTAATAAAGATCTTCAAAATAAAAAATAATTAAAAAATGATAATAGTAAAAATATATCTAGTAATTTCTCTGGAGCTGTTGCAGATAGTGTGGGGTCATTTCAGTTTCAGATAGTTCCTTCTTCCAGCTTATACTTGTTATCAAGATCTATAGGCCCCTTCCAATGCTTAGTCAATGCTAACAACCGGGTTTTAATCTGTTGCTCCTGTCACTTCCAGAGTAGTTCCCTCTTCTTTATTTTGGCTTCCTCTGTTTTGCAAGTCTCTTCAATGTCTAATTTTCACCCCGACACAAAGGGGCAACAATGGTCACTTATTTAGGCTCACTTGTTCAGTTGTGTTGTGGGGAGGGAGGAACACGGCAAACAAACATCACTGGCGTGTGTGGGGAGTGCTCACAGTGTATGGACCAGACTGGGTTAGCCCCCATTCACCACGGCATGTGCTTACCAGGTCTACACTGCTCAGGCTGCAAGTTGCTCTGCAGGGGAACTGTCCAAAGCAGACTCTGTGTTTCATGCACTTCCCAGGTCTGAGCGGCTCAGGTTCAGGTTTAGGGTACTCCACAAGGGCACAGACTTGGTTGGGTGTGCGTTTTGTGCCCTTCCCAGGTCTGAACACCTCAGGCCACCAGGTGCTTGGCGAGTGCACAATCCCAGGTGGACTGTTCATCTTAATCACCTACCTGGTCCTGGCACCTTGGTTTCCTAGGTGCACCACAAGAGCACCATCTCAGGTGTGCCATGTGTCTCTCCTCTTGGCAGAATTCAACCATCCAGGATCCTAGGAAGTCATGGTTAGCAACTGGGAGCCTGCTCACAGTTTTTGGAGGATGCTGACTCTGGGGCTGAGATGGCCCCTCGCCTTCTGGCTCTGGCTGTCGCATGCCTGCCTCTCTGCCTTCAGGGGGTGAGGGGCCGGTCCACAGCCAGCCAACTTTCCTTTGGTGATTGTTCAGTGCTTTGTTCTGTGAGCAGGCCAGGCTGTACCTTAGGTTAGAGCCTTTCACAGGAAAGTTCTCTCTCTCTCTCTCTTTTTTTTTTTTTCCTCTTTGGCGATCCCACAGTTTGGGTTGCTGTCTCGTGTTAGCTCCTTGAGATTGTCCTCAGGGCATTCAAACCCAGTCCTTACCCTAAGCATGCAACCCGCACCTCCCTATCCAGCCTCTGCTCACAGGTAGTGGCTACGAGTGTCTGGGCTACTTCTCCAATGAGAGTTGCAGTTAGTCACCTATTCTGTGTGTGTGTGTGTGTGTGTGTGTGTGTGTGTGTGTGTGTGTGTGTGTTTGCCTCCCAGTTATGTTGCCCTCTGACGTTCTAAACTCCCCACTGACCCACTGGTGAGAGGGTTTTCAGCTGTTTGGAAACTTCTCCTCCTTCACGAATCCTTCCTCAGGATGGGTCTCTGTTCCTAACTCTTTTGCCTCTCTTTTTGACTGTTATATTTTGTCCTACCTCTTTTTGAAGAGAACTGGCTGCCTTTCTGGGTGCCTGGTGTCCTCTGCCACCTTTCAGAAGTTGTTTCATGTAAGTTCTTCAGCATTCAAATGATCTTTTGATATATTTGTGGGGGAGAAAGTGGTCTCCCAGTCTTATTCCTCCACCATTTTGGGACCAACCCAGTACCTTATTTTTAACATAGGACACAAGAATGTACAATGGAAGAAAGACAGCCGGTTCAATAAATGGAATAAATGGTGCTGGGAAAACTGGTCAGCTACATGTAAAAGAATCAAATTAGAACACTTCCAAACACCATACATAAACTCAAAATGGATTACAGACCTAAATGGAAGACTAGAAACTATTATAAAACTCTTAGAGGAAAACACAGGCAGAATACTCTATGACATAAATCAAAGCAAGATCAATTATGACCCATTTCCTAGAGTAACAGAATTAAAATGAAAGTAAATAACTGGGACCTGATTAAACTTAAAGGTTGGAAATGCTTCTGGATTGTCAGTCCTGTCCCATGGATCCACAGCTCCAGTACTGGACATGTAGGATAAGCTATGAAATTAGGCTGTTTTAGTCTTTTTATCTGTGTATAGTCACAGTTCTTCAGGCTATCATCAGGTTTCTCCTCTCACATAAATTTCAATATCAGCTCATCACGGACTTCTCTGGGTGTCCACTGATTGAGGCTCTACCTGTCAATGCAGGGAACATGGGTTAGATCCCTGCTCTGGGAAGATCCCATAAGGTGCAAGGCCACTAAGCCCAAGCACCGCAATGGCTGAGCCTGTGCTCTAGAGCCCACCAGCTGCAACTACTGAAGCTGAAGTGCCTAGAGCCTGTGTTCCACGACAAGAGAAGTCACCGCAATGAGAAGCTTATCTGCTGCAACTAAAGCATAGCCCCCACTCACCACAACTAGAAAAAACCCGTGTGCAGCATCAAAGACCCAGCCAAGCCAAAATTACATAAACAAACTAATAAATTAATCTTTTAAAAAACAACCTGCTTCACAATGTGGGGGACATCACTTGGATAGCTGGTCAGGGAACTAAGATCCTACATGCAGTGGAGCAAGTACTCAGCCTGGGCATTGCGACTGGATTCTCTGTGCACTGCAACAAAAGATCCTGCATGACACAATAAAGTTTCCACATTCCCCAAGTAAGACCTGATTGGGCAAAATAAAAAAAGTATTTGTTTAAGAAATCAGCTCATCAATTTTTACAAAAATCTTTGCTGTCATTTTAATGGACTCTATAGATGAGTTTTGACTGTGTGGATCACAATAAACTGTGGAAAATTCTGAAAGCGATGGGAATACCAGACCACCTGACCTGCCTCTTGAGAAACCTATATGAAGGTCAGGAAGCAACAGTTAGAACTGGACATGAAAAAAAAAAAAAAAAGAACTGGACATGGACCAACAGACTGGTTCCAAATAGGAAAAGGAGTATGTCAAGGATGTATATTGTCACCCTACTTGTTTAGGTTATATGCAGAGTACATCATGAGAAACGCTGGGCTGTATGAAGCACAAGCTGGAATCAAGATTGCTGGGAGAAATATCAATAACCTGAGATATGCAGATGACACCACCCTTATGGCAGAAAGTGAAGAGGAACTGAAGAGCCTCTTGATGAAAGTGAAAGAGGAGAGTGAAAACGTTGGCTTAAATCTCAACATTCAGAAAACGAAGATCATGGCATCTGGTCCCATCACTTCATGGGAAATAGATGGGGAAACAGTGGAAACAGTGTCAGACTTTATTTTTTGGGGCTCAAAAATCACCGAAGATGGTGATTTCCGCCATGAAATTAAAAGATGCTTACCCCTTGGAAGGAAAGTTATGACCAACATAGATAACATATTGAAAAGCAGAGACATTACTTTGCCAACATAGGTCTGTCTAGTCAAGGATATGGTTTTTCCAGTAGTCATGTATGGATGTGAGAGCTGAACTGTGAAGAAAGCTGAGCACCGAAGAATTGATGCTTTTGAACTGTGGTGTTGGAGAAGACTCTTGAGACTCTTAAGACTCTTGAGACTCTTGGACTGCAAGGAGAACCAACCAGTCCATTCTGAAGGAGATCAGTCCTGGGTGTTCTTTGGAAGGAATGATGCTAAAGCTGAAACTCCAATACTTTGGCCACCTCATGTGAAGAGTTGACTCATTGGAAATGACTCTGATGCTGGGAGGGATTGGGGGCAGGAGGAGAAGGGGACGACAGGGGATGCGATGGCTGGATGGCATCACTGACTCGATGAACATGAGTTTGGGTGAACTCTGGGAGTTGGTGATGGACAGGGAGGCCTGGCGTGCTGCAATTCATGGGGTCGTAAAGAGTCGGACACGACTGAGGGACTGAACGGAACTGAACTGAACTGAACTGATAGATGAGTTTGGGGGAAATTGAGCCTTAAACAATATCACTTCTTCTAATCAAATATGATTGAAAAACATGCATGTGCTACATCTCTGCATTTTTAGGTCTTCTTCAATTTCCCCCATGGTGGTATGTGACAAATTTTCTTAAATGCACCCTAATGTTTTTCATAG
Organism: Capra hircus; assembly: GCF_001704415.2. NCBI lineage: Eukaryota > Metazoa > Chordata > Mammalia > Artiodactyla > Bovidae > Capra > Capra hircus. The sequence continues at coordinate 67,931 of NW_017189652.1, read as the reverse complement.
GGAGAAGGCAATGGCAACCCACTCCAGTACTCTTGCCTGGAAAATTCCATGGGCAGAGGACCCTGGTAGGCTGTAGTCCATGGGGTCGCTAAGAGTCGGACATGACTGAGCAACTTCACTTTCACTTTTCACTTTCATGCATTGGAGAAGGAAATGGCAACCACTCCAGTGTTCTTGCCTGGAGAATCCCAGGGATGGGGGAGCCTGTTGGGCTGCCATCTATGGGGTCGCACAGAGTCAGACACGACTGAGGCGACTTAGCAGCAGCAGCAATGTTTCATAAAGGGCAAGGAGCTCTATGTGTCTGGATCCAACTAGGCAAAGGGGTACTGGAAACGGAATATATGAAGCCAGAGAAGATGCAGGCTGGACCATGTAGGACTTTGCAGCCCACTGGAAGGCTGTGGCTGCAACTCTGACTTAGAGGGAGCCTGTTGGAGGGTTGGAACTGAATAACTTCAGGACCTGACATGTTTTAAAGGAACCTAGCAGCTTCAGCAGTCCATGGATGGGGTGAAAGTAGCTGAATGATTCCAAGTTTGCTAGCTGAAGAAGGAAGAATCAGACGCGAGTCCCATCCCCCTAGTGGACTGACTTCACCATTTTGGGCCAGTTTGGGGAGCATTGTCTAGGAAGGGCTGTCCCCAGTGCCCCTTCTCCAGCTTTTGCCCTTTCCTTCATCTGCCCATTATAAATCCTCCCCTCCCTCTTTGGCAATTTACCCACAAATACTCTCACTTGTCTCCTTTTCTACAATACAGCTTGGCTGTTTCTTACCTAAGAGCCAATTCCTAAGCAAGAAAATTAAGTAATCAATAAAACTGTGGTACCTCAATCCAATAATAGTGAAGACTTTGCTATTGCAAGTGAAAAAAGGAACAAATCAATACAAAATAACCACCTTTGGCTTAAAGTCTCCCTTTAAGCCAAAGGAAGACTTTATGGGTCTAACTACAAAGTACAGAGGTAGTTTCTGTCTTCAGGAAAGGCTGGATCCAGCATTTGGTTCCCTGAGATATGCCTTCTTGCTCCAGCTCCCCCTCTGTCCCTTGCCAGCCTGCCTCCCCTACAGCTCCCAAAGTGTCATTGGTTGGATGATATCAACACAGCTGGAGGATAACAGTGCTCTGATTGGCCAGGCCTGAGCTACATGCCCACTCCTGGAATTGAAGGTGAAATCAACTCTATCATAATCATATTGGATGAGAGAAAACGAAAGGGGTAATTTCCCAGGGTGACAGGAGGATACCAGAACCAAGAGAAGGAAAATGGGAGCCAGGTGACAAAACCCATAGATGTCCTTGATGGTGGTATACACTTTTCATCAAATTCAAAATCAATTTCTAATGTTTTCTTTTTTTTTTTCAAGTGAGATAGGAAAGATTCGTCATTAATGTGAGCATGGGCCCTGCTACTGAACCTCCCATCAGCTTCCATCTCCTGCTCTGGGGGTCCACATCCACTTCCTGGGGGTATTCTCTTCCCCATGCTCCCTCACAGACCTTTGCTGAATTAATGTTTCTAAGAAAGCACTTTTTTCCAATGGGGAAATGGAGCAAACCTTTATGTTCCAAAGCAACATCATTTCAAAAGTCATGATTCTTTATGAAGATAGTTAAACAACATGGAAATCTAAATACAGAAATGATTTTCCCTAATGTCCAGGGATAACATTGACAGTTGAGCAGGTGGTGCTTATTCTGGGTGGTTCTACTCTGCATTTCCCTGCATGTTCATAGGGTCAGAAAGTCCTGAAAAGACAGGAATATGCCAGACCCAGAATTCCTCAATTTGCTTTCATCTCTTTCCATATTAGGTCTCAGCTATCTGGTTTGCTCTCTGATTGCCATATGTCATTCCAGCAGGATGGGATTACCATCATTTACTCAATGTTTTCCCCTGGGTTTACATTCTATCAGTTTTTCACAGTGACAAACAATGCAATAATGATACTGTGGTCGATTCTGCCTTGCTCACATATACAAAAATTTTCCTATGATAGATTCTGAAAACTGGGTCAAAGGATATGAGCATCTTAAAATGTAATAGAAAGTGCCAATCAAATGTCCAGATAGATTTTACTATCCCTCTGATACTCCTTGTTTTGGCTTCCCTGGAGGTCCAGTGGTTAAGAATCTGCCAACCAATGCAGGGCACATGAGTTCGATCCCTGGGCCAAGAAGATCCCATATGCCCAATGCAACTAAGCCAGTGTGCCACATCTACTGAGCTCACCCTGATCTAGAGTCCCTGCTCCTCAACAAGAGAAGCCTCCGGAATGAGAAACCTGAGCAGAGCAATTAGAGAGTAGCCCCCCGATGGCTGCAAGCACAGAAAGGCTGTAAGCACTTAAAAAGAGGTGGCACACCCAAAAATAAAAAAATAATTTTCATAATTAAAATTTTTAAAAAGAGTCCTTGTTTTGAGCTATAGCATTCTCAGACATTGACGATTTCAGTTAATTAAGTTCATCCTACACTAAGATCTGCTCTGGTCCTACAGAGCTAATCTTAAAAAGTAAGACCCAAAGCATGTTGTTTCCAAGCATCTTAACAGGATTTCAGAATAAAGCTCAAGAATAAGTTTAGGAATAGAAAAATATCAAGAATGCAAGGGAAATTTGATAATGTTTGACATCCAATGTAAAATTACCAGGAGGCAAAGAAGCAGGAAACTCCAATCCATTATAACGGAAATCAGTGTGTTGCTGTTCAGTTGCTCAATTGAGTCTAACTCTTTACGACCCCACGGAGTGCTTCTCGCCAAGCTTCCCTGTCCTTCACCATATCCCAGAACTTGCTTAAACTCATGTCCATTGAGACGTGATGCCATCCAACCATCTCATCTTCTGTCATTCCCTTCTCCTCCTTGCCTTCAATCTCTCCCATATTCAGGGTCATTGGCTCTTCGCATCAGGTGCCAAAATGTTGGCAATTTTATTTTAACAGAAACCAGTTAAAATGCATTAATTGGAAAGGAAGAAATAAATGTGTATTTATTTACAAACAAAACGATTGTCTATGTAGGAAAGTCAATGGGATCTACAAAATAGCTATTGCAATTAATTAATGAGTTTAGCATGGTTTCAGGATACAAGGATACTCCTGAAAGTGCCTTGGACTACAAGATCAAACCAGTCAATCCTAAAGGAAATCAGTCCTGAATTTTCATTGGAAGGACTGATGCTGAAGCTGAAGCTTCAACACTTTGGCCAGCAGATGTGAAAAGGTGACTCACTGGAAAAGACCCTGATGTTGGAAGAGATTGAAGGCAAAAGGAGAATGGGAGGACAGAGGATGAGATGGTTTGACAGCATAACCCACTCAATGGACACGAACTTGAACAAACTCCAGGAGAAAGCAGGGACACAGAGCCTGGTGTGCTACAGTCTATGGGGTTGCAAAGAGTTGGACACTAGTTAGAGACTGAACAACAATGTTCTGGTATTATATCTTAATATATAAATGTAACTATAAAACTGACAAAATATTTCAAAATCAATACTGAATGGCAATACACAACTTTCTTATTCTCCCACTTCTTACATACATCGTCTTCACTTATGTTGTACTCCTTGGATATCTGGATCTGAGAAGCTTCCCTCCAACCGGAAGATGAATGCAACATCAGGAAGTGAACAAGCTCAAACTAAAGTCAGAGACAGCATAGCAGCTCACTTTTATTTTCTGCAATTAACAATCTCCAAACAAACTATGTGGACCCTAAGCCCACAAGCAGCAGCACAAGCACAAGATGAAGCCCTATCAAACTACTGCAGAAAGCAATGCCCTCGGGAATGATACTTGAGACTAGGGCACATAGGCTAGTTTTAAGGCCCTCTTCTGTGCTGAGACTGAGGAAAAAGGTGGGGCACGAAGTTCTGCAAGGTCCACATCACCAGAGAAATCTGCTCCAGACAGAAGTCGACGGCCGTCTGGAGCAGGGCACGGTCTTCAGCAGTCAATCGGCTAAAAGGGAGGGAAAATGAAATTCATGTTCCCGCTGAGAAGGAGGAAGAGGAGCATGTCCTCCCTCTGTCCCCACTCACCGACAAGCCCAGAGCACCACACTTCTCTAGGCTTAACCCTCCATTATGGCTCCTCCTGGGCCGAGACTGGTCCCCACCCACCACTCCCTCCCTCGCCCCAGCCCCCTCCCTCGCCCCAGCCCCCTTTAGAACTGACAGAACCAATATGCGGCCATTAACGTAGAGCTCCCTCTGAACCGGCCATCGCAGTTGAGTACGTCGAGTCAGGATGTGGCGCACGTTGTCCGCCTCCACGTGTGATGAGAAAGGCATGCCAAAGCTGCTAGTGGAGATACGGTTAAGGCACCATCCACACTAGTCATTTTGGCTGTATTTCAGGCTCCCTGCTCACGGAGACCCACCTTCTCTCTCACAGCTGCCGCCGAACACCCTGTATATCACGGCCCGACCCTCTAGTTCCCTTCAGATTGCTTTTCCTCACCACTATCCACACGTCATTTTGCCTGTATGTCAGGCTCCCTGCTCACGGAGACCCACCTTCTCCCACAAGGCCACCGCAGGACCCCCTGCATATCACCGCCCAACCCTCTGGATCACTTCACAGTGCTTTTCCTCACCACCATGCACAGAGAGCCAGACCACCCGTGACCCATACCCTCCAGCCTCCCAGAGTACCCTCCTCCTACACTTTAGGCTCTGCAGCCTGCAATCCTCCAAACCACCCCTAGCCCACACCCCAACCCCCACAGCCGCCTGGCCCACCGGGGCTCCTGGAATAGGATACAACTGGAAGACTCGGTTACTCAGAACTCCGGCTCTGCGTACAGGGTCTCCACCAGGCCCTGATGCGTTGGGTGCCCCCGGGATCTGCAGAATGGCAGCGGCTGCGCCACCTGACTCTCCTGAAGCGCTGGGGCCTCTCGGATCAGCCATGTCACCGGAACCAGCAGGGACTTCTTGACTGACGGCGTCTCCAGGGCCGGCTGGGACACCAGGGCCATCATGGCCAGCAGCACCCCCCGGCACACCTTGGCTGCCATGTGCTCTACTCCCTACGAAGGCCACAGCACCTGCATCTTCATCAGCTGCCCTCGTGGCTCCTCCACCATGTGCCTCAGACTCCATCTTGAAGCCCTCTCCCCCACCCTCCGCGTCGGGAAATACTGAACCGTCCCTACCGATCCCAGCTCTGTACTGTGACCTGAAACTCAGCACCGGCAGAGGGCCTGCGCACACACACTCTGGTCCTGCCTCACGATTGGTTCTCACCAACCATTGGTTCCCGTGATGACTGCTGCCCCCTGCTGAAACTTCACGTGTTAGTGCACCATGTTGCCCCAATGCGCATGCGCAGACACACATACACACACCACGTGATCTGGGCTCTGCGTCAGCCCTGCCTCGGGCCTGGAAACCTGGTAAATGGTTCAGCCTTGAGGCCTCTGGGTGGTGCTCCACCCTTTAGTGTGGGGACAGCTCCTCAGTGCGCATGCTCAAACAGACCCTGCCCCACTCCTCAGGGAACCTGACTGTTTCCACTCCAAGCCGGCAAACCCCAAGTAAGCCCTGGTCCCTGTGCACCTCCATGTCTGTGCTGCTGCAAGCCTGGCGTCACTCACAGGTGACCATCCTGCCCCTGTCATCGACTCCCAGAAGTGAGTCAGGCACCCCTGAGTCAGGGCCGGTCTGTCCCTCTGGTGTCTCACACGTAGCTCACATGCGTGTATGTGCATCTGTGTGCGTGAGCGCAGGGGCACGTGCATGCAGATGGGAGTCTGTATGGGTGTGTTTGTGAGAGAGAGCACATGCACAGATTCATGCACATAGGCATGTGAATGTGCTTATCTGTGTGTGTGCCGGAGAGAGTGCCCTTACATAGGTGCCTGCCCATCAGCGTGTGCATGGGTATGTTTCAGAGAGAGAGCACATACACAGATTCCAGCACATAGGTGTGTGCATGTGTTTCTGTGTGGAGGTGCTTGTACATGGGCATGTATGTTTGGTCACGAGAGAGCATGTGGTCAGGTGCATGCACATGGGTGTGTCTCTGTGTAAATGTGTGTGTCAAAGAGAGCATGGTTGAGATGCATTCACATGGGCATATGTGTCTGCTTGTGTGCTTGCACAGGTGCCTTCACATGGGAGTGGGGTGGCCTGGCCCTGGAGGCATGATACCAGGGATGTGGAGCCTGCTGTGCCTGCCTGCCTAGGGAGGGAAGCGGGGACTGCTGTTGGACTCACTGGGGATGGCATGGGACTGGGCTGCCTGGGGCTCCAGGCACACAGACTGCAGGGACCCCGTAGAAGCACCAGAGGAACCCGATACACTCAAGGACTGGGGGAAGAGCAATGTTCCCCTGGACACTGCCCAGTCTCTTGCCCTCTCCCATCCCCGAGCCCCACCCCCTGGCTGGAGAGTCCACTCAGCCCTCAAATCCAAGGCCAGCAGCCTTCCCCCATCCCCAGTGCAGGGAAAGAGGGCCCAGCAGTGGTTGCCCAGGGGTGGGGCATCCCTGTCCCACCTTCCTACCTACCCAGTTTCTCTCTAATCTGGCTCCAAGTCAGTTTTAGGGTATGGGTAGATCCTGTCTAATGCCTGTGTCTGTTCCCTGCTCTGTGGCCTAGAGGATCCCAGCGGGGAACCTGGACACATCTCTCCCTCAGGGGCCCACTGTCAGGTTGGGGGGACATCTGTAAGGATAGTCGTGCTGTAGAAGGGGACTCACTAGACTATGATGGACTAGAGGGCGAGGGACTAAGCCACATGCCCCACCAGTGTCCTCCCTCTGCCCACTCCGCATCTGTACCTGTGCTCTTCATCCACAGTGACAGCTAACACTTGCTACAGTCCAACTGTTTCACGTGCTTTCCATGTATTCATCCATCAAGTCAGTTTTCAGACAGTATTGCTATGTCAGTATCCTGTCTCCCATGATGCAGGTCTCCTCCACACAAATCACACACACCCACTCATTCACCAAAACCAGTGGCTCAAAGTCTTGTGCATTTTGATTTCTCCATTTCTCAAAACTGATGACTGCAGTGCTCCATCAGGCATGGGACTTAAGTTGGGTCTGAATTGTGAGATCTGCAAAGGAAAATGATAATGACAATGACAAATAATATGTGTGACAAAAGAGTGACAGAAGTATGAAGGAAAGAGAGTGTATGATAGAATGAGTTTCACAGAGTTTACCACTGTGACAGGTGCATGGTTTTGAGTGAGTGTGACAGAGGAAATGTGTCATTGGGACAGGAATTTAAAAGAACAGAATGTGACAGGAAGAGACTAAGATGCAGATGATAGTATAGAGGTAGCAAAGCCCCCAAATTGATAGATGATAACTTAACGTGTACAGTGAATGGTGAATGGTGTCACCAGATCCGTGGTCTCCAAAGGAGAACATTTAATTCCAGAACCAAGAGACGCAGGTTCAGTCACTCAGAGCTTTGTGTAGTAGAAATTTAATTAAAGTGAATGTTATAGAAAAAGCTTCTAAGATCGATATCAGAACAGGGTAGAAAGGGTACCTGGTTTGCTGGTTTAAGCAGAGCATTATATACTTTTCTGACACCACTCACTCACGCCTGCTGGGAATCCTTTCCCACTCCTTTCAAACAGGTCCAGCTTACCATCTGCAGCCTTTGACACATCCTCCTTGCTTGTGTTTCAACCTATATATCAGCTCTATTACTGATGAAACCGACTGGTAAAAATGTGGCTTGGGCATAGAGAAAAAGGATGAGTATAGATAAAAGGATGACTCAAGGCTATGAAAATTTTGCCCAGACTCTTTCCCATAACATATATCCGAGGATGACATCAGCAGGATATTAACTGGAAGAAATGGGTTAACCTAGAGCTCAAGGCCATGGAAGTTTTGCCCAGACCTTCTCCCATAACACAGGTTCTGAGCTCAAACAAAGCATGTCCTTGAGCAAGAGATTCTGATGCCTACTAAGCCTCCATGTCTAAGGAAAAAGAATGTGAAAAAGAGTGTTCACCTCCTCCTTAAAGAGCCTTGGTCTCCCTAGCAACCTGACTGAGTTAACTCTCTCACAGATACCATGACAGAGTGTGTGGCACACAGAGTGTCAGAGATAGAGTCTAGGAGAGATCAGGTGTGAGAGAGAATAAGTCTGATGGAAAAAGCATTATAGAGTGACACAGGAATATTATAGAAAGAGTGTGTGTGACAGATAATCTGATTCAGTATGAGAAAGCAAATCTGAGAGATAATATGTATGGAAGAAAATGGGTCTGTCACACATGTTAGAGTGTGACAGGAAATGAAGCTGACCATGGGATGCAGCAGCCTGGGAAGGTGGAGCAATCCTTGGGGCCCATGGTTCTCTGAGGGTGGCCATCCCCATGTCTCAGCCAGTCTGGGGGAAGTCAGCAACTTGACTTGGCTCAGATGCCCAAGCCACGTTCTTCCCAATCAGTTTCATCAGTAATCAAGCTGATATTTAGGTTGAAACACATGCAAGGGGGATGTGTCAAAGGCTGCAGATGCTAAGCTGGACTGGTTTGAAAGCAGTGGAAGAGGACTCGCAGCAGGCGTGAGTGGATGGTGTAAGTGAACTCCTTCTAGAGGAAATGATTCAGGTGGTCCAATTTGTAAAGCCACACACTTTCTTTCAGGCTTTTGAAAGACAGGTGATGCTAGTGGTAAAGAATCTGCCTGCCAACACAAGACATGCAACAGATACAGGTTCAATCCCTGGGTGGGCAAATCCCCTGGAGAAGGAAATGGGAACCCACTCCAGTATTCTTGCCTTGAAATCCCATGGACGGAAGGGATGAGTTCATGGGTTACAACATGTCAGACACGATTGAGCCCCCCCACACATATACACATATACTTTTAATCCAGGAGAAAGCAGAGGTTAGAGAAGTGGTTACAGTTCAGGACAGAGCAAGATAAAACATGAGGAGGACTTCCCTGGGGGTTCAGTGGACAGGAATCCACCTGTCAGTGCAAGGGACACATCCTCGATGCCTGGACAGGGAAGATTCACCAAGCCACGGAGCAACTGAGCCCATGCCCCACAACTACTGAGCCTGGGCTCTAGAGCCCATGTTCTGCAATAAGAGAAGGCACTGCTATGAGAAGCCTGTGCTCAGCAACTAGAGTATAGACGCCACTGGCCACAACTAGAGAAAGCCCGTGTGCATCAACAAACACTGGGCACAGACAAAAATATATAAATAAAGTCAATGTGGCAAGAGGAGAGCAGGCCAGCTTCTCCAAGCAAAGGGCAATGTGGAGCTGGGCTAGGGATCCTGTATGAAAAGCCAAGTGGGAAATAAAGCCTCCAAGTTGCCTATAGATGACAAAATGAGCTCTCTGTCCCAGGCTCCCCTGTGGGTGCTACAAAGAGGGAGCCATGAGCAGACGTTGTTACAGTTTTAGTTGTAGGCTTAGCAGATATTAATATGTTTTCGCCATAATCCATGGAGAAAAACCAGGTCAGGGCAGAACCAGATTCACATGGGTAGGTAAAGTAGGTGTGGACACTTTGGTGAGACATGGGGGAGGAAAGTCCAAAGAACATTTGTAGGAAGGGTCTAGCATTTTGACTTCTGTTGTCATCCATCCCACAAGTGGAAACTCATGAATTAACCAGACCCACCTGAAGGTCAGACATTAGGGCAGAAGGAGAGTCAGTGAAACGTCTAGGTGGCTCTGATTCCCGCCTCCACAGACGACACCGTGTGGACGCCCTCATACACCCCACTGAGGGGACTGGTCACAGGAGCAGAAATGCTGAGTTCAGGGATGTGCAGGTTTCAATGGATTCAGTCCTGCCAGGCTGCTTCCTGCTATGATTGTACTCATGTGCACTCGTACCGTATCTTGCAAACTTTGTGGGTTTCCTGTTCTGTAACTAGCCTATTTGTATCCTTTGCCCATTTGCACAAATCAGAATTGTAGTTATATTCTTGATGATCGGCAGGATATCAAAAATATCAGTATATTCTTGATTTGATCTGTTATGGGCTTAAAACAATGTTTAGGAAGTACTTCCCTACTCCTAGCTCACAAGGATATTTACTTACATTTTCTATAGTAGCTTTATTTATTTGGTAAGTCAAGGAACAATTTTGGCTGGACACCTTTCCAGGCCTCCATAGAAGTTCCAGTCCAGCTGGGAGAGACTGTTAAGAAACGAGAAAAGAACTACACTATGTAGCCTATGGGAAGGTGGTGAGAATTCTGGCCTGAAGTGCAACACGAAAAGAGACAGGGACCACTTGGAGGAGTGGTTTTCCGTTTTCAACCAGGTGGTCAGGGTTGGCTTCAGTTTGAAACAGAGACTGAATGAGAACTTGAGGGAGGTTTGGGAGTACGAGGAGACCAGTGTGGCCGGAGCAGAGTAGGTGAAGAGGAGGGCAGCAGGACAGGGGGCCGAGAGCTGGCAGGGACTGGATGTGGAGGCCTCAGGGGACATGCTGAGGGCTTGTGCTCAGAGTGAAATGGGAGGTGGTGGAGGGTGGCTGTGGGTTGGATTGTGTCCCCAGGAACAGATGTTGAAATCTCAAGCCCTGGAGCCAGAGAATGTGACAAAATCATGCCATTTTGAAAAATTCACTGTGTTTTTACTATTTCATTTCTGGCTTTAATAAAAGTTATAAGGAAGAATCATAACCTAAGTGTCCTCTTATTTGTTTTATGTAATGACCTCTGATAAAAACTCAGAACATTTTTTTAAATTTATGTATTTTAATTTTACTTTACAATACTGTATTGGATTTGCCATACATTGACATGAATCCGCCACGGGTGTACATGAGTTCCCAATCCTGAACCCCTCTCCCACCTCTCTCCCCATATCATCATATCTGGGCTCCAAGATCACTGCAGGTGGTGATTGCAGCTGTGAAATTAAAAGACGCTTATTCCTTGGAAGGAGGGTTATGACCAACCTAGATAGCATATTAAAAAGCAGAGACACTATTTTGCCAACAAAGGTCCATCTAGTCAAGGCTATGGTTTTTCTTTTTTTCTTTCTCTCTCTCTTTTTAATTTATTTATTCTTTTATTTTACTTTACAATACTGTATTGGTTTTGCCATACATTGACATGAATTCGCCACAGGTGTACATGAGTTCGCAATCCTGAACCCCACCCCCCACCTCTCTCCCCATATCATCTCTCTGGGTTATCCCAGTGCACCAGCCCAAGGCATCCTGTATCCTGTATCGAACCTAGACTGGCGATACGTTTCTTACATGATAGTATAAATGTTTCAATGCCATTCTCCCAAATCATCCCACCCTCTCCCTCTCCCACAGAGTCCAAAAGTCTCTTCTATACATCTGTGTCTCTTTTGCTGTCTCGCATACAGGGTTATCATTACCATCTTTCTAAATTTCATATATATGGGTTAGTATACTGTATTGGTGTTTTTCTTTCTGGCTTACTTCACTCTGTATAATCGGCTCCAGTTTTGAAGGCTGAATGTTGAAAATAGACTTCGCTGATGTTTTCAAGTACAACAGGGCTAACCTGACTCACATTCAATGCCCTACATCCATGTTACTTTGCTATGAGCCATTCAGCAGGTGGCTGGAAAAAGCACTGCATCTGATCAGCCAAACCACGTCTTTTTTCTGGGTCAGAAACTAGCTTCAGTAGTTGACAGTAAAATCAATGGCCCAGCCAGATACCACAGATAAGGTGACCTTCAATACTGACATTAGAAGGCAACAACACCCAGCCTGCCTCCCCACAGCAGGGGTCTCTTGTGCCCTCACCTCTCTTTTCCCCATGGCTGATGCTCCCAGCTGCCCTGGGTGCTGGGTCAGCAGTGTCTCTAGGCCATGATTTAAGGCAAAGAAACCAGAGTAGCCTGGGCTTGGGTTTGGGGGAACCAGGCCAAAGGCACAGACCCTACAGCCAAGGGGAATTCTGGTGCTGAGAGAAAGGAGGGGAAGCCACGTGAACTTCCTCACCCTGGTCAAGGACCAGGCCGATTACCGTGAACGGTTTTTCCTGACACTCCAGACCAACCCCCAATTTAAAGAAGGGTATTTTGGCCCACAATGCTAACCTAAGAAGCAAGGGCCAGGAAACCTAACCTGAGCCCCAGGCTCTTTGAGCTCTGGGCCCTTTATTCCACTAGGCACCTCCTTAAGTTTCCACCTTTCTACTTTATTTTCTTTGATCTTAAATTGCATTTATTATTATTTATTTATTTTAATTGTGCCATTTGTTTTTTTTTAATTAGTTTTTATTTTCTGAGACAGTTGCACTGTGCAGGCTGGAGCGGGGATCCCGATGGGAGAGAGCAGAGCTGAGACAGATGTTCCCACATGGGCACCTCACTGATGGCAGATGGAGTGCCGGAGGCTTAAGGGACAGGGTGGCCTTTCCAATCAAGGCTGCCAGTCACTGGAACTCCACAATTCTGATCGTGAACCTGACCCCACTCTGGCACCACACACGGACATTGCTTCCTGGGAGACCTCAGTGGGGAAGGGAGGCAAATCCATGGGATGTGTCCCTTCATTTGGCTTCTGTCCAGCACTGTGTTCTCATGGTAAAAACCTCTTATTTGAATAAGTTTTAGCCTCTGTTTATTACACGGAAAAGAGCACAACTTAACTGTTTCATATCTGTCTTGAAATTTTAATATTTCCTTTACTTCGGTTTTCAACATGACTTTTAATTCATTTTCATACTCAATGGTGATAGAAGTCAGAATAGTGATTATCTCTATTGGGAAGAGGCTGGAAGTAAAACAAATTTGTAAATTATAGTGTATTACAGAAAGTGATGAGCAACGTGGGAAAGAACAGGATAAAGCAGATTGACTGCCCACCAGGCTGTGGGGAGGGCAGCTGCAGGAGGAAGTCAGGTGAGAAGATGAGACCTGTGCAGACTTGGAGATGATGGAGGTGGCCAGGAGCTATATTTGAGAGCATAGTCAAGGCAGGGAGAACAGATTATGCAAAAGCACTAATTCCTCAGAAAACCTGGAATGTTGAGGGTGCAGCCAAGAGGCCAGTGTGGTCGGCATGGAGTGAGCAAGAGTGAGCACAGCAGAGGAGGCACAGAGGCAATGGGGGTTCACAGATGAGCATGTGGGGCCTTTCTGGGCATTATAAGGACCTCTGGCTTATACTCTGAGTGAGAATAAATCCAGTGAAAGGAACTGAACAGGGGAGACATATCTGGCTTACATTTTGAAAGGAAGGCTCACTGTAGCCACTAGTGCTGCTGGGTGCTGGCGGGTGAGAAACTCCATCGCTGTCACGCCCAGGACCATTGCCACCATCCCCAGAAGCAACACCTGCCTCCTTCTGGCCCGCAGGGGCAGAGCTCTCTGGGTTCTGTAATGGCAGACTCTGTTCACAAATATGGAGGAACAGGAAAGGCTCTGCCCTGCCACTGGCTTCAAAGATCCTCTGAAAAGTGGCCAAAATATATGAAGCTCAGGCTGTGAAAAACGTGGGCATCAGGCCGGAGGATCAGCAGTGATCTCTGGGAGCTGAGACACTTGAGAGATGAGCTGTGCAGCTTCCCCAGCTTGCTGTCTACACAGACTGCCCAGCCGGCTCTCTGGATGTTGAGGGGGAATCACAGAGCAGAGGCTGTTGGAGCTGGCAGGCAGTGCACCAGAGAGGAGAGGACGGCAGGGGGAGGACAGAACTGGCAGAGTCCCTGGTGCTGGGAAAGTCTGAGGGCAGAAGGAGAAGAGGATGTCAGAGGAAGAGATGGCTGGATGGCATCAGAGATGCAATGAACATGAACTTAGGCAAACTCTGGGGGATGGTGAGGGAAAGAGAGGCCTGGTGAGCTGCAGTCCATAGGGTTGCAAATAGTCAGACATGACTGGGAGACTGAACAACAACAACAGCTGCCAAAGCCACATTCTTCCCAATCAGTTTCACCAGTAATAAATCTGGTATTTAGGTTGAAATACATGCAAGGGGGATGTGTCAAAGGCTGAAGATGCTAAGCTGGACCTGTGTGAAAGGAGTTGTAAGGGACATGCTGCAGGCGTGAGTGGCTGGTGTCAGTGAACTCCTTGTAGGGGAAATGATTCAAGTGGTCCAGCTTATAAAGCCACACACTTTCTTTCAGACTTTCAAAAGAAATGTGCTGCTAGTGGTAAAGGATCAGACTGCCAAGGCAGGAGACACAACAGACACAGGTTCAATCCCTTGGTGGGAAAGATCCCTTGGAGAAGGAAATGGGAACTCGCTCCAGTATTCTTGCCTGGAAAATCCAATGGACAGGGAGCCTGGCGGGTTCTACTCCATGGGTCACAAAGAGTCAGACACGATTGAGCCCACACACACATATACACATATATTTTTAATCCAGGAGAAAGCAGAGATTGGAGTAGTGGTTACAGTTCAGGACAGGGCAAGATAAAACATGTGTTGGACTTCCCTGGGGGTTCAGTGGTTGGGAATACACCTGCCAATATCAGGGACATTGCTTTGATGCCTGGTCTGGGAAGATCCAACATGCCACGGAGCAACTGAGCCCATGTCCCACACCTACTGAGCCTGTGCTCTAGATCCCATGTTCTGCAATAAGAGAAGTGACCACAATGAGAAGCCTTGGTGCAGCAATGAGAATTTAGCCCCCACTTCCTACAACTAGCGAAAGCCTGGGCACAGCAAGGAAGATCCAACACATACAAAAATTAATCAATAAAATCAACAGGAGAGGAGGAGAGCAGGCCAGCCTCTCTGAGTAAAAAGCAGGGCAGAGCTGGGCTAGAGATCCTGTATGAAAACCAAGTGGAAAATAAAGCCTCGCAGTTGCTTATAGATGACTAAATGAACTCTCTGTCCCAGTCTTCCTGTGGGTGCTGCAAAGGGGGAGCCATGAGCAGACGTTGTTACAGTTTTAGTTGTAAGTTTAGCAGATATTGATGTGTTTCTGTCATCATTCCTGGAGACAAACTGTGTCAAGGCAGATCCAGAATCACATGAGAATGCAGAGAGTAGGTGTGGACACTCTGGTCAGACATGCGGGAGGAAAACCCAAAGAACATCTCATGCAAGGATCTAGGATATTTACTCCTGCGTCCACAGACGACACCGTGAGGACACCCTCATACACCCCACTGAGGGGACTTGTCACAGTTTCCCAGGGCATAAATGCTGGAGTTCAGGGATGTGCAGGCTTCACTGGATTCAGTCATGCCAGGCTACTCCCTGCTATGGCTGCAACCATCTCCACTCCTACCGTATCCTGCAACTTTTGGGGTTTTTCTCTTCTATAACTAGCCTACTTGTGTCCTTTGCCCATTTCTATAAATTGCAATTGCAATTGCCCTTAGTTTCTTGATGATCATAGGATATTAAAAACATTTGTATATTCTTGATATTAATCTGTTATGGGCTTCAAACAATGTTTAGGAAGCACTTCCCCACTCTTAGCTCACAAGGCTATTTTCTTATATTTTTCTGTAATAGTTTTATCTGTTCGATAATTCAAGGAACATTTTTCGTTGGACACCATTTCTGGTCTCCATGGAGGTTACAGTCTAGTCTGGAGAGACTGTCAAGAAACAAAAAAAATGTGGGAGAACAAGATGGTGGAAGAATAGGCGGACATGGAGTACATCTCTCACCATGGATACATCAGAAATACACCTTGAGACCCAGAAGTGCATGCAGAACACCAGCTGAGAGCTGACAGGAGTACCTGACCAGTGGGAAAGAATATATGGAACATCGTAAAACTCGGGAGGAAAAACGAACTAGTGGGAAAAACAGGAGTGTTTGTAGGACTAGAACTGAACTCAGTGGGGGGGAGAACTGAAGAAGGGGTCCGATCCCCACATCAGGACAATTGTCTGAGACAGAGGAGAAACATTTAAGGCTGGGAGTGAAACAGCTGATCTGTGTGGCAGCCTAAATGGAAAGGGAATCAGACAGTCCTTGCTTCAGCCATAGATAGCCCTGACAAGAACTCAGGTCCCCTGGAAGCATAGTAGCTGGGAGCTGGAACTTTGGGTTTGTGGAACAGCCCCAGGGTGAGGGCTGCTCTTGACTGTGGAGACATGGATAGAGGGGATGTGAGGGAGGAGACTGTGGTGGGAAATGCCTGTGGAGGAAAGCCAAGCAGCCATGGAAGCAAGCTGATACTGCAGAGTCCCAGGTACGGGGTGGAACCATCACCATAGCCTCGCTCTCCCCACATGCCAGCATCAACACCTGAACAATAGAGGCTGGCCCATCGAACAACTGACGCACCAAACTACATAGTAGGACCCTACCCAGGGTGCCCCTTTAAGTGCCTGATGTACCAATCTACAGAATATGATCAAAGCCAGGGGACCCCCTCTATGTGCCTGACGTGCAAACAACAGAGAAGGACCCCAGGCAAAGGAGCCCTCAAAGTGTCTAAGTGGGCAGAACTACAGAGAAAGACTGGCCAAAGAGGCCTTCTGATTGCCAGCTACAAAAGGCTCAAAAAAACTCAGAAAGGGCCATGACCAGTAATGGCATAACCATGCTCCAACCAGTAATGCTGAGGAAGCTGAAGCTGAATGGTTCTATGAAGACCTATAAGACCTTCTAGAACTAAGACCTGAAAAAGATGTCCTTTTCATTATAGGGGACTGGAATGCAAAAGTAGGAAGTAAAGTGATACCTGGAGTAATGGCAATTTGGCTTTGGAACAGAGAATGAACAGGGCAAAGGCTAACAGAGTTTTGCCAAGATAATGCACTGGTCATAACAAACATCTTCTTCCAAAAACACAAGAGAAGACTCTATACATGGACATCCCCAGATGGTCAATACTGAAATCAGATTGATTATAATCTTTGTAGCCAGAGATGGAGAAGCTCTACACAGTCCAGAAAAACAGAACTGGGAGCTGACTGTGGCTAAGATCATAAACTCTTAAAGCCAAATTCAGACTTCAACTGAAGAAAGTAGGGAAAACTACTAGACCATTCAAGTATGACCTAAACCAAATCCGTTATGATTATACAGTGGAACTGACAAATAGATTCAAGGGATTAGATCTGATAGACAGAGTGCCTGAAGAACTATGGACGTAGGTTCCTGATATTGTACAGGAGGCAGAGATCAAGACCATCCTCAAGAAGAAATGCAAAGAGGCAAAATGGTTGTCTGATGAGATCTTACAAATAGCTGAGAAAAGAAGAGAAGCTAAAGGCAAAGGTGAAAAGGAAAGCATTAGTACACATTTGAATGCAGAGTTCCAAAGAATAGCAAGGAGAGAGAAGAAACCCTTCCTCAGCGATCAATGCTAAGAAATAGAAGGAAAGAATAGAATTGGAAAGACTATAGATCTCGTCAAGAAAATTAGAGATACCAAGGCAAAATTTCATGCAAAGATGGGCACAATCAAGGACAGAAGTGCTATGTATCTAACAGAAGCAGAAGATATTAAGAAGAGGTGGCAAGAATACACAGAAGAACTGTACAAAAAAGATCTTTATGACGCAGATAATCACAATGGTGTGATCACTCACCTAGAGCCAGATATCCTGGAATGCAAAGTCCACTGGGACTTAGGAAGCATCACTAAAACAAAGCTAGTGGAAATGATGGAATTCCAGTTGAGCTCAAACCCTAAAAGATGATGCTGTGAAAGTACTGCTCTCAATATGGCAGCAAATTTGGATATCTCCATAAAATTTTGGAAAAAACGTTTTGCAAAAAATTTGGAAAACTGTGAGGTGACTACTGGACTGGAAAATGTCAGTTTTCATTCCAATCTCAAAGAAAGGCAATGCCAAAAAATGCTCGAACAATTGGAGTTGTCTCACACACTAGCAAAGTAATGGTCGAAATTCTCCAACCAAGGCTTCAACAGTACTTGAAATGTGAATTTCCAGAGGTTCAAGATACATTTAGAAAAGGCAGAGGAACCAACATCTGTTGGATCATCCAAAAAGCAAGAGAGTTCCAGAAAAACATCTATTTCTGCTTTATTGATTACACTAAAGCCTTTGACTCTGTGGATCACAAGAAACTGTGGAAAATTCTTAAAGAGATGGGAATTCCAGGCCACCTAACCTGCCTCCTGAGAAATCTGTATACCAGTCAAGAAGCAACAGTTAGAACTGGGCATGGAACAACAGACTGGTTCCAAATTGGGAAAGGAGTACGTCAAGGCTGTATGTTGTCACCCTGCTTGTTTAACTTATATGCAGAACATCATCATGTACATCATGTGAAATGCTGTGCTGGATGAAGCACGAGCTGGAATCAAGATTGCTGGAAGAAATATTAATAACCTCAGATATGTAGATGACACCACTCTTATGGCAGAAATCGAAGAATTAAAGAGCCTCTTGATGAAAGTAAATGAGGAGGGTGAAAAAGTTGGCTTAAAACTCAACATTCAGGAGGCGGTCCTAAGATGGCAGAGGAATAGGACAGAGAGACGACTTTCTCCCCAACAAATTCATCGAAAGAACATTTGAGCCCTGAGCAAGTTCCACAGAACAACTTGTGAATGCTGGCAGAGGACATTAGGCACCCAGAAAATCAGACCATTGTCTTCAAAATGAGATGGAGAAGCCTTGAGGCTACTGTAAGAATAAGACTGAAAACGAGAAGCAGAAGGCTTAAGTCCAAACCTGAGAACACGAGAACTCCCGAATCCAGGGAACATTAATCGATTGGAGCTCATCAAATGCCTCCATAGATACACTAAAACCAAGCACCACGCAAGGGCCAACAAGCTCCAGAGCAACACATACCACACAAATTCTCCAGCAACACAGGAACAGAACCCTGAGCCTCAATACACAGGCTGACCAAAGTCAACCAAACCCACTGACATCTCAAAACTTATTACTGGACACTTCATTGCACTACAGAGAGAAGAAATCCAGCTCCACCCACCAGAATACCGACACAAGCTTCCCTAACCAGGAAACCTTGACAAGCCACTCATACAACCCCAGCCACAGTGAGGAACCTCCACAATAAAGAGGAACCACGAACTGGCAGAATACAGAAAGGCCACCCCAAACACAGCAATATAAACAAGATGAAAAGGCAGAGAAATACCCAGCAGGTAAAGGAACAGGATAAATGCCCACCAAACCAAACCAGAGAGGAAGAGATAGGGAATCTACCTGATAAAGAATTCCAAATGATAGTGAAAATGATCCAAAATCTTGAAAACAAATCGGAGTTACAGATAAATAGCCTGGAGACAAGGATCGAGAAGATGAAAGAAGGGTTTAACAAGGACGTAGAAAAAATAAAAAAGAGTCAGTATATAATGAATAATGCAATAAATGAGATCAAAAACACTCTGGAGGGAACCAACAGTAGAATAACAGAGATAGAAGATAGGATAAGTGAGGTAGAAGACAGAATGGTAGAAATAAATGAATCAGAGAGGAAAAAAGAAAAAAAGAATTAAAAGAAATGAGGACAACCTCAGAGACCTCTGGGACAATGTTAAATGCCCCAACATTCGAATCATAGGAGTCCCAGAAGAAGAAGACAAAAAGAAAGACATGAGACAATACTTGAGGAGATAATAGTTTAAAACTTCCCTAAAATGAGGAAGGAAATAGTCACACAAGTCCAAGAAATCCAGAGAGTCCCAAACAGGATAAACCCAAAGCGAAACACCCCAAGACACATATTAATCAAATTAAAAAAGATCAAACGCAAAAAACAAATATTAAAAGCAGCAAGGGGAAAACAAGAAGAAGATATAACTATTATAAATATATATGCACCCAACATAGGAGCACCGCAATATATAAGACAAATGCTAACAAGCATGAAAGGGGAAATTAACAATAACACAATAATAGTGGGAGACTTTAATACCCCACTCACACCTATGGATAGATCAACTAAACAGAAAATTAGAAGGAAACACAAACTTTAAATGATATAATAGACCAGGTAGACCTAATTGATATCTATAGGACATTTCACCCCAAAACAACGAATTGCACCTTTTTCTCAAGTGCACACGGAACCTTCTCCAGGATAGATCATATCCTGGGCCATAAATCTAGCATTGGCCAATTCAAAAAAATTGAAATCATTCCAAGCATCTTTTCTTACCACAGTGCAGTAAGATTAGATGTCAATTACAGGAGAAAAACTATTTAAAATTCCAACATATGGAGGCTGTACAACATGCTGCTGAGTAACCAACAAATCACAGAAGAAATAAAAAAAGAAATCAAAATATGCATAGAAACGAATGAAAATGAAAACACAACAACCTAAAAACCCTGAGTGCAGAAGAAGTGATGCTTTTGAACTGTGGTGTTGGAGAAGACTCTTGAGAGTCCCTTGGACTGCAAGGAGATCCAACCAATCCATTCTAAAGGAGATCAGTCCTGGGTGTTCTTTGGAAGGAATGATGCTAAAGCTGAAACTCCAGTACTTTGGCCACCTCATGTGAAGAGTTGTCTCATTGGAAAAGACTCTGATGCTAGGAGGGATTGGGAGCAGGATGAAAAGGAGACGGCAGAGGATGAGATGGTTGGATGACATCACCGACTCGATGAACGTGAGTTTGAGTGAACTCCAGGAGATGGTGATGGACAGGGAGGCCTGGTGTGCTGTAATTCATGGGGTCGCAAAGAGTCAAACACGACTGAACGACTGAACTGAACTGAGTGAGTCCATTGTATCATTTGAAGATTGTGTTTCCTTGTTAATTTTCTGTTTAGTTGATCTATCCTTAGGTGTGAGTGGGGTATTAAAATCTTCTACTATTATTGTGTTATTGTTATTTTCCCCTTTCATACTTATTACCATTTGCCTTATATATTGTGGTGCTCCTCTGTTGGGTGCATATATATTTATAGTTGTTATATCTTCTTCGATTGATCCTTTGATCATTATGTAGTGTCCTTCTTTGTCTCTTTTCACAGCTTTTATTTTAAAGTCTATTTTATGTGATATGAGCATTGCTACTTCTGCTTTCTTTTGGTCTCTATTTGTGTGGAATATTTTTTTCCAGCACTCCACTTTCAGTCTGTATGTGTCCCTAGTTTTGTTGTGAGTCTCTTGTAGACAACCTATACAGGGGTCTTGTTTTTGTATCCATTCAGCCAGTCTTTTTCTTTTGGTTGGGGCATTCAACACATTTACATTTAAGGTAATTATTCATAAGTATGATCCCGTTGCCATTTACTTTGTTGTTTTGGGTTTGAATTTATACTCCCTTTCAGTGTTTCCTGTCTAGAGAAGGTCCTTTAGCATTTGTTATAGAGCTCATTTGGTGGTGCTGAATTCTCTCAGCTTTTCCTTGTCTATAAAGCTTTTGATTTCTCCTTCATATTTGAATGACATCCTTCCTGGGCACAGTAATCTGGGCTGTAGGTTTTTCTCATTCCCTTCTGGCCTGAAGAGTCTCTATTGAAAGATCAGCTGTTAGGCTTATGGGAATCCCCTTGTATGTCATTTGTTGTTTTTCCCTTGCTGCTTTTAATATTTGTTCTTTGTGTTTGATCATCGTTAATTTGATTGATCTGTGTCTTGGGGTGTTTTGCCTTGGGTTTATCCGTGTTTGGGACTCTCTGGGTTTCTCAGACTTGTGTGACTATTTCCTTCCCCATTCTAGGGGAGTTTTCAACTATTATTTCCTCAAGTATTTTCTCATGGTCTTTCTTTTTGTCTTCTTCTTCTGGGAGTTTTATGATTCGAATGTTCGGGTGTTTAACATTGTTCCAGAGGTCTCTGAGGTTGTCCTCATTTCTTTTAATTCTTTTTTCTTTTTTCCTCCTGTTTTGTTTATTTCTACCATTTTATCTTCTACCTAGCTTATCCTATTTTCTGCCTCCATTATTCTATTCTTGGTTCCCTCTAGAGTGTTTTTGATCTCATTTATTGCATTATTCATTATATATTCACTCTTTTTTATTTCTTCTAGGTCCTTGTTATACCTTTCTCACATCTTCTCAGTCCTCGTCTCCAGGCTATTTATCTGTAGCTCCATTTTGTTTTCAAGATTTTGGATCATTTTCACTATCATTATTCTTAATACTTTATCAGGTAGATTCCCTATCTCTTCCTCTTTTGTTTAGTTTGGTGCACATTTATCCTGTTCCTTTACCTGCTGAGTATTGCTCTGACTTTTCATCTTGTTTATATTGCTTTGTTTGGGGTGAAAGCGAAGTCACTCAGTCGTGTCAGCAGTTTGTGATTCTTCTTTATTGTGGAGTTTCCTCGCTGTGGGTGGGGTTGGACGGGTGGCTTGTCAAGGTTTCCTGGTTAGGGAAGTTTGTGTCATTGTTCTGGTGGGTGGAGCTGGATTTCTTCTCTCTGGAGTGCAATGAAGTGTCCAGTAGTGAGTTTTGAGATGTCAGTGGCTTTGATGTGCCTTTGGGCAACCTGTATGTTGAAGCTCAGGGCTATGTTACTCTGTTGCTGGAAAATTTGTGTGGTATGTCTTGCTCTGGAACTTGTTGGCTCTTGTATGGTGCTTGGTTTCAGTGTTGGTATGGAGGCATTTGATGATCTGTTATAGATTAATGTTCCCTGGAGTCAGGAGTTCTCTGGTGTCCTCAGGTTTTGGACTTAAGCCTCCTGCCCCTGGTTTTCAGTCTTATTCTTACAGTAGCTTCAAGTCTTCTCCATCTATACAGCACCATTAATAAAACATCTGTGTTAATGATTAAAAGTTTCTCCGCAGTGAGTGACACCCAGAGAGGTTCACAGAGTTACATGGAGAAGAGAAGAGGGAGGAGGGAGATAGAGGTGACCAGGAGGAGAAAAAGGGGAATCACAGGGGAAGAGAGCAAGCTATCCAGTAATCACTTCCCTATGTGCGCTCCACAGTCTGGTCCCCTCAGAGATATTCATGGAGTTACATGGAGAAGAGAGGAGGGAGGAAGGAGACAGAGGTGGCCAGGAGGAGAAAAGAGGGAGTCAAAAGGAGAGACACAGATCCAGCCAGTAATCAGTTCCCTAAGTGTTCTCCACAGCCCGGAACACACCAAGAGATTCACAAAGTTGGGTAGAGAAGAGAAGGGGGAGGGAGGAGATAGAGGTGACCTGGTGGAGAAAAAGGAGAGTCCAAAACGGGAGAGAACAATCAAGCCAGTAATCTTGCTCCCAAGTAAAAATGGGTACTGAAGATTGGGTTCTTAAAGGTACAAAATTGATAACAAATACCAAAAAGCAAAGATTAAAAATCTGGAGTAGAGGTTAGATTCTCAAAAATACAACATGAAAAAACAAAACAAAGTCACAAAAATCATAAAATATATATATATGAAGTTTGCTTTAAAAATAGGGTCTTTTTTGGCAAGGTAATAGTAGGTTATAAAAATGAACATCAAAGGAGTAATAGAGGACTTAAAAATAAATAGAAAATTAAGAAAATGATAATAGTAAAAATATATCTAAGAATTTCTCTGAAGCTGTTGCAGACAGTGTGGAATCAGTTCATTTTTGGATAGTTCCTTGATCCGGCATTTACTTCTCAATATCTATAGGCCTCTCCCTATGCAGTCGGTGCTAACTACAGGATTTTAATCTGTTGCACCTGTCACTTCCAAAGCAGTTCCCTCTGTATTAGCTTCTTCTGTTGGCTGGTCTCTTCAGTGTGTAATTTCTGTCCTGACACAAGAGGGCGATGGTGGTCACTTTTTTAGGCTGACTTGTTCGTTAGTGCTGTGGGGAGGGAGGAACTCTACAAACAAACATTACTATCGTGTGTGGGGAGTGCTTGCAGTGTCTCCGCTGCACTGGGTTTTCCCCCACTCATGGTGTGTGTGTTTTCCCAGTCTACATTTCTCAGGCTCTAGGTTGCTCCGCCAGGAACTGTCTGAGGCAGGCCCTGGATTGCGTGCACTTCCCAAGTCTAAGCCGCTCAGGTTCCGGTCCTCGGGTACTCCACAAAGGCACAGACTCAGTTGGGTCTGCGTTTTGTGCTCTTCCCAGATCTGAGCAGCTCAGGTGACCAGGTGCATGGTGAGCACAGTCACCCCCAGATGGGAGGTGCATCTTATCGCCTCCCCCATCCCAGCCGCTTGGTTTTCTGGGTATACAATGGGCGTGCCTTCTCAGGTGTGCCATGTGTCTCTTCTGGGGAACTGATCTCTGGCTGTGACACTCCCGGTGGATGTTGACAGTCCAGAATCCCAAGAAGTCTTGTTTAGCAATGAAGCCTGCTTGCAGTTTGGTAGAGGATGCCTCTCTGGGGCCAAGATTGCCCACCTTCCAGCTCTGGCTGTCCTTGCCTGCCTGTCTCCGGCAGGGGATGGGCTCCTCTGCAGCCAGCTAGCTCTGCTCAGTCCTTTGTTCTGTGAGTGGGCCTGGCAGTGTCTTAGGCTAGGGCTTTTCATAGGATAGCTCGCTTTCTCTCTCTCTCTCTCTCTCTCTCTCTCTCTCTCTCTCTCTCTCTCTCTCTCTCTCTCTCTCTTCTCTCTCCTGCTCTCCCACAGTCTGGGTTGCTATCTCATGTTAGTTCCCTCAGATTGCTTGGTCCTTACCCTAAGCAATGGAGCCCATGCCTCCCTGTCCAGCCCCTGCTTGCTCATGGTGGATGCTAGCATCTGGGCTGCTGTTCTGCTTGGAGTTGCCATTAGCCACGTAATCTGTGGGTTTTATTTATTAATTTTTCCTCCTCGTTATTTTGCCCTCTGAAATTCCAAGACTCGCCACAGACCTGCCAGTGAGATTGTTTCCTGGTGTTTGGAAACTTCTCTCTTTTTATAGACTCCCTTCCTGGGACGGATTTCCATCCCTACCTCTTTTGCTTCT
Organism: Capra hircus; assembly: GCF_001704415.2. Lineage (NCBI taxonomy): Eukaryota > Metazoa > Chordata > Mammalia > Artiodactyla > Bovidae > Capra > Capra hircus. The sequence continues at coordinate 43,233 of NW_017189652.1, read as the reverse complement.
CTTTTTATCTTTTATATTTTGTCCTACCTCTTTTCAAAGACAATGAGCTGCCTTTCTGGTTGCCTGGTGTCCTCTGCCAGCATTCAGAACTTGCCAGCAAGAGAACTATCCCTTGCTCAGCGTTCAAATGTTCTTTCAATGAATTTGTGGGGGAGAAAGTGGTCTCCCCGTCCTATTCCTCCTCCATCTTATCACCGCCCCCTTGGGACAGGAATTTAAAATGACAAAATATGACGGGAAGAGACCAAGATTCAGATGATAGTGATAGCAGTAGTGAGCCCCCAATATGATAGATGATAACTTAACGTGTACAGTGAATGGTGAACGGTGCCGCCAGATTTGTGGTCGACAAAGGAGAACATTTAATTCCAGAACCAAGAGACGCAGGTTCAGTCACTCAGAGCTTTGTGTAGTAGAAATTTAATTAAAGTGAATGTTATAGAAAAAGCTTCTAAAATTGATATCAGAACAGGGTAGAAAGAGTACCTGGTTTGCTGGTTTAAGCAGAGCGTTATATAATTTTCTGACACCATCCACTCATGCCTACTCGGAGTCCTTTCCCACTCCTTTCAAACAGGTCCAGCTTACCATCTGCAGTCTTTGACTCATCCCTCTTGCATGTGTTTCAACCTAAGTGAAGTCGCTCATTTGTGTCCAACTCTTTGCGACCCCATGGACTGTAGCCTATCAGGCTCCTTTGTCCATGGGATTTTCCAGGCAAGATTGTTAGAGTGGATTGTCATTTCCTTCTACAGGGAATCTTCATGACCCAGGAATCAGACCTGGGTCTCCCGCATTGCAGGCAGACACTTTACCATCTGAACCACCAGGGAAGCCTAAAATACAGCTTCAACCTAAAATACAGCTTTATTACTGATGAAACTCATTGGGAAAAATGTGGATTGGGAATACAGAAAAAGGACAAGTATAGATAAAGGCATGACTCAAGGCTGTGAAAATTTTGCCCAGACCCTTTCCCATAACATACATCTGAGGATGACATCAGCAAGATATTAACCAGAAGAAATGGGTTATCGCAGAGCTCACAGCTATGGAAGTTTTACCCAGACCTTCTCCCATAAAATAGGTTCTGAACTCAACAAAAAAAAAAAAGCATGTCCTTGAGCAAGAGACTCTGCTACCTACTAGGCCTCCATGTCTAAGGAAAAATAATGTGAAAGAGAAAGAATGTTCACCTCCTCCCTAAAGAGCCTTGATATCCCTAGCAACCTGACTGAGTTAACTCTCTCACAGATACCATGACAGCTTGAGTGTGTGGCACACAAAGTGTCAGAGATAGAGTCTAGGAGAGATCAGGTGTGAGAGAGTAAGTGTGATGGAAAAAGCATTATAGAGTGACACAGGAATGTTAAAGAAATAGTGTGTTGGACAGATAATCTTATTCAGTATGAGAAAGCAAATCTGAGAGATAATATGTATGGAAGAAAATGGGTCTGTCACACATGTCAGAGTGTGACAGGGAATGAAACTGACCATGGGAGGCAGCAGCCTGGGAAGGTGGATCAATCCTCAAGGTCCATGTTTCCCTGAGGGTGGCCATCCCTAGTTCTCAGCCAGTCTGGAGGAAGTCAGCAGTTTGACTTGGCTCAGATGCCCAAGCCACGTTCTTCCCAATCAGTTTTGTCAGTAATAAAGCTCATATTTAGGTTGAAACACATGCAAGCGGAATGTGTCAAAAGTTGCAGATGGTAAGCTGGACCTGTTCGAAAGGAGCGGGAATGGACTCCCAGCAGGCGTGAGTGGATGTTGTCAGTGAACTCCTTGTAGAGGAAATGATTCAGGTGGCCCAATTTGTAAGTCAGTTCAGTTCAGTCTCTCAGTCGTGTCTGACTCTTTGCAACCCCATAAACCGCAGCAAGTCAGACCTCCCTGTCCATCACCAACTCCCGGAGGTTACCCAAACTCATGTCCATTGAGTCGGTGATGCCATCCAACCATCTCATCCTCTGTCGTCCCCTTCTCCTCCCGCCTTCAATCTTTTCCAACATTAGGGTCTTTTCAAATGAGTCAGCTCTTGACATCAGATGGCCAAAGTACTGGAGTTTCTGCTTCAACATCAGTCCTTCCAATGAACACCCAGGACTGAGCTCCTTTAGGATGGACTGGTTGGATCTCCTTGCAGTCCAAGGGACTCTCAAGAGCCTTCTCCAACACCACAGTTCAAAACCATCAATTATTTTGCTCTCAGCTTTCTTTATAGTCCAACTCACATCCATCCCTGACTACTGGAAAAAACATAGCCTTGACTGGATGGAGCTTTGTTGACAAAGTAATGTCTCTGCTTTTTAATATGCTGTCTATGTTAGTCATAACTTTTCTTCCAAGCAGTAAGCTTCTTTTAATTTCATGGCTGCAGTCACCATCTGCAGTGATTTTGGAGCCCCTCAAAATAAAGTCAGCCACTGTTTCCACTATTTCCTCATATATTTGCCATGAAGTGATGGGACTGATTGCTGAATGTTGAGCTTTAAGCCAACTTTTTCACTCTCCTCTTTCACTTCATCAAGAGGCTCTTTAGTTCTTCCTCACTTTCTGCCATAAGTGTTGTGTAATCTGCATATCTGAGGTTACTGATATTTGTCATGGCAATCTTGATTCCAGCTTGTACTTCTTCCAGCCCTCCATTTGTCATGATGTACACTGCATATAAGTTAAACAAGCAGGGTGACAATATACAGCCTTGAAGTACTCCTTTTTCTATTTGCAACCAGTCTGTGGTCCCATGTCCTGTTCTCTCTGGGACCTGGTGGAAGAAACAGGCTGGATTAGGTCAATTTTTCAGCTTCATAGAAGCAGAAATCTTCTGTCCCGTGAAAGTGTAGGTGTGACCCAACACATAAAACTCATGGATAGCCAACATTTTCAAGACAGGAGGCATTTCTCTCTCCTCTTCCCCTCAAGAAAGCCTTCAGAAGTAAATTTCCACTGAAGTACATCTGCTGCTTCCTGGAAATGTGCTCAGATAAGGCATGGTCTCCTTTACTGAGTGGTCTTCAGTGAAGCCCTACACTGCTCTGTTTACTCTGAAAATAATAATAATAATAAAGCCCTACCTCCTGTTGACAGCCAGCCAAACAGTCCCCCTCAGCTTAACATTCCTGTGCTGGAAGCAAATGATGACTAGAGCTCAGAACAAATGACCTGCAGAAGGCAAGAAAGTCTTATTAACTCTTCTGATCACACCTTTGGGCTGACCATAAACCCATGCTGCTTCTTTAGGGAGTCAGTACTGAATTTCCCTGCCTACTGAAGGGAACAAGACCTGTCTAGAAAAGCTTATGATGAAGGAATAATTCCTACTGGCTGGTGGACTAAGTCGGTTGATGTTTCACAAAGTCATCTGCCCAGTTATGTTTTCTTTAAGGGCTTATATGGGCTTCCCAGGTGGCGCTAGTGGTAAAGAACCTGCCTGTTAATGCAAGAGATGCAAGTAGATGTGGGTTCAATCCCTGGGTCAGGAAGATTCCCCTGGAGAAGGGAATGGCAATCCACTCCAGTACCCTTGCCTGGAGAATCCCAAGGACAGAGGAGCCTGGTAGTCTGTAGTCCATAGGGTCACAAAGAGTCGGACACGACTGAAGTGACCTAGAACATAAGGGCTCATGGGAATAGCTTGCTTTTCCTGGTTTGGCAGTGACAGGGACTCTTTCAGATGTGTGTAATGGGTGGTGGTGGGGAATCCTCAGATCAAGCCCCGAAGTTAACAGCTAGCAGATTAGACTTCTGCCAGGATCCATCACCAAAGGTCACTACGTAAAAACAGGTTGATCTCTTAACCCAAGTGGCCAGAATATTCATTTTATTCTGTAGGCACAACCATACTTTGATGCCATTTAAAGGATAAAAGATGAGACGTGGTTTTCAAATTTGCTACCAGGTAGCCACAAACACTCTGTTCTGAATCAGTTAATTTTTTTCTTTCTTTTCTTTTCTTTTTTTTTTTTTGATGCTTTTTTAAAAAAGATTTCTGCTGAATCAGTCAATTTTGATGATAAAAATTTTCACTTGGGACCTCTATGAACACACGGGACTGCAGCACTGAGTTCTAAAGCCCAAGCAAAAAGTTCTCCTTTTTCACCCCCTGAAATACACTGTAGATTTTATATGAGATATTTCCTGAGTCTTCTTGAAAAACTAAAGAAAATGTGAAATGATTGAAAAAAGATTCTGTAATGTTTCCCTTTGCCACCCTTCCCTCACAACCCTCCAATAATGCATGTGAAGGTACAGTTTTTAAAACTTTGATCTTCCATTAGCAAATTCCTTCAAGTCAAATGCACTTCATTTCCCCCCTCACGCTTGAGTTTTAAATGGTCATTTGAAATCTAAGCAGAGTTGGATGCTGAGGCTGAAAAATAGCCATCTGAAGCATGATTGATCTGCTGCATTTGGGAGGCACTTCACTGGGTAAATTTCTGTCCTTGGAAGCACTTCTTCTCACGGAAGTGAACAGAAGCTGCCTGAACATATTTGAAAAACTGATTTACCCTTTAAGATCTCATTTGATTGATCTTCCCTGCACTTCTCTCTCTCGAGCAGGCAAGCTGTAAGCATTAGTCAGTGTACCAAAAAACCCAGGAAAGATGACCAAAGGACAATCCCTGTGATGAGTTGCTAAATTAAAGTGGGAAGAAAACAAATGCTACTCAATGTCAACAGAGCTCAGCATTCTCTCCTGAAATGGGAACCAGAATGAGGACAGAGAGGGTGCTGGCTGAAGACTGGAAAAGCATCTGTGACTTAAGAATTCCTGTGATAGATTCCTCCTGCCCATCCACCCACCAAAGAAAGAGGATTCCTCCCTCCTCTCCCCATCTCCCCATCAGCAAACACATGTGGGCTCCTTTGTTAAGGCCAAAACAAAAAGCCCTAATCCTGGAAATTTTACATTCTACTGTAGCCACAGCCACCCCGGCACTGTGACAGGACCGATCACATCCATCCCATGGCTGGGATGGGTTCAGTGTCAGCAAAGCTCACACCTCACTGAGAATCTGCACACACTTACCATCTACCAAACCCTGGATCAAAGCACAGCAAAAGAAATCTGAAAGAAAAAGGAAGTGGCAAATAATATTTACAGTATGGGATTTGTAACAAATTACTATTCAGTGTACACTAAAATTCTCAGTAATTCAACTAAAAAAAGAATGGGAGCAAGGGATTTTGGATTGACATGCCCAGAGTAACAGATATTTAGGCTGGAAAACTTTGAGGTGCCTTTCATCTCAAAAAAACTTTCATCTGCCAAAGACTCTGAAACAATGGGTGTCAAGTTATTGTTTTACCATAAATGACATGCAAACACTTATTTGACTGTTTTGGTCCAAAAGCCAATAGTCCTAACATGTTGGGTTCCTGCCCAGCTGCCTAACTGATTGAATGGACAGATGGATGGACAGACGGATGGATGGATGGATGGTCAACTGGTTGGCTGCATAACTGATTGGCTGGATAAATGGATGGGCTACAGTCCATGGGGTCACAAAGAGTCATGCACGACTGAGTGACTAAGCATACATACAGCACAATGGGATAGATGGATAAATGGATGGATGGAAGAGTACCTGCAGGCAGCCCTGTATGCATGAATTGGTCCCTAATACTGGTCCATCATTATAAGCCCTTGGCTCCTCAAACCTCATATTTTTTGCCCCTGCCTCTTCTCCCACCTAATACAAAGACAGTGTAGCAACAGAGGGGTTGCTGTTTTACCCTGCACAGAAGGTCACAAAGGTAAGCATGATCAGAAATGTATTTGAGAAATATCACCTTGGTTGCAGTGCAGAGAATGCTGTGAAGGGGAAAAAGCCAGGGAGATTAGATGAAAGCTATGACACAAATCCCTGAAAAATAATATGCAGGCTTCAGATAAATTGGTGGCAACAGAAACAGAGATTAATGGTCAGAATTGGGACAGAAGAGATAGTCTCAACAAGGCTTGATGATAGATTAAGTTTTGCAGGTGAGGCAGAGACCAGGTCTAGACATTTGATACTTGAAGTGCAGTATACAGACCAACAGCATCTGCATCACCTGGGAGGCTTGCTAAAAATGCAGAATCTCAGGCTCCACCTCAGACTTACTGATTCAGAATCTGCATTTTTAACCAGATCCCAGTTGATTCACGTCCACAGAATTAAGTTGGGAAGTGTTGTTCAGAGAGCACTCGGGTTCATATGAAAGCTGGCCATACACTGAAAGACAAAACTGGGTTTGGCTTTTGACAGGTTGGAGTTATGGTGTTTGAAAGTTATTCTATTTATTCAACAAACATTAATTGACTGCTATGGACAAAGGCTCTGGAAGACAGACAAGAAAGACAGTCCCTGGCCTTAGAGAGCTCACATCTGGTATTACAAAGAAAAAAAAAAAAAAAAGGTTTTTAAAGGCAATGGTGTGGTGAATGTCATGTCTGATATATTCACATGCTACAAGTTCATCTTCCTACTTTTACACTAGAGTCAAGAGCCAGCCAGGGTCTTGCTTGAACAGGCTCAGGCTGAATGCAGAAGGCCTTTCTTCAAACTGCTCAGCCAATGAGAAACCCACATCTTCCTTCAAGTAGACACACTGATGACTTAGTCAAGAACTCGGGGCTTCTTTCTTTCAAATTGTGTAGTTGGAAGGAGGAAGTAGGAGAATATCTGACAGGGTACGTCACTGGGTCATTAGAGGCTGATGAGCTATCATTTCTATCTGCTGCCCTACAGGTCTCATCTTTGAAAGGCATAAAGTTAGACATAAAAGCAGCAATAGCACGTGAACAATTAAATACTTTTTCAAAAACTTACTAGGCAGATAGAGAGCGTATTACCTTGGCTCAACCAGTGGTTGCTTTTGTTTATCCCATCCCTTCAAATTCATTACCAACAAGAGAGCAAAAGCCATCAAGCCACGAGGCCATGGTCCTTATCTAAATCTGAGCAGCATTTCAATGGTTCCCGCCTGACTATAAAGTCCTCTTTGCTTTCTACAATGCCATCTTTTCCATCTCTGTTTGCTAATGTCACTATGGTCTATATGTTTTGCTCCCCCAGGGACTCATTTCTTGACAATATATTTATTTATTTATTTATTTATTAGATAGATAATCTATTTTATTTTATTTTTTGGGGGGGGTTTGTAATTACTTTTTTTTTTTAATTTTTTTAATTTTTTATTTTTTTTTAAATTTTAAAATCTTTAATTCTTACATGCATTCCCAAACATGAACCCCCCTCCCACCTCCCTCCCCACAACATCTCTCTGGGTCATCCCCATGCACCAGCCCCAAGCAAGCTGCACCCTACGTCAGACATGGACTGGCGATTCAATTCTTACATGACAGTATACATGTTAAATAGTTGATTTACAATGCTGTGTTAGTTTCTGATTGACAGAAAAGTGAATCAGTTATACATATTATACATATATTCATATATATCCACTCTTTAAAGCATTTATATATACACATATATATACATATATATCCACTTTGTAATTTAAACTTACAAAACCAAAGACTCAACTTATTTTGAGAACAAAATATTTCTCAGTAGAACTCAAAGTGGTTTTAAAGCATGATCTGATTATCGATTCAGCATCTTCATGAGTTCAGTGATAATAAGTATTCATTTCTACTTTGCCATTAAAGAGACAGAAGCAGAGAACAATTTAGGGGTTTTGTCCAGAGTTACTGTGCTGAGCTGGGAATGGAACATAGGAGCCCATACTCCAAGGGATAGGACCATCTACCACAGCCCCTCCCCATATGTAACAGCATTTGTAAGTAGATTACTCAAATGTACATGGAGAAGGCAATGGCAACCCACTGCAGTTCTCTTGCCGGGAGAATCCCATGGATGGAAGAGCCTGGTAGGCTGTGGTCCATGGGGTCGCTAAGAGTCAGACACGACTGAGCATCTTCACTTTCACTTTTCACTTTCATACATTGGAGAAGGAAATGGCAACCCACTCCCAGGGACGGAGGAGCTTGGTGGGCTGCTGTCTATGGGGTCGCACATGACTGAAGCGACTTAGCAGCAGCAGCAGCAGCAGCAAATGTACAATAAAGAAACAGATATCAAGGCATCAGAAAATGTCTACAGAGCTCCATAAAATTTCTGCAGTGTCCAGATTTCTGCAAAAATGTTATTTTCCCCTCTAGAATCCAACACTGGATTGAGTAGCTTGCAAAGATGACATGAATCCTTATAGTAACTATTCCTCAGTTTAAAAAAATTTATCATTCAGTAAAGTCTTGTTCTTCACCTGTCCCACATCATCAAAGGCAAACTAAAATATCTCAAAATCCTTTGGATATACACTTGAGCTGAATTGCATCTCTTCTTAATATTTCTAGCTCAGGCTGAAAACAAGGAATATTTATAGAGCACATTGAAAACACTAATGATTCCAGGCTTCATCTAATATATGCAAAAATCAGATAATCTAAATGTTTGGGGACCATTAAAGCATCTCAAGCTAAAGGGAAGAGTAATGATAGCTACAAAGTCATGGAAGTTGAAACATTTTAGGTTTTTATATAAGAATATTTGAGATGGCAAATGAGTCATAAATAGATATCCTCATATATGTTCCTCTGAGACTGGAGAAAAACTAGATACAATCAATCCTTGGTTAGTCTGAGATTTGGAACACAGACATAGATAACTGATAACCACTGAATGATATTCTTTGTTATCAGAGAAAAATGGATTAAATGAGTAGTTTTTAAATAAAGCAATACATTGTGATATTAACAACACTCAGTTTTTCTAAAATTTTAACATTTTATAATGAAATCAGAAACCTAAATGATAAATGATACCAAAAGAGCAATTTATACTTTATAAAGCCCTTTCAGTTACCTTATACCATTTGTGCCTCAGAACAATCCCATGAAGTCCTAAAAATTTTTACAAATGAGGGAATCAAAGATCAGAATTAGATTTAGTGATTTGCCCAAAGTCTCACAAGTAGTAAGTGGAACAGCTGTCACCTAGCTCAAGTCTGTATGACTCCAAATCCTAGGGTAAAGATGACATAGCTGAGCTCATGGTAAATGTCCTTACCACACCACACACATAAGAAGAAGGACCCAAGGAAGTTTCGGAGTTGATGAATTTGACTATTAACTTGACTGTGGTGGTGATGTCACAGAAATGAGAACACTAATCCTATGTGCAAACTCATCATCAAATTGTATCCATTAAATGTGTGCAGTTTCTTGTATATCAATTATACCTCAATAAAGCCCCCTTTTCAAAAAGATGGAATAGCTGACTCTAGATTCCTGAGAATAAACGTCTCCATTAATAATTTGACCACTTATAGACAATGTCCATAATGTTATTTATCTTACTCTAAAATTTCACTCTTACTTCTCCTTGAACAACTGTGATCTAGAGAAATCTAAGGTTTTGCACTGGCTTAGAGAAAGGGAAGGAAAAATAAAGACAGGTATTTATTCTTCAGTGCATGTACTTCATGGCAAGAATTTGTTTGGTACATGCCATGGGAAACAATGGGCATCCAAATGGCAAGGCTGGCTCTCCCTCACTCACAGTCCTGCTGCTGGGCGGAGGCCAGCAAGGCCTTCACACCATTCTGCATGGATTGCTCTTGTCAATCTGTTCCCAACAGTCTTGTCTCATTCTTTCTACTATAATTTAGGTCCAGTTTCCCTGATTTTACCCTCAGCAACTGGTAAGAACAACTTGTCTATATATTGCAAATAAAATTTATTTTTTACATTTTTAGAAATTACTTAAATGGGCTAATGAAACAAGCACCTTATGATTCTGAACCTGTATCTGCAGCCATGAGCTCTCAAGCCACAAATCTACTGCCTCTGGGCATCCAACATTGTGATTCCATAGTCTCCTCAAATTCCATGTGTATAAAACTAGCCTCATCTCCCATCCCCTTGCCCATCACAGCTCCTCCTCCAGTCTGTCCAAGTCAGAAACCTTGGAGGAAATTCCTTGCCCCAGCTCTCATCCCCACTATCCATAGCCTTCAGTCACCACATTCTTTCCAGTCTTCCTCTTAAATATCTCCTGAATTTTCTCACCTCTACACTGCCCACAATAGCTCAGTTGGTAAAGAATCTGCTTGCAAAACAGGAGACCCTGGTTCAATTCCTGGGTCGGGAAGATCGCCAGAGGAGGAATAGGCTACCCACTCCAGTATTCTGGCCTGGAGAATTCTATGGACTATATAGTCTATCGGGTTGCAAAGAGTCGGACACGACTGAGCGACTTTGTCTGACTTCACTACACACCCACAGCCACTCTTCCAAGCCAAGCTACCAAGCCCTCTTCCCAGCACAACTCCACAGCCTTCCAACTGAGCTCTCTGTTGTGTGTTCTTACTTCTCTCCAGTCCCTTATCCACACAGCAGCAAAAGTGACTTAGTTAAAATCAAAGCACTCCCCTGCTTAAAATGTCCCAATGCCTTCTCTCTGCTCTCAGGATAAAGTCCAAATACTTACACCTTGCAAGACTCTATGTGCCCTGGCTTCTATCTAGTTCTGAGATCACAGATCTCATCCAAGCCCCTAAGTACAAACCTTACTCCCTCGTGTAGCTGTGCCTTTGCTCATGCTGTTTCCTGAGGTTCTACCCTGCCACTTGTCTGGAGATCCTTGGATATAGCTCAGGGGTCACCTCCCTCAGCAGAGTCTTTCCTCATTTGAGATAACCTTCTCTCCATCATCACAGCAACCCATGTTCCCCTTTACTATAGCACTGATCATTCTATTTGTTTATTAATATTTATCTCCCCTCACTAGTCTGAGAACTCTCTAAAGTCAGTGGCTATGGTACTGCCAGCTCTGTAATTCCAGGACCTGACACAGTGCCTGCTGCATAGAAAGGTACTCAGTACATACTGAATGAATTAGTCAATTAGAAAGATTTCAACTAAATCAAAATAAGTCATGTTGTTCCATGTCTAGTTCTAACTGTTGCTTCCTAATATGCATATAGGTTTCTCCAGATGCAGGTCAGGTGGTCTGATATTCACATCTCTTTCCGAATTTCCCACAGTTTATTGTGATCCACACAGTCAAAGGCTTTGGCATAGTCAATAAAGCAGAAGTAGATGTTTTTTCTGGAACTCTCTTGCTTTTTTGATGATCCAGCAAATGTTCGCAATTTGATCTCTGGTTTCTCTGCCTTTTCTGAAACCAGCTAGAACATCTGGAAGTTCAGCATGCATGTATTGTTGAAGCCTGGCTTGGAGAATTTTGAGCATTACTTTACTAGGGTGTAGATGACTGAAATTGTGTGGTAGTTTGAGCATTCTTTGGCATTTTTTTTCTTTGGGAATGCAATGAAAACTGACCTTTTCCAGTCCTGTGACCACTGCTGAGTTTTCCAAATTTCCTGACATGTGGAGTGCAGCAATTTCATAGCATCATCTTTTAGGATTTGAAATAGCTCAACTGGAATTCCATCACTTCCATTAGCTTTGTTCGTAGTGATGCTTCCTAAGACCCACTTAACTTCACATTCCAGGATGTCTGGCTCTAGGTGAGTGATCACACCATCGTGATTTTCTGGGTCGTGAAGATATTTTTTCTACAGTTCTGTGTATTCTTGCCACCTCTTCTTAATATCTTCTGCTTCTGTTAGGTCCATACCATTTTTGTCCTTTATAGAGCCCATCTTTGCATGAAATGTTCCCTTGGTATCTCTAATTTTCTTGAAGAGATCTCTAGTCTTTCACATTCTATTGTTTCCCTCTATTTCTTTGCATTGATTGCTGAGGAAGGCTTTCTTATCTCTCCTTGCTGTTCCAAAGAACAGCTGTATTCAAATGGGTATATCTTTACTTTTCTCCTTTGCTTTTTGCTCCTCTTCTTTTCACAGCTATTTGTATGACCTCCTCAGACAGCCATTTTGCTTTTTTGCATTTCTTTTTCTTGGGGATGGCCTTGATCCCTGCCTCCTGTACAATGTCATGAACCTCCATCCATAGTTTATTAGGCACTCTGTCTATCTGATCTAGTCCCTTAAATCTATTTCTCACTTCCACTGTATAATCATAAGGGATTTGATTTGGGTCATACCTGAATGCCCTAATGTTTTTCCCCACTTTCTTCAATTTAAGTCTGAATTTGGCAGTAAGGAGTTCATGATTTGTAAAGCCACACACTTTCTTTCAGGCATTCGAAAGACAGGTGGCGCTAGTGGTAAAGAATCTGCCTGCCAAAACGAGAGATGCAACAGACATAGGTTCAATCCCTGAGTGGGGAAGATCCCCTGGAGGAGGAAATGGGAACCCACTCCAGTATTTTTGCCTGGAAAATCCCATGGACAGGCAGCCTGGCGGGCTTCAGTCCATGGGTCATAAAGAGTCATACACGATTGAGCCCACACACACATGTATACATATACTTTTAATCAGGGAGAAAGCAGAGGTTAAAGAAGTGGTTACAGTGCAGGACAGAGTTGCCAGGCATGCTGCACCCATCTGCACTCCTACCGTACCCTGCGACCTTAGAGGGGTTCCTCTTCTGTAACTAGCCTATTTGTATCCTTTGCCCATTTCCACAAATCAGAATTGTAGTTGTCTTCTTGATGATCAGCAGGATATCGAAAATGTAGGTATATTCTTGATTTAATCTGCTATGGGCTTAAACAAATGTTTAGGAAGAACTTCCCCACTCCTAGCTCACTAGGATATTTTCTTTCATTTTTCTATAGTAGCTTTATTTATTTGGTAACTCAAGGAACAATTTTTGCTGGACATCGTTCCAGGCCTACGTGGACATTCCAGTCCAGCCAGGAGAGACAGTCAAGAAATGAAAAAAACAATGATACTAGGTAGCCTATGGGAAGGTGATGAGAACTCTGGCCTCAAGTGCAGCAGGAGGAAGGAGAGCGCTTGGAGGAGTGGTTTTCCATTTTCAACCGGGTGGTCAGGGTTGGCTTTGTTGTGAAGCAGAGACTAAGAGAGAACTTGAGGGAGGTTTGGGAGTGTGAGGAGATCAGTGTGGTTGGAGTAGAATGGGTGAAGTGGAGAGCAGCAGGATAGGGGGCCGAGAGCTGACAGGGACTGGATGTGGAGGCCTCAGGGGACACGCTGAAGGCTTGTGCTCAGAGTGAAGTGGGAGGTGGTGGAGGGTGGCTGTGGGTTGGATTGTGTCCCCCCAATACAGATGTTGAAGTTCCAACCCCTGAAACCTGTGGATGTGACTTGATTTGGAATTAGGGTTTTGCAGATATAATTAGTTAAGATGAGGTCACACTGTGTTCAATTCAGTTCAGTTCATTCGCTCAGTCGTGTCTGACTCTTTGAGACCCCATGAACCGCAGCATGCCAGGCCTCCCTGTCCATCACCAACTCCCAGAGTTCACCCAAACCCATGTCATTGTGTCAGTGATGCCATCCAACCATCTCGTCCTCTGTCATCCCCTTCTCCTCCTGCCTTCAATCTAAGGTGGCCCTAATCCAATGACTGGTATCTTTATAAGAAAACCATGTGAACACACACAGAGAGAGGCCATGTGAAGACAGAGGGAAAGTTGGAGTGAAGTGTCTACAAGGCAGAGAAGGCCAGGTGCTGCAGGCCACCACCAGAACCTACAGGAGAGGCCTGGAGCTGACTCTTCCCTCCGCGTCATCAGAGGGAATCAGCCCTGTCAACATCACAGTCTCAGACTCCAGCCTCCTGAACTGCGAGAGAATAAATTTTTATGGTCTGAAGGTATCTCCTTTGTGGTACTTTATGATGGTAGACCTAGGAAACTCATACAATTTTCAACAGAGTAGTGATAATCTGACTGATATTTTTGATTGGTGAAGTCTGGGTTTGATATTTTTGATTGGTGAAGTCTGGGTTCATATTGTTCTTTTTGTTCCTCATACTTATCGATATTGACTTCATACATGAAAGACTTGCCTACTGAATGGTCACAAAGTTCTCATCTGAGTCTTAACTTTTTGTCCCTTTAGCTTTTGCCTGTAGAGCTCTGAGCATTTGAACATAACCGTCTTTGTGAATGACGGAAGGTAAGCACACAAGGAAATGCAGCTTTGTTTCTCCCCATATGGATATTTCACAACCATTTGTTCAACAAAAGACTATCTTCCCTCCATTGAATTATCTAAACTCCTGTACCGAATATCCATTGACCACACACATATGTCTGGAAATGCTTCTGGATTGTCATTTCTGTCCCATGGATCCACAGCTACACTACTGGACATGTAGAGAAAGCCATGAAATTAGGCTGGGTTAGTCTTTTTATTTGTTCATAGTCACAATTCTTCAGGCTATCATCGGGTTTCTGTTCCCACATAAATTTCAATATCAGCTCATCAGGGACTTCTCTGGTTATCCAGTGGTTGACACTCTACCTGCCAATGCAGGGAACATGGGTTCAATCCCTGCTCCGGGAAGATCCTACATGCTGAAAGGCCACTAAGCCAGAGCACCACAACCGCTGAGCCTGTGCTCTAGAGCCCAACAGCTGCAGATACTGAAGCTGGAATGCCTAGAGCCTGTGCTCTGCAACGAGATAAGTCGCCACAATGAGAAGCTTATCTGCTGCAACTAGAGCATAGCCCCCACTCACCACAAATAGAAAAACCCCATGTGTGCAGCTGTAAAAACCCAGCACAGCCAAAATTACATAAACAACCCAACAAATCTTTCCCCAAAGAACCTGCTTCACAATGAGGGGGATACTGCTTCGATCTCTGGTTGGAGAACTAAGATCCTACAGGCAGTGGAGCAACTACTGAGCCTGGGCATCGTGACTGGAGTGTCTGTGCATTGAAACAAAAGATCCTGTGTGACACAATGAAGTTTCCTCATTCCCCAAATAAGACCTGATGGGGCGACAGAAAGAATGAAAGTATTTAAGAAATCAGCTCATCAATATCTACAAAAATATTTGCTGGCATTTTGGTGGGCATTATAGATGAGTTTGGGGGAAATTGAGCCCTGAACAATATCAATTCTTCTCATCAGACATGATTTGAAGAACATGCAAGTGTTATATCTCTGCACTTTAAGGTTTTTTTCAATTTCTCCCAAGGTTTTCACATACAAATTTGTGTGTGACAAATTTTCTTAAATGTACCCTAATGTTTCATAAAGGGCAAGGATCCCTGTGTGTCTGGATCCAACTAGACAAAGGGGTACACCAAAGGGAAGTTATGAAGACAGAGAAGATGCAGGCTGGACCATGTAGGATTTTCAGGCCACTGAAAGGCTGTGGCTTCAACTCTGAATGAGAGAGAGCCCATTGGAAAGTTTGGAACAGAATAATTACGGGACCTGAGCGATTTTAAAGCAACCAAGCAGCTTCAGCAGTCCATGGATGGGGTCAAAGCAGCTGAATGATTCCACGTTTGCTGGCTGTGGAAGGGAGAATCAGACGAGAGTCCCATCCCCCTGGTGAACTGACTTCACCTTTCGGAGCCAGGTTGGGGAGCACTGTTTAGTTAGGGCTGTTTCCGTTGCCCCTTTTCCAGCTTTTGCTCTTTCCTCCATCTGTCTGTTGTAAACCCTCCCTTCCCTCTTTGGTGATTTACCCACAAAAACTCTCATTTGTCTCCTTTTCTACCGTATAGCTTGGTGGTTTCTTAGCTAAGACCCAATCCCTTAGCAACAAAATCAAATAATACATAAAACTGTGGTACCTCAATTCAATAATAGTGAAGACTTTGCTATTGCAAGTGAAAAAAGGAACAAATCAATACAAAATAATCACCTTGGTTTAAGCCAAAGGGAGAATTTCTGGGTCTGTGTAACTACAAGGTACAGAGGTAGTTTCTGTCTTCAGGCAAGCCTGGACCCAACATTTGGTTCGCTGAGATCTGCTTTCTCGCTCCAGCTCCCCCTCTGTCCCTTGCCACCATGCTTCCCCTACAGCTCCCAAAGTGTCATTGGTTGGATGATATCAACAGAGCTGGAGGAAAGCAGTGCTCCATTTGGCCAGGTTCAGCCACATTCTGACTCCTGGAATCAGAGGTGAAGTCAACACTATCATAATCATAATGAGTGAGAGACAAGGAAAGGTGTGATTTCCCAGGGTGACAGGAGGATACCACAACCAAGAGAAGGAAAATGGATGCCAAGCGACAAAACCCATAGATGTCCTAGACCTTGGTATAGACTTTTCCTCAAATACAAATCAATTTCTAATGTGTTTTTTTTTTTTAAGTGAGATAGGAAAGATTCTTTATTAATGCGAGCATCAGCCCTGCTACTGACCCTCCCTTCATCTTCCATTCTCTGACTCTGGGGGTCCACATCCACTTCTTGGGGGTGTCCTCTTCCCAATGATCCCTCACAGACCTTCGCTGAATTAAAGTTTCTAAGTAAGTGCATTTTTCCAATGAGGAAATGGAGCAGACCACTACGTTCCAAACCAACATCATTTCAAGTCATGATTCTTTATGAAGTTAGTTAAACAACATGGAAATCTAAATATTGAAATGATTTTCCCTAATGTCCAGTGATAACATTGACAGTTGAAGAGGTGGCACTTATTCTGGGTAGTTCTACTCAGCATTGCCCCACATCTTCATAGGGTTGGAAAGTCCTGAAAGATAGGAATATGCCAGACAGAAATCTGAAATTTGCGTTCATCTCTTTCCACATTAGTTTCCAGCTATCTGGTTTGCTCTCTGATTGCCATATGTTATTCCAGCAGGATGGAATTACCATGATTTACTCAATGTTCCCCCCTGATTTACATTCTACCACTTTTTCACAGTGACAAATAATGCAGTAATTAATACTGTGGTTGATTCTGCCTTGCACACATATACAAGAATTTTCCTATGATAGATTCCCCAAACTGGGTTATTGGATATGAACATTTTAAAACGTAATAGAAAGAGCCAATCAAATGTGCAGATATATTTTACAATCACTCTGATACTGTATAAAGCTCTTTGTTTGGGCTTCCCTGGCGGTCCAGTGGTTAAGAATCTGCCTGCCAATGCAGGGCACATGGTTTCAATCCCTAGGCCAGAAAGACCTTACATGCCCAGTGCAAGTAAGCCAGTGTGCCACATCTACTGAGCTCGCCCTGATCAGGAGTCCGTGCTCCTCAACAGGAGAAAACTCCACCATGAGAAGCCTGAGCACAGAAATTAGAGTGTAGCCCCCACTGATTGCAAGCAAGAAAATCTGCACACAGTTAACAAGTCCTGGCACAGGCAAAACTAAACAAATAATTTTCATAAATAAAATTTTTAAAAAGAGTCCTTGTTTCCACATATAGCCTTCTCAGATATTGAAGATTTCAGTTAATTAACTTCATTGTACATTACGATCTGCTCTGGTCCTACAGAGCCAATCGTTAAAGGTAAGACCCCCAAAGGGTCAAACTGTTTCCAACCATCTTAACAGGATTCCAGAATAAAGCTCAAGAATATGTGTAGGAATAGAAAAATATCAAGCATACAAGGGAAATTTGATAATGCTTAGCATCTAATGTAAACTTACAGTGAGGCAAAGAAGCAGGAAACTCCAATCCATTATAACAGAAATCAGCATGTTGGTCTTCAGTCAGTCTAGTCTAACACTTTGTGACCCCTCAGATTGCTTCTCGCCAGGTTTCCCTGTCCTTCACCATCTCCCAGAACTTGCTCAAACTCATGTCCCTTGAGACATGATGCTATCCAACCATTCCCTTCTCCTGCCTTCAATTTGTCTTTGGCAATGAGTCTTCTCTTCCCATTAGGTGACCAAAACTTTGGAGATTTCATTTTAACAGAAACCAGTTAACATGCATCAGTTGGAAAGGAAGAAATAAATGCGCATTTATTTACAGACAAACTGTCTATGTAGAAAGTTCGATGGGATCTACAAAACTGCTATTGCAAGTAATTAATGAGTTTAGCATGGTTTCAGGATACAAGGATACTCTTGAGAGTGCCTTGGACTGCAAGATCAAACCAGTCAATCCTAAAGGAAATCAGTCCTGAATTTGCATTGGTAAGACTATGCTGAAGCTGAAGCTTCAACACTTTGGCCAGCAGATGCAATAAGCTGAATCACTGGAAAAGACCCTGATGTTGGGAGAGATGGCTGGCCAAAGGAGAATGGGAGAACAGAGGATGAGATGGTTTGACAGCATAACCCACTCAATGGACATGAACTTGAGCTAAGTCCAGGAGACAGTGGGGACACAGAGCCTGGTTTGGTACAGTCCACAGGGTTGCAAAGAGTTGGACACTGGTTAGAGACTGAACAACAACAACAACAACATTCTGGTATTATATCTTAATCTATAAATGTAACTATAAAATGGAAAAAAATATTCCTAAATCAATACTGAATGGCAGTACACCACTTTCTTATTCTCCCACTTCTTACACTGTCTTCACTTATGTTGTACTCCTTGAATATCTGGATCTCAGAACGGCCCCTCCAACCGGAAGATGAATGCAGTATTAGGAAGTGAATAAGCTAAAACTAGTCGGAGACACCACAGTAGCTCACTTTTATTTTCTGCAGTTAACAATCACCAAACTATGTGGTGAGCCTCCAAGCAGCAGCAGAGGCACAAGGTGAAGCCTGATCAAACTACTGTAGCAAGCAATGCCCTCGGGAAAGACACTTGAAGCTAGGGCACATAGGCTAGGTTTAACCCTTTCTTCCATGCTGAAGCTTAGCAAAAACGAGAGGCACAAACAGAAGCAAGGAGCGCATCACCAGGGAAATCTGCACCAGACAGAAGGCAATGTACATCTGGAGCAGCGCATGGTCTTCAGCACTCAATCGGGTAAAAGTGAGGGAAAATGAAATTCCAGTTCCCACGGAGAAGGAGGAAGAGGAGCATGTCCTCCCTCTGTCCCTGCACACCAACAAGCCCAGAGCACGACACTTCTCTAGGCTTAACCCTCCATTATGGCTCCTCCTGAGCCGAGGCAGGTCACCACCCACCACTCCTGCCCTTGCGCTGGGACCCTTTAGAATTGACATAACCAACATGCGGCCATTAATGCAGAGCTCCTTCCGAACTGGACCTTGAAGTTGAGTACGTCCAGTCAGGAAGTGGCGGGCGTTGTCAGCCTCCTTATGTGTTGAGAAAGGCACGGTGAGGCTGCTGGTGGAGATATGGTAAGGCACCATCCACATTAATTATTTGCCTGTACCTCTGGCTCCCTGCTCATGGAGACTCTCCTTCTCCCACAAGGCCACTGCCAGACACCCTGGATATCACCACCTGACCCTCTGGATCACTTCAGGTTGCTTTTCTTCACCACCATCCCCTGGAAGCCAGACCACCCCTGACTCATACCCTGCAGCCCCCCAAGTGTACCCTCCCCCTACACTTTAGGCCCCGCTGCCTGCAACCCACAACCCCTGTAGCCCAACCCCCGACCCCCACAGCCCCCGGCCCACCAGGGCTCCTGGAATAGGATACAACTCGAGGGCTTGGTTACTCAGAACTCCCACTCCAGGTGCAGTGTCTCCACCATTCCCTGGTGCGTCGGGTTCCCCCGGGATCTACAGAATGGCACCAGTTGTACCACCTGACTCTCCTGCAGTGCCAGGGCCTCTGGGATCAGCCATTGCTGACGCCGCCAGGAACTGCAGGACTGACAGCATCACCAGAGCGAGCTGGGTCGCCAGGGCCATTGTGGCCACCAGCACCATGCAGCACATCTTGTCCACCACTTGCTGTGCTTGCTGCAAAGGCCACAGCATCTGCGTCTTCATCAGTTGCCCTCGTGGCTCCCCAACCATGTGCCTCGGACTCCATCTTGAACCCCTCTCCCCCTCTCTCCACTTCAGGAAAGAATGAGCCTTCCCTACAGAACCCAATCTGTAGTGCAACCTGCAACTCAGCAGAGTGCCTGTGCAAACAAACCCTGGTCCTGCCTCTGGATTGATTCCCACCAACAATGGGTGCCACCCCCTGAAGCTTTACATTTTCGCATGCCATGTTGCCCCAATGCGGGTGCGCAGACAAACACCCACTTGTCTGGGCCGTCTAAGTCAGCCCTGCCTTGGGCCTGGAAACCTGGTAAACATCTTTTACGTGAGGCCTCTGTGTGGCGATCCACCCCTTAGTGTGGTGGCAGCTCCTCAGTGCGCATGCTCAAACAGATCTTGCCCCACTCCTCAGGGTAAGTGACTGTTTCCACTCCAAGCATGCAAACCCCAGGTGAGCCCTGGTCCCTGTGCACCCCACTCTCACAGGTGACCATTCTGCTGAGCACAGGTCTTTTCATCAACTTCTGGAAGGGGATTGGGCACCCCAGGGTCAGGGCCAGTCTGTCCCTCTGGTGTCCCACATGTAGCTCACATGTGTATATGTGCATTTGTGTGCCTGAATGCATGGGCAGGTACATGTACATGGGTGTGTGAGTGTGCATGTCTGTGTGTGTGCCTGAGAGAGAAAGAGTGCCCACGCACACGGACCTGCCTTTTGGAGTGTGTGTGGGTATAAGTGAGAGCTGCATGCACAGCTCTCATGCACATGGCCGTGTGAGCATGCATATCTCTGTATGTGCCCGAGAGAGTTCTGGTACACAGGTGCCTGCCCATTGGCATGTGCATGAGTGTGTTTCAGAGAGAGAGAGCACGTGCACAGATTCATGCACATAGGTGTGTGCATGTGTCTGTGTGTGGAGTTGCTTGCACCTGGGCATGTATGTGTCGGTGTGAGAGAGTGTGTGGTCAGGTGCATGCACATGGGTGTGTCCCCATATGCATGTGTGTGTGCATCAAAGAGAGTAGGACTGAGATGCATTTACATGGGCATAAGTGTGTGTGTGCACACTTGCACAGGTGCCTTCACATGGGAGTGGGGTGGCCCAGCCCTGGAGGCATGATACCAGGGATGCAGAGCCTGCTGTGCCTGCCCACCTGGGGAGGGAAGGGGGGACTGCTGTTAGATTCACTGGGGATGGCATGGGGCTGGGCTGCCTGGGGCTCCAGGCACACAGACTGCAGGGACTCCAGGCTGTCGGCTTGCCCTGGACCCCTCAGAAGCACTGGAGGAACTGACTAGACTCAAGGACTGGGGGAGGGCAATGTTCCCCTGGACACTCTTGGCCTCTCTGGCCCCTGATCCCCACCCCATGGCCCCTGATCCCCACTCCCTGGAGAGTCCTCCCAGCCCTCAAGTCCAGGGCTAGCAGCCTTCCCCCACCTCCACTGGACGGAGAGAGGCACCAACTGTGGCTAACACTTCCCTGTGGGTGGGGCATTCCTGTCCCACCTTCCCACCCACCCACTTTCTCTCCAATCTGGCTTTGAGTCAGTTTTAGGGTGTGGGTAGACCCTGTCTAATGCCTATGTCTGTCCCCTGCTATGAAGCCTAGAGGACCCCAGCAGGGAGCCTGGACACATCTCTCCCTCAGGGGCCCACTGTCAGGTTGGGGGAACATTTGTAAAAATAGTCCTGCTGTAGAAGGGGGCTCACTCAACTACAATGGACTAGAGGGCAGGGGCCAAGACCAATGACCCACGAGTGTCCATCCTCTGCCCACTCTACAGCAGTACCTGTGCTCTTCATCCATAGTGATAGCTAACACTTGCTATGGTCCATGTTCTCTTTCATGGGCTTTCCATATGTTCATCCATCAAGTCAGTTATCAGGCAGTATTGCCATGTCGATATCCTGTCTCCCATGATGCAGGTCTCCTCCACAAAAATCAAACACATCCACTCCTCAACACCAGTGGCTCAAAGTCTTGTGCATTTTGGTTTCCACATTTCTCAAAACTATGATGACTGCAGTGCTCCATCAGGCACTGGACTTAAAACTTGGGTCTGAATGGTGAGATCTGCAAAGGAAAATGATAATGCCAATGATAAATAATGTGTGTGAGGAGAGAGTGACAGAAGTATGAAGGGAAAACACTGTATGATACAATGAGTTTCTCAGAGAGTTTACCACTGTGACAGGTGCATGGTGTTGAGTGAGTGAGACAGAGGGAATGCGTGATTGGGACAGGAATTTAAAAGGACAGAATGTGAAGGGAAGAAATAAGATGCAGATGACTGTGATAGTGGTAGCGAGCTTGCAAGATGATAGATGATAACTTAACGTGTGCAGTGAATGGTGAACAGTGCCTCCAGATTCCTGGTCTCCAAAGGAGAACATTAATTCCAGAACCAAGAGATGCAGTTTCAGTCACTCAGTGCTTTGTGTAGGAGAAATTTTATTGAAGTGAAAGTGATAGGAAAAGCTTCTGACATGGATATCAGAATGGGGTAGAAAGAGTACCTGGTTTGCTAGTTTAAGCAGAGCATTATATACTTTTCTGCTAGCTGCTGAGAATAGATTAAAAGGATGCCTCAAGGCTATGAAAATTTTGCCCAGTCCCTTTCCCATAACATACATCTGAGGATGACATGGGCAGGATATTAACCAGAAGAAATGGGTTAACACAGAGCTCAAGGCCATGGAAGTTTTACACAGATCTTCTCCCAAAACATAGGTTCTGAGCTCAAAAAAAGCATGTCCTTGAGCAAGAGATTCTGATGCCTACCAGGCCTCTGTGTCTAAGGCAAAATAATGTGAAAGAGAAAGAATGTTCACCTCCTCCCTAAAGAGCCTTGATATCCCTAGCAACCTGACTAAGTTAACTCTCTCACAGATACCATGACAGAGTGAGTGTGTGGTACACAGAGTGTCAGAGATAGAGTCTAGGAGAGATCAGGTGTGGGAGAGAATAAGTCTGATGGAAAAAGCATTATAGAGTGACACAGGAATATTAAAGAAATAGAGTGTTGGACAGATAATCTGATTCAGTATGAGAAAGCAAATCTGAGAGATAATATGTATGGAAGAAAATGGGCCTGTCACACATTTCAGAGTGTGACAGGAAATGAAGCTGACCATGGGAGGCAGCAGCCTGGGAAGGTGGATCAATCCTCAAGGTCCATGTTTCCCTGAGGGTGGCCATCCCTAGTTCTCAGCCAGTCTGGAGGAAGTCAGCAGCTTGACTTGGCTCAGATGCCCAAGCCACGTTCTTCCCAATCAGTTTCATCAGTAATAAAGCTGATATTAGGTTAAAACACATGCAAAGGGAATGTGTCAAAGGCTGCAGATGGTAAGCTGGACCTGTTTGAAAGGAGTGGGAAAGGACTAGCAGCAGGCATTAGTGGATGGTGTCAGTAAACTCTTTGTAAAGGAATTGATTGAGGTGGTCCAATTTGTAAAGCCACACACTTTCTTTCAGGCTTTTGATAGTCACGTCGCGAGTGAGGTAAAGAATCTGCCTGCCAACACAAGAGATGGAACTGACACAGGTTCAGTCCCTGGGTGGGCAATATCCCCTGGAAAAGGAAATTCGAATCCACTCCAGTATTCTTGCCTGGATAATCCCATGGACGGAGGTGCCAGGCGGGGTCCAGTTCCTGGATAGCAAAGTGTCACACATGATTTAGCACACACACACATATAGCAATATACTTTTAATCCAGGAGAAAGCAGAGGTTAGAAAAGTGGTTACAGTTCAGGAGAGAGCAAGATAAAACATATGGAGGACTTTCCTGGGGGTTCAGTGGACGGGAATCCACCTGTCAATGCAAGGGACATGGTTTGATGCCTGGTCCAGGAAGATCCAACCTGCAGTGGAGTAACTGAGCCCATGCCCCACAACTACTGAGCCTGTGGTCTAGAGCCCATATTCTGCAGTAAGAGAAGGCACTACAATGAGAAACCTGTGCTCAGCAAGTAAATTGTAGATGCCACTGGCCATAACTAGAGAAAGCCCGTGTGCATCAGTGAACAATGAGAACAAGCAAAAATACATAAATAAAGTCACCATGATGAGAGGAAAGCAGGCCAGCTTCTCTGAGTAAAGGGCAGTGCGGAGCTGGGCTAGGGATCCTGTTTGAAAGCCAAGTGGGAAGTAAAGCATCACAGTCGCTTACAGACAACTAAATGAGTTCCCTGTCTCAGACTCCCTGTGGGTGCTATAAAGAGGGAGCTGTGAGCAGACATTGTTACAGTTTTAGTTGTAGGTTTAGCACATATTAACATCATCCCTGGAGAAAAAGCATGTCAGGGCAGAACCAGAGTCACATGGGTACATAGAGTAGGTGTGGTCACTCTGGTTAGACATGTGTGAGGAAAGCCCAAAGAATATACCGAGTCTAGCATGTTGACTTCTGCTGTCATCCATCCCACAAGTGGAAACTCATGAATTAACCAGATCCACCTGAGGGTCTGACATCAGGGCAGAAGGAGAGACAGTGGGACATCTAGGTGGCTCTGACTCCCGCCTCCACACACGACACTGTGTGGATCCCCTCATACACCCCACTGAGTGTACTGATCACAGTTTCCCAGGAGCAGAAACGCTGGAGTTCAGGGATGTGCAGGCTTCACTGGATTCAGTCGTGCCAGGCTGCTCCCTGGCATGCAGCAACCATCTCCACTCCTACTGCATCCTGCGACCTTTGAGGGTTTCCTCTTCTGTAACTAGCCTATTTGCCTCCTTTGCCCATTTCCACAAATTGCAATTATACTTACCTACTTGATGATCACAGAATATTAAAAATATTTGTATATTCTTGATTTAATCTGTTGTGGGCTTAAAACAATGTTTAGGAAGTACTTCCCCACTCCTAGCTCACAAGGATATTTTCTTACATTTTCTATAGAAGCTTTATTTATTCGGTAACTCAAGGAAAAAGTTTTGCTGGACACTGTTCCAGGCCTCCGTGGAGGCTCCAGTGCAGCTGGGAGAGACTGTCAAGAAATGAGAAAACAGCTACACTATGTAAACTATGCGAAGGCGGCGAGATCTCTGGCCGGACAAGCAGCAGGAGCAAAGAGAGGGAGCGCTTGGAGGGGCTGTTTCCTATTTTCAGTCATGTGGTCGGGGTCGGCTTCTTTGTGAAGCAGAGACTGAGTGAGGACTTGAGGGAGGTTTGGGAGCATGAGGAGACCAGTGCGGCTGGAGCAGAGTGGGTGAAGAGGAGAGCAGCAGGACAGGGGGCCGAGAGCTGGCAGGGACTGGATGTGGAGGCCTCAGGGCACATGCTATGGCCTTGTGCTCAGAGTGAAGTGGGAGGTGGTGGAGGGTGGCTGTGGGTTAGATTGTGTCTCCCCATAAAAGATGTTGAAGTCCCAACCCCTGGAGCTTGTGAATGTGACAAAATCATGCCATTTTGAAAATTTCACTGTGTTTTTACTATTTCATTTCTGGCATTAATAAACATTATAGGGAAGTATCATGACCTAAGTGTCCTCTTATTTGTTTTAAGTAATCACCTCTGATAAAAACTCAGAACATGTTTTGAAGGCTGAGTGTTGAAAATAGACTTCTCTGCTGTTTTCAAGTACAACAGGCCTAACCTGACTCACATGGAATGCCCCACATCCATGTTAATCTGCTGCAAGCCATTCAGCAGGTGGCTGGAACAAGCACTGCATCTGATCAGCCAAACCACGTCTTTTTTGGGGTCAGAAACTAGCTTCAGTTCAGTTCAGTTCAGTCACTCAGTCATGTCCGACTCTTTGCAACCCCATGAACTGCAGCACGCCAGGCCTCCCTGTCCATCACCAACTCCCGGAGTTCACTCAGACTCACGTCCATCGAGTCACTGATGCCATCCAGCCATCTCATCCTGTCATCCCCTTCTCCTCCTGCCCCCAATCCCTCCCAGCATCAGAGTCTTTTCCAATGAGCCAACTCTTCGCACGAGGTGGCCAAAGTACTGGAGTTTCAGCTTTAGCATCATTCCTTCCAAAGAACTCCCAAGGTTGATCTCCTTTAGGATGGACTGGCTGGATCTCCTTGCAGTCCAAGGGACTCTCAAGAGTCTTCTCCAAGACCACAGTTCAAAAGCATCAGTTCTTCAGCGCTCAGCCTTCTTCACAGTCCAACTCTCACATCCATACATGACCACAGGAAAAACCATAGCCTTGACTAGACGGACCTTTGTTGGCAAAGTAATGTCTCTGCTCTTCAATACGCTATCTAGGTTGGTCATAACTTTTCTTCCAAGGAGTAAGCGTCTTTTAATTTCATGGCTGCAATCACCATCTGCAGTGATTTTGGAGCCCCAAAAAATAAAGTCTGACACTGTTTCCACTGTTTCCCCATCTATTTCCCATGAAGTGATGGGACCAGATGCCATGATCTTCGTTTTCTGAATGTTGAGCTTTAAGCCAACATTTTCACTCTCCTTTTTCACTTTCATCAAGAGGCTTTTTAATTCCTCTTCACTTTCTGCCATAAGGGTGGTGTCATCTGCATATCTGAGGTTATTGATATTTCTCCCGGCAGTCTTGATTCCAGCTTGTGATTCTTCCAGCCCAGCATTTCTCATGATGTACTCTGCATATAAATTAAATAAGCAAGGTGAAAATATACAGCCTTGATGTACTCCTTTCCCTATTTGGAACCAGTCTGTTGTCCCATGTCCAGTTCTAACTGTTGCTTCCTTGTCTGCATATAGGTTTCTCAAGAGGCAGGTCAGGTGGTCTGGTATTCCCATCTCTTTCAGAATTTTCCACAGTTTATTGTGATCCACACAGTCAAAGGCTTTGGCATAGTCAATAAAGCAGAAATAGATGTTTTTCTGGAACTCTTGCTTTTTCCATGATCCAGCAGATGTTGGCAATTTGATCTCTGGTTCCTCTGCCTTTTCTAAAGCCAGCTTGAACATCTGGAAGTTGACAGTTCACATATTGCATTGATGTTTGGCAGACACCAAAACAACTCTGTAAAGCAATTATCCTTCAATTAAAAAAAAAAAAAGAATCGGCCTGCAAAGCAGGAGATGCAGGCAGTTGTGGGTTCAATTTTTGCGTCGGGAAGATCCCCTGGAGGAGAGCATGGCAACCCACTCCAGTATTCTTGCCTGGAGAATCCCATGGAGAGAGGAGTCTGGCGGGCTACAGTCCATGGGGTCACAAAAGGTCAGAGACGACTGAAGCGACTTAGGATGCACCGGATTTGTGCATACATTTCATGGCAGTAACCCTGAGCTGCAGACTTCCTTAATGGCTTAGCAGGTAAAAAATCTGCTGGAGATGGAGTCAGATGTGAGTTGGAGCCCTGGTTGGGGAGATCCCCTGAAGGAGGAAGTGGCAACCCATTCCAGTGTTCTTGCCTGGAGAATCCCAAGGACAGGAGCCTGGTGGGTTAAGGTCCATGGGGTCACAAGGGTCTGACATGAGAAGTCGCTCTCTCGTCGCAGCAGCAACCCTGAGCTCCACCCATGCCCTTTTCCGGACCGGCAGGTGGGGGTCCCACACACCCCCGCCAAGTTTTCCTTCAGTGGAAGAAATCATTGGAAAAGGGTGGAAAGCAGTTTGGCACTAGGTGGGTAGTAGAGAATAGGAGAATGGATGAACTGTAGACATTTTTATGCATGTGCGGTTTTTACAGGAAACAGTAGTAGTTTTGCCATCCTTCCCTAGAGAACAGAGCAATTAAAAGGAAAGGATCAGGATTTCCTTTAGCAAGCTCCCCTGAGGCTTTGCTTTTGCACCCAGCACTGAGCTGAGCCCTTGGAATATGCAAATGGAGAGCATGACTGGCAACTGTCACACCGCAGCTCCTTTCCAATGTGTAAGAGCCCTGCCAAAGAGAGCCACGGTGACTGCTGGGCTTATGGCTGGGTCTGGTGTGCCAGGGGTGGGCAACCTTCCAGCAAATCCGAGGCTGGACTCTGTCCAGCTCTGCCGTGCAAGGTGCCCCTAGTTGAACTCCAACTCTGTCCTCCCAGGTGCAGCAGGACCAGGGGTGTCCTTGGGGTGGGGCGGGGTGAGGGCTCCCCCTGTCGAGGCAGGGCCGGGTGCCATGCTGCTATGGCACAGCTGCGAGTGGGTCATGTGCAGCTGTGTGTGGGGGGGGTGGGGAGTGGAACGGGTGTATAGGGGAGGTGGGAGGGTCTATCACTCCACAACCTCTTCCCACCACCAGCTCCCGGACTGTGTGTACTGCAACAGCAGCAGCAGCGACAGATGCATGGTGGTTGTGTTGATCAGGCACTCTGACCTGTAGGCATCTCCAGTGGGTACTGGTCGGGGCCTGGGACGCAGAGCACAACCCAAACCGCATGGGATTCCCTACAATGACCCTTGCCATCTTTCTTGGCGTCCCAAGGGCTGGTGGCTACATGTTTCCCCTGGAAGTGGGATCCCACTATATCAGGCTGGCGTGCACCAGTACCGTGCCATTTCCAGACATTGTAACCAGCCTCGGAATTGCAGGGGGACCTCTTTCACATCTAACCCCGCTCACAGCCATGGTGGTCAGGATTGGTAGCTCTGGGCCTTACCGTGGAGGGAAAGTGGCTTCAGCCCTTTCTCTCCTGGCCTCTACCAACTTCCACTGACCAGACATATCCCTGCTCTGGAATGAGGGGTGTTTGAGGTAGAGTGTGTGGAGGGGTGGAGGGATTTAAGAAGGTGGCCCTGGGTGAGGGCAGAGACCACAGGGAAATGAAGGCAGAGGCTTGGGGACAGTAGTTGGATTTGAGTGAGGTCAGGGCTTAGGACATGCATTGTGCTTGGGACGAGGTTGGATGTGGTTTGAGTGGGGGCGGGGATCGGGCTTAGGTAGTGGCAAGGCTTTGTCAGGAATGGGACTTGAGTAGGGGGTTGGGTCACGAGAAGGGGTGGGGCTTCGTGGGTGCAGGGATTGAAAGTCCATCAGGGTGGGGCTTGGGGTCAGGGACTGAGCTCAGTTAGGGGTGGGGCCTCGTGGAGGCCGGACTTGGACGGGGTGGAGCTTGGTGGCGATCTGGGTCAAACATGCCAGGAGGCTAGGCGTCAGGGAAGGGGCTTAAGGCATCGGTTGCGCTTCAGTGGAGGTGGGACTTGGCAGCTAGGGCAAGGTTTAAGAGCCAGTGAGGGAGCGCAAGTCGCTCAGTCGCGTCGGACTCTTTGCGACCCCACGGACTATACAGTCCATGGAATTCTCCAGGCCTGAATACTGGAGTGGGTAGCCGCTCCCTTCTCCAGGGGATCTTCCCAACCCAGGGATGGAACCTAGGTCTCCTGCATTGCAGGCAGATTAAGGTTTATGGTTGGGATCCCCTGGTGGCTGAGACAGTAAAGTGTCTGTGCGCAATGTGGGAGACCTGGGTTCGATCCCTGGGTCAGGAAGACCCCCTGGAGAAGGAACTGGCAACCCACTCCAGTACTCATGCCTAGAAATTTCCATGGATGCAGGAGCCTGGTGGGCTACAGTCCATGGGGTCGCAAAGAGTCAGACACAACTGAGTGACTTCACTTTCTTCCACTTTAAGATTTAAGAGAGAGGGGTGGAATTGAGGGCAGAGTAATAATAATTGAGGGCTTCCTCATGACTTGGCCGGTAAAGAATCTGCCAGAGATGTAGGCAGACGTGGGTTCAATCCCTGGGTCGGGAAGACCGCCTGAAAGAGGAAAGGGGGTATCTTTACCTGAAAAATCCACTCCAGTATCTTTACCTGAAAAATCCCATAAGCAGAGAAGCCTGGTGGGCTGTGATGCATGGGGTCGGTAAGAGTCAGACACGACTAAGCGTGCACACTGCAGCAATAATCGTAACTGCACTAGCATTGAATACCAGTTGAGCAGTTTCTCATACCTCTGTAGCAGAGTGCTTGTGAGCACTTCTGTAGAATCAGAATTGGCACAGCCTGAGCAGGGGCTTGTGAAGCAGAACTTCGGCCTTGCCTGGAACAGATCCAATGAAGCAGTGTCCACTACCCCAGCACTAGGAACTTTCTGTGTGCAGCGCTGGAGGGCAGGTCTGGTGCTGCCTGTGGGTGGAATTCTAGCAACTGCACTGCCACTGGATCCCTAACCAGTGTGGTGAACAGCTGTGAGGTGGGAGACACCCTGGCAAAAAGCAGGAGGGCTGGGGTTGCCTGCCAAGGTTTACAGGGTCTACAGGGTAAGGCCACACCTAGGGCCAGAGTCGTCTGTTCCTGCATTGTGGCACTGGAGACCCTTTTTGGGTCCCTTTTCTGCCACTGATTCTAGCTTCCAGACAGCTGGAAAACATAGGCTCATGTTTTCAGCTCTTGGTCCTTGCTCCCCACCCCCCATCTTCCCTCCCCTGCAACAAAGGATACTTCTTTGGTTAGAGGCCAGTGACATCAGCTGTTGCTCCTTAACCTTACCTACTACATGACACCCCTCTGTGATGGAAACTCACGGTCCATGCTGTTCTCAGTATCCATGGCAACGCCACAGCTTGTCACACATTCTCTTCACCCACCAGTTTCATTGCCTTGTGCAGAGCCCCAGTCATCTTTCTCATCTGTCAGGCATTTTCTGAGAAAGGAGGGAACTGGACCTCTTCATCCTCTAACCTCTGACCCAGAGAAGTGGGTACCAGGTGCCCTGGGATGGCACAGCCCAAAGCCATGGCATGGGCATGTGTGCGTGCACACACACACACACACACACACACACACACACACACACACCACCCCTCCTGCTTGGAGGGTTTGGCGGGCCCTGCCTCCCACCTCTGGCCTTTTCACCACAGGCACCTCCAGGACACACAGCAGAGTCCTGGAACTTTGAGGAGGAGCCCACAGCAAGCGGGAGTCAGCAGGGAGGGGGTAAGGTCGGGGAAGCTGGGCCTAAAGAAACCCCTCCATCAAATGACTAATGAAGCCCTGGGAAGCAGGGGCTAAATCCCTGTGACAAGAAAGGGAAGGGGGGTAGTGGAGGGGTTTTGGGTGGGAGTTGGGAGGGTGGGCATTAATGATGTTCCCACTCCATTTCCGTTTATAGGCTGTAGAAAACAGAGATGATTCTGCCTTTGTACTTGGCATTGACCCAAACCTCCTTGTGAGCTCACACTTTGTGAGCTGATTACTGCACTTAGTATTAGACCAGTCCATAGAAAGTGGGAGCAATGGCTGTGACTCTGTTGGAAGTTTGGTGCAGAGGAATGGACCTGGACTCTAGGAAGGCCTTGCTATTCGTGGGGATCCCTGTGGAGTGTAGTGAGGCAGAAATTAAAGAGACCCTGAGGAGAGGCTGAGTCCCTCTGCACCTATAGGGTGCTGGGCACAGTGTTCAGAAGGGAAGACCACGCTAATGGAGTTTTCCTTGAATTGACTGACACCATCAACTATGCTACAGTGCCCAGCCGGATCCTAGGAAATGGAGGTACCTGGGAAGTGGTGGTGAAACCCTGTAGCCCAGATGAGGAATTTATCAACAGAATGAAGGACTTCCTAAAAGATGAGGGCTGAAGAATGGTAGATGTGGCCAAAACCCTGCAGTACAGCACTCACTCGGAGGGCGCAGAGCCAGAGGGTGTGTCTCAAGTCAGGCAAACCAGTCTCGCAGCTTCTGAAAGAAAGTCTGTGGTACTGAAAACTCAAGACATTTTTGGGAAACACTCTCCCAGGTCCAGGTGAAGAGAGCTTTGAAACCTGGCTAGAGCAGGTGACTGAGATGATGCAGCTATGGCAGGTGCATGAGATAGAGAAGAGGTGGCATTTGCTGGAGAGCTTATGTGGCCCTGCCCAGTCCATCATGTGGGTACTGAGGGCCAGCAGTGACTTCATGACAGTGAAGGAGGGCCTGGAGGCCCTGAAGCAGATCTTTGAGGATAAAGAGGACCATAGAACTTCACAGTTTAAGTTAGTCCAGACCTTCCAGAAGTCTGGAGAGACTGTCTCTGGTTTTTTGGTACAATTAGTGCCCCTGATTCAGAAAGCCATGCAGCACAGCCCCTTGTCAGTGAGAAGCGCAGACACGACTTGCCTGAGACACATCCTAGCTCGAGCCTCCCTGACCACTGCCCTCCAGGGCAAGCTCGAGCTACTGGATCAGTGAGAGTGTGCACTCACTTTCCTGCAGTTAATGAAGCTCATTCAAGATGAAGAGGAGTGTGAGGCCACCATGGCAGTGACCGAGGAGAACCAGAGTCAAGCAGAAAGTGTCTGCAGGGCATCAGAAGACAGTGTCCTGACCCCTCAGGTCATGGTGCAGGCAGGGTCAGTTGCTGAGAACAGCACTCAGACCATCCAGGAAGGAATCGTTCTGTTTCTGAAGTGCAGGCGGCTATCCTCCAGCTGTGACACTGGGGAGGAAGGCCACAGCCAGGCATTATTTCCTAGGGCCAAGCACCAGCCTCCGGCAAAGCCCAGGCCTCAGCTGGCAGCAGAAGAGTCAGGGAACGAGAGAGGGGCTGGAGCCGTTGAACCACCCCAAGGCTTAAGAAGCATAGGCTCAACATATCCAGGCACACCCTCTGCTAGCAGGCAACAGAAAAAGTGTAACAGGGGAAGAGGCAGTCCACACAAACAGCAGGGGCCTTGAGTGGTGCAGAGGGGCAGGGAAGCCAGGCCCAGCCACCTCAGCTTCTACCAGCTGGAAGGTGCTCCACCAACCAAGCCAAAATTAGTTCAGGGAGGTGCTGGAGGCCCAAGCAGGGTACCATCATGTGCAGCAAAATGGGTGCCTGCACCTCAGACAGAGACCCCTACATAGCAGAGGCTGAAGAAGGTGTAATCGGGGGCTCTGGCATTGGCCCTGGCTCCTGGCCACCTGCAAACACCCACCCTGTGGGCTCTGAGCTACCAATGCTGATGGGCCCCCAGGCCAAGTGGGGCCTACAGGAGCCTCTCTGGAGGCCATCTCTGCCACAAGGAGCCAGCGCTGGCAAGGAAGAGCTGTGGGGCACACAGGAGATGCTCCGGTGGGGAGATCGCAGGATCCAGCCTGTCTTCAGGATCATATACACTGCCCTAGGGAGTCCCCAGGAAGGCAGCACCCTGGAACCTTTCCGCCATTGAGGGCAGAGGACCCCGAGGCCCATGGCACCCAGCACCAGTCTACAAGCAATCTTCCCCTACCCCGGCCTCCGCAGCCTGGAAGGACTGTAGGGACAAGGGCAGCAAAGACTGTGATAGGGCCCTGGGTACATGGTGGGCAAGTACCCCACAACTGGCTTTGCTGTGAGTGGGTATGCATGGTATAAACTTTTGTTCCAAAGGAGGAAAAGGAGAAGGAGGAGGAAAAGTGGAAGGAGGAGGAGGGAGATGCAGGAAGAGGAGAAGGGGCATGGAGGAGAGGGAGGAAGAGAAGGAGGAGAAGAATTCATTGGCGGGAAGGAGGGTTGTTTTGTCCTGCTTAGGTTTGAGCTTGGTCACTGGAGACCTGAGACTCACCTGGAGAAGTAGCACTCACCAGATGCCAATGCCAAGGTCATCCCCAAAGCTTGCCAACTGGGAACAGCCCTGAGTGGCCAGCCCCAGCCTAGTTGAGGGGTGCCTGCAAACAGCTGTTGCCCACACTGGCCTGAGAGATAAGGGCCATGTCATGGTGCCTGGGCCTCCTCCACCCCTCCAGAGGGGATGCCTATTCAGCATCCCCTGGGGCAGGCTGCTCCCTGTCCTGGGAAGTCCAGATTTGCCCCTGTAGGCCCCCTAGTAACCCAAGTCTCAAGGAACCCCTCCCTGCCCCAGCTCTTCTCCCCTCCCCATCAACACATACCCCCAAGCCATCATCCATTTCCCTCCC
The DNA here is from genome assembly GCF_001704415.2 of Capra hircus. NCBI lineage: Eukaryota > Metazoa > Chordata > Mammalia > Artiodactyla > Bovidae > Capra > Capra hircus. The sequence continues at coordinate 9,792 of NW_017189652.1, read as the reverse complement.
ACCCCTCGCAGAGCCCTGAGGCACCCATGAACCCAGGCTGGGTGTCTCCACCTACCTGGTCAGCCAATGCTTGGTCCTGCCACGTATCCTGAGCTTCAGCGCCAGCCAAGGCCCTACCTGCTGTGGTCCTGGGTCCTCAGCTATGTGTGCTTTCCTGGTGCAGATTCAGGCCCAGTTCTGCTTGCTCTCCTGGAGATGTGTGTGTGTTCTTCTCTGAGCAGTGCCACTAACCATGGTGCAGAGACACCCCAACCCACTTCCAGGAGCTGGTGGGAAGGAGGGGATGGATGAGGGCTTGGCCAGCGCCCACCCAAGGACCTCAGGAAGGAAGATCTGCATCAGGGCTTCCCAGCGGGGCTTTGGGAGGCCCCCCAGGATCTGTGCTTTGCTGGACCACCTTGTGCTTCCTCGAGACTCCATGTCCTGTGCTTGGTACAATGTGCCCTTCTGTGTGACAGTCCTGCGCCCATCATAGGGCATGTGGGCCCGAGTGGGAGGGGCTGCCCTCGGGGGATCAGGCATTGCCAGCACCCACCATCCAGGCAAGACACCATGTGCAAGGCCCTTGGGAAGGAAGAGTGTGGGGGGAGGGAGGGCACCTCGTTAGGAGGAGTAGGGCCAGGACTGTGATCTCCAGTGGACGTTAGAAGTTCTTCTCTGTGTTGTCATTCCCTGTCTTCAATGGTTTCAGTTAGTGTTGGTGGATGTGAAGTCACAGAGTGGATGTGATATCAGATATAGTGGTTGTGTTGTCATAAACACAGTGGATATGATTTCATAAACACAGTCGGTATGATGTCATATATAGAACATATGACGTCATACATATAGTGGGTGTAATGCCATACATGCAGTGGGTGTGATGACACAGATACAGTGGATGTGATGTCAGATATAGTGGTTGTGTTGTCATGAACACAGTGGATATGATTCATAAATACACTGGTGTAATATCATAATAATAATAATAATAATAATGTGGATCACAATAAGCTGTGGAAAATTCTGAGAGAGATGGGAATGCCAGACCACCTGACCTGCCTCCTGAGAAATCTGTATGCAGGTCAGGAAGCAACAGTTAGAACTGGACATGGAACAACAGACTAGCTCCAAATAGGAAAAGGAGTACGTCAAGGCTGTATATTGTCACCCTGCTTATTTAACTTATATGCAGAGTACATCATGAGAAACGCTGGACTGGAAGAAACACAAGCTGGAATCAAGATTGCTGGGAGAAATATCAATAACCTCAGATATGCAGATGACACCACCCTTATGGCAGAAAGTGAAGAGGAACTAAAAAGCCTCTTGATGAACGTGAAAGAGAAGGGTGAAAAGTTGGCTTAAAGCTCAACATTCAGAAAACGAAGATCATGGCATCTGGTCCCATCACTTCATGGGAAATAAATGGGGAAACAGTGGAAAAACAGTGTCACACTTTATTTTTGGGGGCTCCAAAATCACTGCAGATGGTGATTGCAGCCATGAAATTAAAAGACACTTACTCCTTGGAAGAAAAGTTATGACCAACCTAGATAGCATATTCAAAAGCAGAGACATTACTTTGCCGACTAAGGTCCGTCTAGTCAAGGCTATGGTTTTTCCAGTAGTCATGTATGGATGTGAGAGTTGGACTGTGAAGAAGGCCGAGTGCCGAAGAATTGACGCATTTGAACTGTGGGTGTTGGAGAAGACTCTTGAGAGTCCCTTGGACTGCAAGGAGATCCAACCTGTCCATTCTGGAGGAGATCAGCCCTGGGATTTCTTTGGAAGGAATGATGCTAAAGCTGAAACTCCAGTACTTTGGCCACCTCATGTGAAGAGTTGACTCTTTGGAAAAGACTCTGATGCTGGGAGGGATTGGGGGCAGGAGGAGAAGGGAACAACAGAGGATGAGATGGCTGGATGGCATCAGTGACTCGATGGACGTGAGTCTGAGTGAACTCCGGGAGTTGGTGATAGACGGAGGCCTGGCGTGCTGCGATTCATGGGGTTGCAGAGTCGGACAAGACTGAGTGAGTGAACTGAACTGAACTGAACTGAATGTCATAAATGCCAACATCCGCTGGATCATTGAAAAAGCAAGAGAGTTCCAGAAAAACATCTATTTCTGCTTTATTGACTATGCCAAAGCCTTTGACTGTGTGGATCACAACAAACTGTGGAAAATTCTTCAAGAAATGGGAACACCAGACCACCTGACCTGCCTCTTGAGAAACCTGTATGCAGACCAGGAAGCCACAGTTAGAACTGGACATGGAACGACAGACTGGTTCCAAATGGGAAAAGGAGTACACCAAAGATGTATATTGTCACTCTGCTTATTTAACTTATATGAAGAGTACATCATGAGAAATGCTGGGCTGGAAGAATCACAAGCTGGAATCAAGATTGCCAGGAGAAATATCAATAACCTCAGATGTGCAGATGACACCACCCTTATGGCAGAAAGTGAAGGGGAACTAAAAAGCCTCTTGATGAAAGTGAAAAAGGAGAGTGAAAATGTTGGCTTAAAGCTCAACATTCAGAAAACGAAGATCATGGCATCTGGTCCCGTCACTTCATGGGAAATAGATGGGGAAACAGTGGAAAAACAGTGTCAGACTTTATTTTTGGGGGCTCCAAAATCACTGCAGATGGTGAGTGCAGCCATGAAATTAAAAGACGCTTACTCCTTAGAAGAAAAGTTATGACCAACCTAGATAGCATATTGAAAAGCAGACATTACTTTGCCGACTAAGGTCCGTCTAGTCAAGGCTATGGTTTTTCCAGCAGTCATGTATGGATGTGAGAGTTGGACTGTGAAGAAGGCTGAGCACCAAAGAATTGATGCTTTGAACTGTGGTGTTGGAGAAGACTCTTGCAAGTCCCTTGGACTTCAAGGAGATTCAACCAGTCCATCCTAAAGGAGTTCAGTCCTGGGTGTTCTTTGGAAGGAATGATGCTAATATTGAAACTCCAGTACTTTGGCCACCTCATGTGAAGAGTTGACTCATTGGAAAAGACTCTGATGCTGGGAGGGATTGGGGGCTGGAGGAGAAGGGGACGACAGAGCATGAGATGGCTGGATGGCATCACTGACTCAATGGATGTGAGTCTGAATGAATTCCCGGAGTTAGTGATGGACAGGGAGGCCTGGTGTGCTGTGATTCATGGAGTTGCAAAGAGTCAGACACGACTGAGTGACTGAACTGAACTGAATGTCATAAAGAGTGGCGGTGATGTCACATATAGTGCATATGATGTCATACATATAGTGGGTGTGGTGCCATACATATAATGGGTGTGATATCATCAATACGGTGGGTGTGATGACACAGATTCAGTGGATGTGATGTCAGCTATAGTGGTTGCGTTGTTATTAACACAGTGGGTGTGATGTCATATATAGTGTATATAATTGCTTTTTCAATAAGGTTTCCTGAAAGTTTGAGCTGAGTCTCGTCTCTGCTCTCGACAGTGGAGAGGATGGGTGCCAGGGGTGGGGGGAGTGACAGTGGCCTTGTACCCTGAGTTGGTGCTGCAGTGAGGTCCCAGCAGTGTCCAAGACGGTCTGTGTGGCACCCTGGGCTGGAGGAGCTGGGGGACAGGGACTTGTGGGAAGGAACTGTGGCTGGTTGGCTCCCCAGGAACTTCAGGGAGCCCCCGGGAATAAGTGGATTGGATGTGGGGAGGGCAGGGTCAGCAGGTAGGACGACAGGCTGCAGGATCCCTGGCCGCTCCGTGCGGGCTCCAGGCACCCAGATGGTTCAGAGTTCACGTGTGCCATCCCAAAGACCAGCCAGCCACAGAAGCGTCCTGGTCTGAGGTCAAAGGCATCTGTCAGGATTGTGGTGCAGGATTTCAGGGCTTGGGTGTTTGCCCACCTTCCTGAGATCAGTTTACCCCTGCTGGCCAACAGCGGCCAGCCCGGGTCTAGGCATGCAGGGGCGGTGGTGTGATGTCTGAGGAAAGGAGGGTGGGCCAGCAAGAGTTCCACAGCCCCCTTTCCTCAGAGGCGGGGAAAGGCTGGCCCCATTGTCTTCCACCTTGAGTCCAGGGCATGGTGGCCTGCTGAGAAGCACGGGCACCCCTCTCCCTGTCCCACTCCCCCACACTAGTCCTGTGTTCTGGGAGCAGGCAGGAAGCAGGGTGCGGGGCTGTGAGTAGAAGGCTGCAGACAGGGGCCCGCCGATGGCCCCTTCCTGTCCAGAGGCTGACTCTTGGTTTGCGGCTCCCCCAGAGACCTTGGTGAGCAGTGCATTCGCCAGGGTGGAAGGCTCTACTGATCCGAGAGACATATTCTCAAACGTCAAGCCGTCCTGCGTGCGCTTGCAGGTGCATGCCCCGTGAGGTTGCGCGTTCACGTCCGGAGCCTGTGTGCCTGCGCACGCCGCAATTTCCGGCAGCCGGGAGATTGCCTCGTCGCGCTTATCAGGAAATGCGACTATCCACGCTTGGAGATGGCTAACCTGGGCACGAGACGCCTCGGCGGCGGTTCCCGAGATGGCCGCCAGATGGCGCGCGAGGATCACAACTAATCGGCTGCCCATCTTGGGCGCCCTGGTCTCTCGCTGCCCATCGCCCAATGGCCTGGAGGATCTGGGTAGTCCCACCAGCCTGGAGCTGACGTAGGTCCCCTAAACCCAAGTGCACCGTCACCGCAGTGCAGGCGGAGGCGGGACAGAGGAAGGGAGCTGGGTGCCCACAAAGATTCAAGGGACTGTTTGGTGAGCTGCCCTGGTGGTCTCTGGATGCTGGACGCCAGTCTTCAGAGCTGGCCGCGGCCGGGGCCCATGGACTCGAGGGGTGGGCGGCTCGAATCTTCAACCCCTAGGGTCCCTGCACGGACCTGCCTGCTCCTGGCCCTGGGGCTCCGTTGGGAGGGGGTGTCGTTATCAAGAGGTGGAGGAGGGAGATGGACCGGTTTGGTGGTCCAATCTGCAGAGCAGTGGAGCCTTTCCTTTTTCAGTGGTAGAAAATGAGTGGAAGAGAACTGAGAGGCTTGCCTTGGTTACTGAGTTGTAGAGCTAGGCTTTTAAGCCTGCGACCTGTGTTACTTTCATCACAATATATACTGCTTCCAGTTTGTGGGTAGTTACAACTGCTAAGGCCATGGTGAGCCTGGTGGACATGGCACTCAGGCAGTCAGTTCAGCCATGAGGGAGGGATACCTCTATAACTGTCGTATTTGTTATCTACCATCCTGCCTCCCAGATGCTTATGCAAGTGCACCAAATCTTTTATTTAGACTTCACATCCACTGTATATGACATCAAATCCACTATACATGTGACATCATAGCCACTGTATATATGACATCACACCCACTATGTTTATGACAAAACGCCCACTATATATGACATCATACATACTGTGTTTATGACAACACAACCACTATGTCTGACATCACATCGACTATATATGATATCACATCCACTGTATATGACATCACATCCACTATACATGTGACATCGCAGCCACTGTATCTATGACATCACACCCACTATGTTTATGACATTGTATCCACTATATATGACATCACAGGCACTGTGTTTATGACAACATAACCACTATCTGACATCACACCCACTATATCTGATATCCCATTCACTGTATATTACATCATATCCACTATAGTTGTGACATCACAGCCACTGTATCTGTGTCATTTCACCCACTCTATCTATGAAATCACACCCACTGTATGAATGACAAAACATCCACTATACATGTGACATCATAGCCACTGTATCTATGATCTCACACTCACTATGTTTATGACATCATATCCACTACATACGACATCACACCCACTCTGTTTTGACAACAAAACCACTATATCTGATATCACATCCATTGTATGTGACATCACATCCACTATACATGTGAAATCAAGCCACTATATCTATGACATCACACCCACTATGTTTATGACATCACATCCACTATATATGACATCACATCCAAATTATCTGTGTCATCACACCCACTGTATCAATGATATAAAAACTAATGTATGTATGACATCAAAGCCACTATATGTATGACATCATATGGATTATATAAGACATCACATCCACGCTTTATGACATCACACCACTGTATTTATGAGATCACAACCACTATATATGACATCACATCCATGGTATATGACATCACATTCTCTATACATGTGACATCACAGCCACTGTAACTGTGCCATCACAACCACTGTATCTATGTCTTCCCACCCATTGTATCTATAACATCAAACCCATTGTCTTAATGACAAAACATCCACTATATATGACATCACATTCATTGTATATGACATTATACATACTGTATATGATATCACATCCATTTTATATGAGATCACATCCACTACACATGTGATATAATAGCCACTATATTTATGACATCACAGCTGCTATATGTATGTCATTATATCCACTACATATAGACACTGAGAGAGAGACACTCACACTGAGAGAGACAAAAACACTGAGAGAGACATGCACACAGTGAGAGACACACACAATGAGAGACACACAAACACACAGACACATACACTGAGAGTGTGACACACATTGAGAGTGATGCACACACTGAGAGAGAGACACACACACACTGAGAGGCACAAACACACACTCAGAGACACAAAGATACAGAGAGAGACACACACACTGAGAGAGACACACATACATTGAGACAAACACACATGCTGAGAGGGATCCACACATTAAGAGAGAGACCTACACACACTGGGAGACACACACACACGTTTAGAGAGATGCATACCATCACACCGAGAGAGACCCACACACACTGAGGAGACAAACACACAATGAGAGAGACACAAACACACTGAGAGAGACATACATAGACACAATTACACTGAGAAAAACACAAACTAAGAGAGGGACACACACACACATACTGAGACACACACACATACAGAGAGAGAGATAGACACACACACAGTGAGACACACACAAACTGAAAGAGAAACATACACACTGAGAGAAACGTGCACACACACTGAGAGAGAGCCCTTACACACACAGACTGAGAGATACACACACACACAGAGAGACACACAAAGACACACAACCACTGAAAGAGACACAGATATACTGACACACACACACAGACACACACATTGAGAGAGACACACACACACTGAGAGAGAGACACAGACACAAAGACACTGAGTGAGAGACACACACAAACTGAGAAAGAGAATCACACACACTGATAGAGAAACATACACACTGAGAGACACACACACACTGAGAGAGATTTACACACACACACTGAGAGAGACACACACATACTTAGAGAGACACACAGGCACCGAAAGACATCACACCAGAGACACACATACAGAGACACACACATACAGAGACACACACAGAAACACACACAGAGAGAGACACACACACTGAGTGAGAGACACACACACACAGAGAGACAGAACCACATTGAGAGAGAGACACAAACAGAGAGAGACACACTATGAGACAGAGACACACAGTGAGAGAGAGACACACACACACTGTGAGACACCCACATACACACACACAGACACACACAGAGACATACATATTGAGCAAGATACACAAAGACACTGAGAGAGAAACACCACACTGAAATAGAAACACACACTGAGAGAGAAACAAACTCACAATGAGAGGCACACACATGCAGAGAGACATGCACACAAAGAGAGAGAGACACACACACTGAGACACACACATACTGAGAGAGAGACACACACACACACTGAGAGAGACCCTCACACACTGAATTAGAAACACACACACTGAGAGAGACACAATGTGAAAAACTGAAACAGACACAGTGAGGGTAACACACACACTGAGAGGCACACACATAGTCAGTGAGAGACATAAAATACTGAGAGAGACACACACACTGAGAAACACACACACAATGAGAGAGGCACACATACACATTGAGAAAGATACAAACACACAGTGAAAGATACACACACAGACTGAGAGACACACAGATACAGATAGAGACACACACACACTGAGAGACACACAAACACACTGAGAGAGACCCACAAGATACAGAGAGATACATCTTGAGAGAGTGATACACACACACAAATACAGCAACACACACACACTGCGAGACACAAACACAGAGACACACTCGTTGAGAGAGACACACACAAACACTGAGAGAGACACCATGCTGAGAGAGAAACACACACTAAGAGAGAAACACACAAACACTGAGAGACACACACATACAGAGAGAGACACACACTGAGAGACACACACATACTGAGAGAGATGCTCACACACACTGTGAGACACACACAGTGAATTAGAAACACACACACTGAGAGAGAGACACACAGTGGGAGACTGAAAGAGACACGCTGAGAGAGAGGCACCCACACAGAGAGAGACACAAAACACTGAGAGAGACACACACTGAGAAACACATATATAAAATGAAAGAGACACACACACACACACTGAGAAAGTGACACAGTGAGAGATACATGCACACACTGAGAGTCACACAGACACACTGAGAGACAGTCAGAGATTGAGAGACAAACACAGAGAGAGACACACAGAGTGAGAGAAAAATATACAACTGAGAATCACACACACACACTAGAGACACACACACTGAGAATGCAACACACACTGTGAGAGAGAGGCACTCACACTGAGAGAGAGAGACACGCACACTGAGATAGAGACATACACACTCTAAGAGACACACACACACTGAGGAGGATGCAAACATTGAGAAACACACACACTGAGAGACCCACACAACAGAGAGACACACACACAATGAGAGATAGAAACACAAACTGAGACACACACACTGAGAGAGAAACACACATAACTTAGAGAGGGAGACAAAAACACTGAGAGAGACACACACACTGAAAGACACACATACACACTGAGCGAGACACACAGACACACACTGAGAGAGAGACACACTGAGAGACACATACACATATAGAGAGACACACACAGACACACACACACAAACACACATACTGAGAGAGACACACACACTTTGAGAGACACACAGATATATAGAGAGACACACACAATGAGAGACACACAAACACACTGGGAGAGAGACACACAAGATACAGAGATACACCCTGAGAGAGTGACACACACACATACACACTCAGGGAGAAACACAGACACACTGCAAGAAAACCACATACACACACACAGACACACAGAGTCACACACATTGAGAGAGACACACACAGACATTGAGACAGAGACACCACACTGAGAGACACACACATACAGAGAAAGACACACAGACACTGAGAGAGAGACACAGAAACACTGAGAGAGACACACAATGAGAGAGATGGATGCACACAAACACACTGAGAGTCACACAGAAACACACACACTGAGAGAGCAACACACACACTATGAGAGAGACAGACACACACTGAGAGAGAGACACACACTGACACACACACACACTGAGAGAGATGTACTCACACACTGAGAGACACACAAACTGAGAGACATACAAACTGAGAGACATACACACACAGAGGGACACACAAACATTGAGAGACACACACACACTGTAAGGGAAACACAAACACTGAGACACACACATATGCTGACAGAGACACACACACTGAGAGACACACATATACACACTGAGAGGGGTGCACACACAGAGATACACAGATTGAGAGACACATACACAGACATGAAGAGAGAGATACACCCAGAGACACACACACACTGATAGACAGATACACACTGAGAGAGACACTGAGAGACA